>NC_133125.1:157241983-157556374 GCF_048418815.1 Hemitrygon akajei
ACACAATGCCCATGTCCCTCCATTCTCTGCATGTACATTGTCCCTGTCCCACCATTCTCAGCCTACACAATGTCCATGTCCCCCATTCTCTGACTACACAATGTCCCTGTCCCTCCATTATCTGCCCATACAATGTCCATGTCCCACCATTCTCTGACTACTTAATGTCCCTGTCCCTCCATTCTCCGCCCACACACTGCCCCTGTCCTTTCATTCTCTGCCTACTCAATGTCCATGTCCCTCCATTCTCTGCCTACACAATGTCCATGTCGCCCATTCCATGCCTAAACAATGTCCATGTCCCTCCATTCTCTGCCCACACAATAACCCTGTCCCCCCATTCTCTGCCATCACAATGTCCATGTCCCTCCATTCTCTGTGTACACAGTGACCATGTCCCCCCATTCTCTGTGTACACAATGACCATGTCCCTGCATTTTCTGTGTACACAGTGCCCCTGTCCCTCCAGTCTAGGCCTACACATTGTCCCTGTCCCTCATTTCTCTGACAACACATTGTCCATGTCCCTCCAATCTCTTCATACACAATGTCCATTTCCCCCCATTCTGTGCTTACACAATGCCCATGTCCCTCCATTCTCTGCCTGTACATTGTTCCTGTCACTCCATTCTCAGCCTACACAATGTCCCTGTCCCTCCATTCTCTGCCTACACATTGTCACTGACCCTCCATTCTCTGCCTACACAATGTCCATGTCCCCCATTCTGTGACTACACAATGTCCATGTCCCACTATTCTCTGCCTACACAATGTCCCTGTCCCTCCATTCTCCACCTACACACTGCCGCTGTCCCTCCATTCTCTGACTACACAATGCCCATGTCCCTCCATTCTCTGCCAGTACATTGTCCCTGTCCCTCCATTCTCAGCCTACTCAATGTCCATGTCCTTACATTCTCTTCACGCACAATGATCATGTCCCCCCATTCTGTGCTTAAACAATGTCCATTTCCCTCCATTCTCTGCCTGCACAATGTCCATGTTGCCAATTCTATGCCTAAACAATGTCCATGTCCCTCCATTCTCTGCTCACACAATGTCCATTTCCCTCCATTCGATGCCTACACATTGTCACTGTCCCACCATTCTCCGCCTACACACTGCCCCTGTCCCTCCATTCTCAGCCTACACAATGCCCAAGGCCCTCCATTCTCTGCCTGTACATTGTCCCTGTCCATCCATGCTGAGCCTACACAATGTCCCTGTCCCTCCATTCTCTGCCTACACATTGTCCCTTTCCCTCCATTCTCTGCCTTCACAATGTCCATGTCCCTGCATTCTCTGCTTACACAACGTTCATGTCCCTCCATTTTCTGCTTACACAATGTCCATGACCCTCCATTCTCTGCCCACACAATAGCCCTGTCCCCCCATTCTCTGCCATCACAATGTCCATGTCCCTCCATTCTCTGCATACTCAATGTCCATGTCCCAGCATTCTCTGCCTACGCAATGTCCATGTCCCACCAGTCTCTGCTTACACAATGTTCATGTCCCCCCATTCTGTGCTTACACAATGCCCATGTCCCTCCATTCTCTGCTTACGCAATGTCCATGTCCCCCCATTCTGTGCTTACACAATGCCCATGTCCCTCCATTCTCTGCCTGTACATTGTTCCTGTCACTCCATTCTCAGCCTACACAATGTCCCTGTCCCTCCATTCTCTGCCTACACATTGTCACTGACCCTCCATTCTCTGCCTACACAATGTCCATGTCCCCCATTCTCTGACTACACAATGTCCATGTCCCACTATTCTCTGCCTACACAATGTCCCTGTCCCTCCATTCTCCACCTACACACTGCCGCTGTCCCTCCATTCTCTGACTACACAATGCCCATGTCCCTCCATTCTCTGCCAGTACATTGTCCCTGTCCCTCCATTCTCAGCCTACTTAATGTCCATGTCCTTACATTCTCTTCATCCACAATGATCATGTCCCCCCATTCTGTGCTTACACAATGTCGATGTCCGTCCATTCTCTGCTGACACAATGTCCATGTCCCCCCATTCTGTGCTTACACAATGTCCATTTCCCTCCATTCTCTGCCTGCACAATGTCCATGTCGCCCATTCCATTCCTAAGCAATGTCCATGTCCCTCCATTCTCTGCCCACAGAATGTCCATGTCCCTCCATTCTCTGCTTACACAATGTCCATGTCCCCCCATTCTGTGCTTACACAATGTCCATGTCCCTCCATTCCCTGCATGCACAATGTCCATGTAGCCCATTCCATGCCTACACAATGTCACTGTCTTTCCATTCTCTGCTTACACAATGTCCCTGTCCCTCATTTCTCAGCCAACACATTGTCCATGTCCCTCCTTTCTCTGCCTACACAATTTCCTTGTCCCCCATTCCCTGCCTACACAATGTCCATCTCCCTGCATTCTCTGCCTACACAATGTCCGTGTCCCTCCATTCTCTGCTTACACAATCTTCATGTCCCCCCATTCTGTGCTTACACAATGCCCATGTCCCTCCATTCTCTGCCTGCACAATGTCCATGTCGCCCATTCCATGCCTACACAATGTCCATGTCCCTCCAATTTCTGCTTACACCATGTCCCTCCATTCACTGCCCAAACAATGTGCATTTCCCTCCATTCTCTTCCTACACATTGTCACTGTCCCTCCATTCTCCACGAACACACTGCCCCTGTCCCTCCATTCTCTGCAACACAATGCCCACGTCCCTCCATTCTCTGCCTGTAGATTGTCCCTGTCCCTCCATTCTCAGCCCACTCAATGTCCCTGTCCCTCCAATCTCGGCCTACACATTGTCACTGTCCCTCCATTCTCTGCCTACACAATGTCCATGTCCCCCATTCTCTGACTACACAATGTCCCTGTCCCTCCATTCTCTGCTTACACAATGTCCCTGTCCCTCCATTATCTGCCCACTCAATGTCCATTTCCCTCCATTCTCTGCCTACGCAATGTCCCTGTCACTCCATTCTCTGCCTACACAATGTCACTGTCCCTCCATTCTCTGCCTACGCAATGTCCCTGTCACTCAATTCTCTGCTTACACAATGTCCCTGTCCCTCCATTATCTGCCCTCACAATGCCCATGTCCCACCATTCTCTGCCTATACAATGTCCCTATCCATCCATTCTCTGCCTACGCACTGCCCCTGTCCCTCCATTCTCTGCCTACACAATGCCCATGTCCCTCCATTCTCTGCCAGTACATTGTCCCTGTCCCTCCATTCTCAGCCTACTCAATGTCCATGTCCTTACATTCTCTTCACGCACAATGATCATGTCCCCCCATTCTGTGCTTAAACAATGTCCATTTCCCTCCATTCTCTGCCTGCACAATGTCCATGTTGCCAATTCTATGCCTAAACAATGTCCATGTCCCTCCATTCTCTGCTCACACAATGTCCATTTCCCTCCATTCGATGCCTACACATTGTCACTGTCCCACCATTCTCCGCCTACACAATGCCCAAGGCCCTCCATTCTCTGCCTGTACATTGTCCCTGTCCATCCATGCTGAGCCTACACAATGTCCCTGTCCCTCCATTCTCTGCCTACACATTGTCACTGTCCCTCCACACTCTGCCTACACAATGTCCATGTCCCCCATTCTATGCTTCCACAATGTCCCTTTCCCTCCATTCTCTGCCTTCACAATGTCCATGTCCCTGCATTCTCTGCTTACACAACGTTCATGTCCCTCCATTTTCTGCTTACACAATGTCCATGACCCTCCATTCTCTGCCCACACAATAGCCCTGTCCCCCCATTCTCTGCCATCACAATGTCCATGTCCCTCCATTCTCTGCGTACACAGTGACCATGTCCCCCCATTCTCTGTGTACACAATGACCATGTCCCTGCATTCTCTGTGTACACAATGCCCCTGTCCCTCCAGTCTAGGCCTACACATTGTCCCTGTCCCTCATTTCTCTGACAAAACATTGTCCATGTCCCTCCAATCTCTTCATACGCAATGTCCATGTCCCCCCATTCAGTGCTTACAAAATGTCCATGTCCCTGCATTCAATGCCTTCACATTGTCCATGTCCCTCCATTCCCTGCATACTCAATGTCCATGTCCCAGCATTCTCTGCCTACGCAATGTCCATGTCCCGCCAGTCTCTGCTTACACAATGTTCATGTCCCCCCATTCTGTGCTTACACAATGCCCATGTCCCTCCATTCTCTGCTTACGCAATGTCCATGTCCCCCCATTCTGTGCTTACACAATGCCCATGTCCCTCCATTCTCTGCCTGTACATTGTTCCTGTCACTCCATTCTCAGCCTACACAATGTCCCTGTCCCTCCATTCTCTGCCTACACATTGTCACTGACCCTCCATTCTCTGCCTACACAATGTCCATGTCCCCCATTCTCTGACTACACAATGTCCATGTCCCACTATTCTCTGCCTACACAATGTCCCTGTCCCTCCATTCTCCACCTACACACTGCCGCTGTCCCTCCATTCTCTGACTACACAATGCCCATGTCCCTCCATTCTCTGCCAGTACATTGTCCCTGTCCCTCCATTCTCAGCCTACTTAATGTCCATGTCCTTACATTCTCTTAATCCACAATGATCATGTCCCCCCATTCTGTGCTTACACAATGTCGATGTCCGTCCATTCTCTGCTGACACAATGTCCATGTCCCCCCATTCTGTGCTTACACAATGTCCATTTCCCTCCATTCTCTGCCTGCACAATGTCCATGTCGCCCATTCCATTCCTAAGCAATGTCCATGTCCCTCCATTCTCTGCCCACAGAATGTCCATGTCCCTCCATTCTCTGCTTACACAATGTCCATGTCCCCCCATTCTGTGCTTACACAATGTCCATGTCCCTCCATTCCCTGCATGCACAATGTCCATGTAGCCCATTCCATGCCTACACAATGTCCCTGTCTCTCCATTCTCTGCTTACACAATGTCCCTGTCCCTCATTTCTCAGCCAACACATTGTCCATGTCCCTCCTTTCTCTGCCTACACAATTTCCTTGTCCCCCATTCCCTGCCTACACAATGTCCATCTCCCTGCATTCTCTGCCTACACAATGTCCGTGTCCCTCCATTCTCTGCTTACACAATCTTCATGTCCCCCCATTCTGTGCTTACACAATGCCCATGTCCCTCCATTCTCTGCCTGCACAATGTCCATGTCGCCCATTCCATGCCTACACAATGTCCATGTCCCTCCAATTTCTGCTTACACCATGTCCCTCCATTCACTGCCCAAACAATGTGCATTTCCCTCCATTCTCTTCCTACACATTGTCACTGTCCCTCCATTCTCCACGAACACACTGCCCCTGTCCCTCCATTCTCTGCAACACAATGCCCACGTCCCTCCATTCTCTGCCTGTAGATTGTCCCTGTCCCTCCATTCTCAGCCCACTCAATGTCCCTGTCCCTCCAATCTCGGCCTACACATTGTCACTGTCCCTCCATTCTCTGCCTACACAATGTCCATGTCCCCCATTCTCTGACTACACAATGTCCCTGTCCCTCCATTCTCTGCTTACACAATGTCCCTGTCCCTCCATTATCTGCCCACTCAATGTCCATTTCCCTCCATTCTCTGCCTACGCAATGTCCCTGTCACTCCATTCTCTGCCTACACAATGTCACTGTCCCTCCATTCTCTGCCTACGCAATGTCCCTGTCACTCAATTCTCTGCTTACACAATGTCCCTGTCCCTCCATTATCTGCCCTCACAATGCCCATGTCCCACCATTCTCTGCCTATACAATGTCCCTATCCATCCATTCTCTGCCTACGCACTGCCCCTGTCCCTCCATTCTCTGCCTACACAATGCCCGTGTCCCTCCATTCTCTGCCTGTACATTGTCCCTGTCCCTTCATTCTCAGCCTACTCAATGTCCATATCCTTACATTCTCTTCATCCACAATGATCATGTCCCCCCATTCTGTGCTTACACAATGTCTAAGTCCCTCCATTCTCTGCTGACACAATGTCCATGTCCCCCCATTCTCTGCCCACACAATGTCCATTTCCCTCCATTCTCTGCCTACACAATGTCAATGTCGCCCATTCCATGCCTAAACAATATCCATGTCCCTCCATTCTCTGCCCACACAATGTCCATTTCCCTCCATTCTCTGCCTACACATTGTCACTGTCCCTCCATTCTCCACCTACACACTGCCCCTGTCCCTCCATTCTCTGCCCACACAATGCCCATGTCCCTCCATTCTCTGCATGTACATTGTCCCTGTCCCACCATTCTCAGCCTACACAATGTCCATGTCCCCCATTCTCTGACTACACAATGTCCCTGTCCCTCCATTATCTGCCCATACAATGTCCATGTCCCACCATTCTCTGACTACGAAATGTCCCTGTCCCTCCATTCTCCGCCCACACACTGCCCCTGTCCTTTCATTCTCTGCCTACTCAATGTCCATATCCTTACATTCTCTTCATACACAATGTCCTTGTCCCCCATTCTGTGCTTACACAATGTCCATGTCCCTCCATTCTCTGCTTACACAATGTCCATGTCCCACCATTCTGTGCTTACACAATGTCCAAGTCCCTCCATTCTCTGCCTGCACAATGTCCATGTCGCCCATTCCATGTCTACACAATGTCCATGTTCCTCCATTCTCTGCCTACACAATGTCCATGTCCCTCCATTCTCTGCCTACACAATGTCCATGTCGCCCATTCCATGCCTAAACAATGTCCATGTCCCTCCATTCTCTGCCCACACAATAACCCTGTCCCCCCATTCTCTGCCATCACAATGTCCATGTCCCTCCATTCTCTGTGTACACAGTGACCATGTCCCCCCATTCTCTGTGTACACAATGACCATGTCCCTGCATTCTCTGTGTACACAGTGCCCCTGTCCCTCCAGTCTAGGCCTACACATTGTCCCTGTCCCTCATTTCTCTGACAACACATTGTCCATGTCCCTCCAATCTCTTCAGACACAATGTCCATTTCCCCCCATTCTGTGCTTACACAATGCCCATGTCCCTCCATTCTCTGCCTGTACATTGTTCCTGTCACTCCATTCTCAGCCTACACAATGTCCCTGTCCCTCCATTCTCTGCCTACACATTGTCACTGACCCTCCATTCTCTGCCATCACAATGTCCATGTCCCTCCATTCTCTGTGTACACAGTGACCATGTCCCCCCATTCTGTGCTTACACAATGTCCATTTCCCTCCATTCTCTGCCTGCACAATGTCCATGTCGCCCATTCCATTCCTAAGCAATGTCCATGTCCCTCCATTCTCTGCCCACAGAATAGCCCTGTCCCCCCATTCTCTGCCATCACAATGTCCATGTCCCTCCATTCTCTGCGTACACAGTGACCATGTCCCCCCATTCTCTGTGTACACAATGACCATGTCCCTGCATTCTCTGTGTACACAATGCCCCTGTCCCTCCAGTCTAGGCCTACACATTGTCCCTGTCCCTCATTTCTCTGACAAAACATTGTCCATGTCCCTCCAATCTCTTCATACACAATGTCCATGTCCCCCCATTCAGTGCTTACAAAATGTCCATGTCCCTGCATTCAATGCCTTCACATTGTCCATGTCCCTCCATTCTCTGCTTACACAATGTCCATGTCCCCCCATTCTGTGCTTACACAATGTCCATGTCCCTCCATTCCCTGCATACTCAATGTCCATGTCCCAGCATTCTCTGCCTACGCAATGTCCATGTCCCGCCAGTCTCTGCTTACACAATGCCCATGTCCCTCCATTCTCTGCCTGTACATTGTTCCTGTCACTCCATTCACAGCCTACACAATGTCCCTGTCCCTCCATTCTCTGCCTACACATTGTCACTGACCCTCCATTCTCTGCCTACACAATGTCCATGTCCCCCATTCTCTGACTACACAATGTCCATGTCCCACTATTCTCTGCCTACACAATGTCCCTGTCCCTCCATTCTCCACCTACACACTGCCGCTGTCCCTCCATTCTCTGACTACACAATGCCCATGTCCCTCCATTCTCTGCCAGTACATTGTCCCTGTCCCTCCATTCTCAGCCTACTTAATGTCCATGTCCTTACATTCTCTTCATCCACAATGATCATGTCCCCCCATTCTGTGCTTACACAATGTCGATGTCCGTCCATTCTCTGCTGACACAATGTCCATGTCCCCCCATTCTGTGCTTACACAATGTCCATTTCCCTCCATTCTCTGCCTGCACAATGTCCATGTCGCCCATTCCATTCCTAAGCAATGTCCATGTCCCTCCATTCTCTGCCCACAGAATGTCCATGTCCCTCCATTCTCTGCTTACACAATGTCCATGTCCCCCCATTCTGTGCTTACACAATGTCCATGTCCCTCCATTCCCTGCATGCACAATGTCCATGTAGCCCATTCCATGCCTACACAATGTCCCTGTCTCTCCATTCTCTGCTTACACAATGTCCCTGTCCCTCATTTCTCAGCCAACACATTGTCCATGTCCCTCCTTTCTCTGCCTACACAATTTCCTTGTCCCCCATTCCCTGCCTACACAATGTCCATCACCCTGCATTCTCTGCCTACACAATGTCCGTGTCCCTCCATTCTCTGCTTACACAATCTTCATGTCCCCCCATTCTGTGCTTACACAATGCCCATGTCCCTCCATTCTCTGCCTGCACAATGTCCATGTCGCCCATTCCATGCCTACACAATGTCCATGTCCCTCCAATTTCTGCTTACACCATGTCCCTCCATTCTCTGCCCAAACAATATGCATTTCCCTCCATTCTCTTCCTACACATTGTCACTGTCCCTCCATTCTCCACGAACACACTGCCCCTGTCCCTCCATTCTCTGCAACACAATGCCCATGTCCCTCCATTCTCTGCCTGTAGATTGTCCCTGTCCCTCCATTCTCAGCCCACTCAATGTCCCTGTCCCTCCAATCTCGGCCTACACATTGTCACTGTCCCTCCATTCTCTGCCTACACAATGTCCATGTCCCCCATTCTCTGACTACACAATGTCCCTGTCCCTCCATTCTCTGCTTACACAATGTCCCTGTCACTCCATTATCTGCCCACTCAATGTCCATTTCCCTCCATTCTCTGCCTACGCAATGTCCCTGTCACTCCATTCTCTGCCTACACAATGTCACTGTCCCTCCATTCTCTGCCTACGCAATGTCCCTGTCACTCAATTCTCTGCTTACACAATGTCCCTGTCCCTCCATTATCTGCCCTCACAATGCCCATGTCCCACCATTCTCTGCCTATACAATGTCCCTATCCATCCATTCTCTGCCTACGCACTGCCCCTGTCCCTCCATTCTCTGCCTACACAATGCCCGTGTCCCTCCATTCTCTGCCTGTACATTGTCCCTGTCCCTTCATTCTCAGCCTACTCAATGTCCATATACTTACATTCTCTTCATCCACAATGATCATGTCCCCCCATTCTGTGCTTACACAATGTCTATGTCCCTCCATTCTCTGCTGACACAATGTCCATGTCCCCCCATTCTCTGCCCACACAATGTCCATTTCCCTCCATTCTCTGCCTACACAATGTCAATGTCGCCCCTTCCATGCCTAAACAATATCCATGTCCCTCCATTCTCTGCCCACACAATGTCCATTTCCCTCCATTCTCTGCCTACACATTGTCACTGTCCCTCCATTCTCCACCTACACACTGCCCCTGTCCCTCCATTCTCTGCCCACACAATGCCCATGTCCCTCCATTCTCTGCATGTACATTGTCCCTGTCCCACCATTCTCAGCCTACACAATGTCCATGTCCCCCATTCTCTGACTACTTTCTGTCCCTGTCCCTCCATTCTCCGCCCACACACTGCCCCTGTCCTTTCATTCTCTGCCTACTCAATGTCCATATCCTTACATTCTCTTCATACACAATGTCCTTGTCCCCCATTCTGTGCTTACACAATGTCCATGTCCCTCCATTCTCTGCCTGCACAATGTCCATGTCGCCCATTCCATGTCTACACAATGTCCATGTTCCTCCATTCTCTGCCTACACAATGTCCATGTCCCTCCATTCTCTGCCTACACAATGTCCATGTCGCCCATTCCATGCCTAAACAATGTCCATGTCCCTCCATTCTCTGCCCACACAATAACCCTGTCCCCCCATTCTCTGCCATCACAATGTCCATGTCCCTCCATTCTCTGTGTACACAGTGACCATGTCCCCCCATTCTCTGTGTACACAATGACCATGTCCCTGCATTCTCTGTGTACACAGTGCCCCTGTCCCTCCAGTCTAGGCCTACACATTGTCCCTGTCCCTCATTTCTCTGACAACACATTGTCCATGTCCCTCCAATCTCTTCAGACACAATGTCCATTTCCCCCCATTCTGTGCTTACACAATGCCCATGTCCCTCCATTCTCTGCCTGTACATTGTTCCTGTCACTCCATTCTCAGCCTACACAATGTCCCTGTCCCTCCATTCTCTGCCTACACATTGTCACTGACCCTCCATTCTCTGCCTACACAATGTCCATGTCCCCCATTCTCTGACTACACAATGTCCATGTCCCACTATTCTCTGCCTACACAATGTCCCTGTCCCTCCATTCTCCACCTACACACTGCCGCTGTCCCTCCATTCTCTGACTACACAATGCCCATGTCCCTCCATTCTCTGCCAGTACATTGTCCCTGTCCCTCCATTCTCAGCCTACTTAATGTCCATGTCCTTACATTCTCTTCATCCACAATGATCATGTCCCCCCATTCTGTGCTTACACAATGTCGATGTCCGTCCATTCTCTGCTGACACAATGTCCATGTCCCCCCATTCTGTGCTTACACAATGTCCATTTCCCTCCATTCTCTGCCTGCACAATGTCCATGTCGCCCATTCCATTCCTAAGCAATGTCCATGTCCCTCCATTCTCTGCCCACAGAATGTCCATGTCCCTCCATTCTCTGCTTACACAATGTCCATGTCCCCCCATTCTGTGCTTACACAATGTCCATGTACCTCCATTCCCTGCATGCACAATGTCCATGTAGCCCATTCCATGCCTACACAATGTCTCTGTCTCTCCATTCTCTGCTTACACAATGTCCCTGTCCCTCATTTCTCAGCCAACACATTGTCCATGTCCCTCCTTTCTCTGCCTACACAATTTCCTTGTCCCCCATTCCCTGCCTACACAATGTCCATCTCCCTGCATTCTCTGCCTACACAATGTCCGTGTCCCTCCATTCTCTGCTTACACAATCTTCATGTCCCCCCATTCAGTGCTTACACAATGCCCATGTCCCTCCATTCTCTGCCTGCACAATGTCCATGTCGCCCATTCCATGCCTACACAATGTCCATGTCCCTCCAATTTCTGCTTACACCATGTCCCTCCATTCTCTGACCAAACAATGTGCATTTCCCTCCATTCTCTTCCTACACATTGTCACTGTCCCTCCATTCTCCACCTACACACTGCCCCTGTCCCTCCATTCTCTGCAACACAATGCCCATGTCCCTCCATTCTCTGCCTGTAGATTGTCCCTGTCCCTCCATTCTCAGCCCACTCAATGTCCCTGTCCCTCCAATCTCGGCCTACACATTGTCACTGTCCCTCCATTCTCTGCCTACACAATGCCCATGTCCCTCCATTCTCTGCCTGTACATTGTCCCTGTCCCACCATTCTCAGCCTACACAATGTCCATGTCCCCCATTCTCTGACTACTTTCTGTCCCTGTCCCTCCATTCTCCGCCCACACACTGCCCCTGTCCTTTCATTCTCTGCCTACTCAATGTCCATATCCTTACATTCTCTTCATACACAATGTCCTTGTCCCCCATTCTGTGCTTACACAATGTCCATGTCCCTCCATTCTCTGCCTGCACAATGTCCATGTCGCCCATTCCATGTCTACACAATGTCCATGTTCCTCCATTCTCTGCCTACACAATGTCCATGTCCCTCCATTCTCTGCCTACACAATGTCCATGTCGCCCATTCCATGCCTAAACAATGTCCATGTCCCTCCATTCTCTGCCCACACAATAACCCTGTCCCCCCATTCTCTGCCATCACAATGTCCATGTCCCTCCATTCTCTGTGTACACAGTGACCATGTCCCCCCATTCTCTGTGTACACAATGACCATGTCCCTGCATTCTCTGTGTACACAGTGCCCCTGTCCCTCCAGTCTAGGCCTACACATTGTCCCTGTCCCTCATTTCACTGACAACACATTGTCCATGTCCCTCCAATCTCTTCAGACACAATGTCCATTTCCCCCCATTCTGTGCTTACACAATGCCCATGTCCCTCCATTCTCTGCCTGTACATTGTTCCTGTCACTCCATTCTCAGCCTACACAATGTCCCTGTCCCTCCATTCTCTGCCTACACATTGTCACTGACCCTCCATTCTCTGCCTACACAATGTCCATGTCCCCCATTCTCTGACTACACAATGTCCATGTCCCACTATTCTCTGCCTACACAATGTCCCTGTCCCTCCATTCTCCACCTACACACTGCCGCTGTCCCTCCATTCTCTGACTACACAATGCCCATGTCCCTCCATTCTCTGCCAGTACATTGTCCCTGTCCCTCCATTCTCAGCCTACTTAATGTCCATGTCCTTACATTCTCTTCATCCACAATGATCATGTCCCCCCATTCTGTGCTTACACAATGTCGATGTCCGTCCATTCTCTGCTGACACAATGTCCATGTCCCCCCATTCTGTGCTTACACAATGTCCATTTCCCTCCATTCTCTGCCTGCACAATGTCCATGTCGCCCATTCCATGCCTAAACAATGTCCATGTCCCTCCATTCTCTGCCCACACAATAACCCTGTCCCCCCATTCTCTGCCATCACAATGTCCATGTCCCTCCATTCTCTGTGTACACAGTGACCATGTCCCCCCATTCTCTGTGTACACAATGACCATGTCCCTGCATTCTCTGTGTACACAGTGCCCCTGTCCCTCCAGTCTAGGCCTACACATTGTCCCTGTCCCTCATTTCTCTGACAACACATTGTCCATGTCCCTCCAATCTCTTCAGACACAATGTCCATTTCCCCCCATTCTGTGCTTACACAATGCCCATGTCCCTCCATTCTCTGCCTGTACATTGTTCCTGTCACTCCATTCTCAGCCTACACAATGTCCCTGTCCCTCCATTCTCTGCCTACACATTGTCACTGACCCTCCATTCTCTGCCATCACAATGTCCATGTCCCTCCATTCTCTGTGTACACAGTGACCATGTCCCCCTATTCTGTGCTTACACAATGTCCATTTCCCTCCATTCTCTGCCTGCACAATGTCCATGTCGCCCATTCCATTCCTAAGCAATGTCCATGTCCCTCCATTCTCTGCCCACAGAATAGCCCTGTCCCCCCATTCTCTGCCATCACAATGTCCATGTCCCTCCATTCTCTGCGTACACAGTGACCATGTCCCCCCATTCTCTGTGTACACAATGACCATGTCCCTGCATTCTCTGTGTACACAATGCCCCTGTCCCTCCAGTCTAGGCCTACACATTGTCCCTGTCCCTCATTTCTCTGACAAAACATTGTCCATGTCCCTCCAATCTCTTCATACACAATGTCCATGTCCCCCCATTCAGTGCTTACAAAATGTCCATGTCCCTGCATTCAATGCCTTCACATTGTCCATGTCCCTCCATTCTCTGCTTACACAATGTCCATGTCCCCCCATTCTGTGCTTACACAATGTCCATGTCCCTCCATTCCCTGCATACTCAATGTCCATGTCCCAGCATTCTCTGCCTACGCAATGTCCATGTCCCGCCAGTCTCTGCTTACACAATGCCCATGTCCCTCCATTCTCTGCCTGTACATTGTTCCTGTCACTCCATTCACAGCCTACACAATGTCCCTGTCCCTCCATTCTCTGCCTACACATTGTCACTGACCCTCCATTCTCTGCCTACACAATGTCCATGTCCCCCATTCTCTGACTACACAATGTCCATGTCCCACTATTCTCTGCCTACACAATGTCCCTGTCCCTCCATTCTCCACCTACACACTGCCGCTGTCCCTCCATTCTCTGACTACACAATGCCCATGTCCCTCCATTCTCTGCCAGTACATTGTCCCTGTCCCTCCATTCTCAGCCTACTTAATGTCCATGTCCTTACATTCTCTTCATCCACAATGATCATGTCCCCCCATTCTGTGCTTACACAATGTCCATTTCCCTCCATTCTCTGCCTGCACAATGTCCATGTCGCCCATTCCATTCCTAAGCAATGTCCATGTCCCTCCATTCTCTGCCCACAGAATGTCCATGTCCGTCCATTCTCTGCTGACACAATGTCCATGTCCCCCCATTCTGTGCTTACACAATGTCCATTTCCCTCCATTCTCTGCCTGCACAATGTCCATGTCGCCCATTCCATTCCTAAGCAATGTCCATGTCCCTCCATTCTCTGCCCACAGAATGTCCATGTCCCTCCATTCTCTGCTTACACAATGTCCATGTCCCCCCATTCTGTGCTTACACAATGTCCATGTCCCTCCATTCCCTGCATGCACAATGTCCATGTAGCCCATTCCATGCCTACACAATGTCCCTGTCTCTCCATTCTCTGCTTACACAATGTCCCTGTCCCTCATTTCTCAGCCAACACATTGTCCATGTCCCTCCTTTCTCTGCCTACACAATTTCCTTGTCCCCCATTCCCTGCCTACACAATGTCCATCACCCTGCATTCTCTGCCTACACAATGTCCGTGTCCCTCCATTCTCTGCTTACACAATCTTCATGTCCCCCCATTCTGTGCTTACACAATGCCCATGTCCCTCCATTCTCTGCCTGCACAATGTCCATGTCGCCCATTCCATGCCTACACAATGTCCATGTCCCTCCAATTTCTGCTTACACCATGTCCCTCCATTCTCTGCCCAAACAATGTGCATTTCCCTCCATTCTCTTCCTACACATTGTCACTGTCCCTCCATTCTCCACGAACACACTGCCCCTGTCCCTCCATTCTCTGCAACACAATGCCCATGTCCCTCCATTCTCTGCCTGTAGATTGTCCCTGTCCCTCCATTCTCAGCCCACTCAATGTCCCTGTCCCTCCAATCTCGGCCTACACATTGTCACTGTCCCTCCATTCTCTGCCTACACAATGTCCATGTCCCCCATTCTCTGACTACACAATGTCCCTGTCCCTCCATTCTCTGCTTACACAATGTCCCTGTCACTCCATTATCTGCCCACTCAATGTCCATTTCCCTCCATTCTCTGCCTACGCAATGTCCCTGTCACTCCATTCTCTGCCTACACAATGTCACTGTCCCTCCAATCTCTGCCTACGGAATGTCCCTGTCACTCAATTCTCTGCTTACACAATGTCCCTGTCCCTCCATTATCTGCCCTCACAATGCCCATGTCCCACCATTCTCTGCCTATACAATGTCCCTATCCATCCATTCTCTGCCTACGCACTGCCCCTGTCCCTCCATTCTCTGCCTACACAATGCCCGTGTCCCTCCATTCTCTGCCTGTACATTGTCCCTGTCCCTTCATTCTCAGCCTACTCAATGTCCATATCCTTACATTCTCTTCATCCACAATGATCATGTCCCCCCATTCTGTGCTTACACAATGTCTATGTCCCTCCATTCTCTGCTGACACAATGTCCATGTCCCCCCATTCTCTGCCCACACAATGTCCATTTCCCTCCATTCTCTGCCTACACAATGTCAATGTCGCCCCTTCCATGCCTAAACAATATCCATGTCCCTCCATTCTCTGCCCACACAATGTCCATTTCCCTCCATTCTCTGCCTACACATTGTCACTGTCCCTCCATTCTCCACCTACACACTGCCCCTGTCCCTCCATTCTCTGCCCACACAATGCCCATGTCCCTCCATTCTCTGCATGTACATTGTCCCTGTCCCACCATTCTCAGCCTACACAATGTCCATGTCCCCCATTCTCTGACTACTTTCTGTCCCTGTCCCTCCATTCTCCGCCCACACACTGCCCCTGTCCTTTCATTCTCTGCCTACTCAATGTCCATATCCTTACATTCTCTTCATACACAATGTCCTTGTCCCCCATTCTGTGCTTACACAATGTCCATGTCCCTCCATTCTCTGCCTGCACAATGTCCATGTCGCCCATTCCATGTCTACACAATGTCCATGTTCCTCCATTCTCTGCCTACACAATGTCCATGTCCCTCCATTCTCTGCCTACACAATGTCCATGTCGCCCATTCCATGCCTAAACAATGTCCATGTCCCTCCATTCTCTGCCCACACAATAACCCTGTCCCCCCATTCTCTGCCATCACAATGTCCATGTCCCTCCATTCTCTGTGTACACAGTGACCATGTCCCCCCATTCTCTGTGTACACAATGACCATGTCCCTGCATTCTCTGTGTACACAGTGCCCCTGTCCCTCCAGTCTAGGCCTACACATTGTCCCTGTCCCTCATTTCTCTGACAACACATTGTCCATGTCCCTCCAATCTCTTCAGACACAATGTCCATTTCCCCCCATTCTGTGCTTACACAATGCCCATGTCCCTCCATTCTCTGCCTGTACATTGTTCCTGTCACTCCATTCTCAGCCTACACAATGTCCCTGTCCCTCCATTCTCTGCCTACACATTGTCACTGACCCTCCATTCTCTGCCTACACAATGTCCATGTCCCCCATTCTCTGACTACACAATGTCCATGTCCCACTATTCTCTGCCTACACAATGTCCCTGTCCCTCCATTCTCCACCTACACACTGCCGCTGTCCCTCCATTCTCTGACTACACAATGCCCATGTCCCTCCATTCTCTGCCAGTACATTGTCCCTGTCCCTCCATTCTCAGCCTACTTAATGTCCATGTCCTTACATTCTCTTCATCCACAATGATCATGTCCCCCCATTCTGTGCTTACACAATGTCGATGTCCGTCCATTCTCTGCTGACACAATGTCCATGTCCCCCCATTCTCTGCTTACACAATGTCCATTTCCCTCCATTCTCTGCCTGCACAATGTCCATGTCGCCCATTCCATTCCTAAGCAATGTCCATGTCCCTCCATTCTCTGCCCACAGAATGTCCATGTCCCTCCATTCTCTGCTTACACAATGTCCATGTCCCCCCATTCTGTGCTTACACAATGTCCATGTACCTCCATTCCCTGCATGCACAATGTCCATGTAGCCCATTCCATGCCTACACAATGTCTCTGTCTCTCCATTCTCTGCTTACACAATGTCCCTGTCCCTCATTTCTCAGCCAACACATTGTCCATGTCCCTCCTTTCTCTGCCTACACAATTTCCTTGTCCCCCATTCCCTGCCTACACAATGTCCATCTCCCTGCATTCTCTGCCTACACAATGTCCGTGTCCCTCCATTCTCTGCTTACACAATCTTCATGTCCCCCCATTCAGTGCTTACACAATGCCCATGTCCCTCCATTCTCTGCCTGCACAATGTCCATGTCGCCCATTCCATGCCTACACAATGTCCATGTCCCTCCAATTTCTGCTTACACCGTGTCCCTCCATTCTCTGACCAAACAATGTGCATTTCCCTCCATTCTCTTCCTACAAATTGTCACTGTCCCTCCATTCTCCACCTACACACTGCCCCTGTCCCTCCATTCTCTGCAACACAATGCCCATGTCCCTCCATTCTCTGCCTGTAGATTGTCCCTGTCCCTCCATTCTCAGCCCACTCAATGTCCCTGTCCCTCCAATCTCGGCCTACACATTGTCACTGTCCCTCCATTCTCTGCCTACACAATGCCCATGTCCCTCCATTCTCTGCCTGTACATTGTCCCTGTCCCACCATTCTCAGCCTACACAATGTCCATGTCCCCCATTCTCTGACTACTTTCTGTCCCTGTCCCTCCATTCTCCGCCCACACACTGCCCCTGTCCTTTCATTCTCTGCCTACTCAATGTCCATATCCTTACATTCTCTTCATACACAATGTCCTTGTCCCCCATTCTGTGCTTACACAATGTCCATGTCCCTCCATTCTCTGCCTGCACAATGTCCATGTCGCCCATTCCATGTCTACACAATGTCCATGTTCCTCCATTCTCTGCCTACACAATGTCCATGTCCCTCCATTCTCTGCCTACACAATGTCCATGTCGCCCATTCCATGCCTAAACAATGTCCATGTCCCTCCATTCTCTGCCCACACAATAACCCTGTCCCCCCATTCTCTGCCATCACAATGTCCATGTCCCTCCATTCTCTGTGTACACAGTGACCATGTCCCCCCATTCTCTGTGTACACAATGACCATGTCCCTGCATTCTCTGTGTACACAGTGCCCCTGTCCCTCCAGTCTAGGCCTACACATTGTCCCTGTCCCTCATTTCACTGACAACACATTGTCCATGTCCCTCCAATCTCTTCAGACACAATGTCCATTTCCCCCCATTCTGTGCTTACACAATGCCCATGTCCCTCCATTCTCTGCCTGTACATTGTTCCTGTCACTCCATTCTCAGCCTACACAATGTCCCTGTCCCTCCATTCTCTGCCTACACATTGTCACTGACCCTCCATTCTCTGCCTACACAATGTCCATGTCCCCCATTCTCTGACTACACAATGTCCATGTCCCACTATTCTCTGCCTACACAATGTCCCTGTCCCTCCATTCTCCACCTACACACTGCCGCTGTCCCTCCATTCTCTGACTACACAATGCCCATGTCCCTCCATTCTCTGCCAGTACATTGTCCCTGTCCCTCCATTCTCAGCCTACTTAATGTCCATGTCCTTACATTCTCTTCATCCACAATGATCATGTCCCCCCATTCTGTGCTTACACAATGTCGATGTCCGTCCATTCTCTGCTGACACAATGTCCATGTCCCCCCATTCTGTGCTTACACAATGTCCATTTCCCTCCATTCTCTGCCTGCACAATGTCCATGTCGCCCATTCCATTCCTAAGCAATGTCCATGTCCCTCCATTCTCTGCCCACAGAATGTCCATGTCCCTCCATTCTCTGCTTACACAATGTCCATGTCCCCCCATTCTGTGCTTACACAATGTCCATGTACCTCCATTCCCTGCATGCACAATGTCCATGTAGCCCATTCCATGCCTACACAATGTCTCTGTCTCTCCATTCTCTGCTTACACAATGTCCCTGTCCCTCATTTCTCAGCCAACACATTGTCCATGTCCCTCCTTTCTCTGCCTACACAATTTCCTTGTCCCCCATTCCCGGCCTACACAATGTCCATCTCCCTGCATTCTCTGCCTACACAATGTCCGTGTCCCTCCTTTCTCTGCTTACACAATCTTCATGTCCCCCCATTCAGTGCTTACACAATGCCCATGTCCCTCCATTCTCTGCCTGCACAATGTCCATGTCGCCCATTCCATGCCTACACAATGTCCATGTCCCTCCAATTTCTGCTTACACCATGTCCCTCCATTCTCTGACCAAACAATGTGCATTTCCCTCCATTCTCTTCCTACACATTGTCACTGTCCCTCCATTCTCCACCTACACACTGCCCCTGTCCCTCCATTCTCTGCAACACAATGCCCATGTCCTTCCATTCTCTGCCTGTAGATTGTCCCTGTCCCTCCATTCTCAGCCCACTCAATGTCCCTGTCCCTCCAATCTCGGCCTACACATTGTCACTGTCCCTCCATTCTCTGCCTACACAATGTCCATGTCCCCCATTCTCTGACTACACAATGTCCCTGTCCCTCCATTCTCTGCTTACACAATGTCCCTGTCCCTCCATTATCTGCCCACACAATGTCCATTTCCCTCCATTCTCTGCCTACGCAATGTCCCTGTCACTCCATTCTCTGCCTACACAATGTCACTGTCCCTCCATTCTCTGCCTACACAATGTCCATGTCCCCCTTTCTGTGACTACACAATGTCCCTGTCACTCAATTCTCTGCTTACACAATGTCCCTGTCCCTCCATTATCTGCCCTCACAATGCCCATGTCCCACCATTCTCTGCCTATACAATGTCCCTATCCATCCATTCTCTGCCTACGCACTGCCCCTGTCCCTCCATTCTCTGCCTACACAATGCCCGTGTCCCTCCATTCTCTGCCTGTACATTGTCCCTGTCCCTTCATTCTCAGCCTACTCAATGTCCATATCCTTACATTGTCTTCATCCACAATGATCATGTCCCCCCATTCTGTGCTTACACAATGTCTATGTCCCTCCATTCTCTGCTGACACAATGTCCATGTCCCCCCATTCTCTGCCCACACAATGTCCATTTCCCTCCATTCTCTGCCTACACAATGTCAATGTCGCCCATTCCATGCCTAAACAATATCCATGTCCCTCCATTCTCTGCCCACACAATGTCCATTTCCCTCCATTCTCTGCCTACACATTGTCACTGTCCCTCCATTCTCCACCTACACACTGCCCCTGTCCCTCCATTCTCTGCCCACACAATGCCCATGTCCCTCCATTCTCTGCATGTACATTGTCTCTGTCCCACCATTCTCAGCCTACACAATGTCCATGTCCCCCATTCTCTGACTACACAATGTCCCTGTCCCTCCATTATCTGCCCATACAATGTCCATGTCCCACCATTCTCTGACTACTTAATGTCCCTGTCCCTCCATTCTCCGCCCACACACTGCCCCTGTCCTTTCATTCTCTGCCTACTCAATGTCCATATCCTTACATTCTCTTCATACACAATGTCCTAGTCCCCCATTCTGTGCTTACACAATGTCCATGTCCCTCCATTCTCTGCTTACACTATGTCCATGTCCCACCATTCTGTGCTTACACAATGTCCAAGTCCCTCCATTCTCTGCCTGCACAATGTCCATGTCGCCCATTCCATGTCTACACAATGTCCATGTTCCTCCATTCTCTGCCTACACAATGTCCATGTCCCTCCATTCTCTGCCTACACAATGTCCATGTCGCCCATTCCATGCCTAAACAATGTCCATGTCCCTCCATTCTCTGCCCACACAATAACCCTGTCCCCCCATTCTCTGCCATCACAATGTCCATGTCCCTCCATTCTCTGTGTACACAGTGACCATGTCCCCCCATTCTCTGTGTACACAATGACCATGTCCCTGCATTCTCTGTGTACACAGTGCCCCTGTCCCTCCAGTCTAGGCCTACACATTGTCCCTGTCCCTCATTTCTCTGACAACACATTGTCCATGTCCCTCCAATCTCTTCAGACACAATGTCCATTTCCCCCCATTCTGTGCTTACACAATGCCCATGTCCCTCCATTCTCTGCCTGTACATTGTTCCTGTCACTCCATTCTCAGCCTACACAATGTCCCTGTCCGTCCATTCTCTGCCTACACATTGACACTGACCCTCCATTCTCTGCCTACACAATGTCCATGTCCCCCATTCTCTGACTACTCAATGTCCATGTCCCACTATTCTCTGCCTACACAATGTCCCTGTCCCTCCATTCTCCACCTACACACTGCCGCTGTCCCTCCATTCTCTGACTACACAATGCCCATGTCCCTCCATTCTCTGCCAGTACTTTGTCCCTGTCCCTCCATTCTCAGCCTACTTAATGTCCATGTCCTTACATTCTCTTCATCCACAATGATCATGTCCCCCCATTCTGTGCTTACACAGTGTCGATGTCCGTCCATTCTCTGCTGACACAATGTCCATGTCCCCCCATTCTGTGCTTACACAATGTCCATTTCCCTCCATTCTCTGCCTGCACAATGTCCATGTCGTCCATTCCATTCCTAAGCAATGTCCATGTCCCTCCATTCTCTGCCCACAGAATGTCCATGTCCCTCCATTCTCTGCTTACACAATGTCCATGTCCCCCCATTCTGTGCTTACACAATGTCCATGTCCCTCCATTCCCTGCATGCACAATGTCCATGTAGCCCATTCCATGCCTACACAATGTCCCTGTCTCTCCATTCTCTGCTTACACAATGTCCCTGTCCCTCATTTCTCAGCCAACACATTGTCCATGTCCCTCCTTTCTCTGCCTGCACAATTTCCTTGTCCCCCATTCCCTGCCTACACAATTTCCATCTCCCTGCATTCTCTGCCTACACAATGTCCGTGTCCATCCATTCTCTGCTTACACAATCTTCATGTCCCCCCATTCTGTGCTTACACAATGCCCATGTCCCTCCATTCTCTGCCTGCACAATGTCCATGTCGCCCATTCCATTCCTACACAATGTCCATGTCCCTCCAATTTCTGCTTACACCATGTCCCTCCATTCTCTGCCCACAAAATGTCCATTTCCCTCCATTCTCTGCCTACACAATGTCAATGTCGCCCATTCCATGCCTAAACAATATCCATGTCCCTCCATTCTCTGCCTACACAATGTCCATGTCCCCCATTCTCTGACTACACAATGTCCATGTCCCACTATTCTCTGCCTACACAATGTCCCTGTCCCTCCATTCTCCACCTACACACTGCCGGTGTCCCTCCATTCTCTGACTACACAATGCCCATGTCCCTCCATTCTCTGCCAGTACATTGTCCCTGTCCCTCCATTCTCAGCCTACTCAATGTCCATGTCCTTACATTCTCTTCACGCACAATGATCATGTCCCCCCATTCTGTGCTTAAACAATGTCCATTTCCCTCCATTCTCTGCCTGCACAATGTCCATGTCGCCAATTCTATGCCTAAACAATGTCCATGTCCCTCCATTCTCTGCTCACACAATGTCCATTTCCCTCCATTCGATGCCTACATATTGTCACTGTCCCACCATTCTCAGCCTACACACTGCCCCTGTCCCTCCATTCTCAGCCTACACAATGCCCATGGCCCTCCATTCTCTGCCTGTACATTGTCCCTGTCCATCCATTCTGAGCCTACACAATGTCCCTGTCCCTCCATTCTCTGCCTACACATTGTCTCTGTCCCTCCACTCGCTGCCTACACAATGTCCATGTCCCCCATTCTATGCTTACACAATGTCCCTTTCCCTCCATTCTCTGCCTTCACAATGTCCATGTCCCTGCATTCTCTGCTTACACAACGTTCATGTCCCTCCATTTTCTGCTTACACAATGTCCATGACCCTCCATTCTCTGCCCACACAATAGCCCTGTCCCCCCATTCTCTGCCATCACAATGTCCATGTCCCTCCATTCTCTGCGTACACAGTGACCATGTCCCCCCATTCTCTGTGTACACAATGACCATGTCCCTGCATTCTCTGTGTACACAATGCCCCTGTCCCTCCAGTCTAGGCCTACACATTGTCCCTGTCCCTCATTTCTCTGACAAAACTTTGTCCATGTCCCTCCAATCTCTTCATACACAATGTCCATGTCCCCCCATTCAGTGCTTACAAAATGTCCATGTCCCTGCATTCAATGCCTTCACATTGTCCATGTCCCTCCATTCTGTGCTTACACAATGTCCATGTCCCTCCATTCCCTGCCTACTCAATGTCCATGTCCCAGCATTCTCTGCCTACGCAATGTCCATGTCCCGCCAGTCTCTGCTTACACAATGTTCATGTCCCCCCATTCTGTGCTTACACAATGCACATGTCCCTCCATTCTCTGCTTACGCAATGTCCATGTCCCCCCATTCTGTGCTTACACAATGCCCATGTCCCTCCATTCTCTGCCTGTACATTGTTCCTGTCACTCCATTCTCAGCGTACACAATGTCCCTGTCCCTCCATTCTCTGCCTACACATTGTCACTGACCCTCCATTCTCTGCCTACACAATGTCCATGTCCCCCATTCTCTGACTACACAATGTCCATGTCCCACTATTCTCTGCCTACACAATGTCCCTGCCCTCCATTCTCCACCTACACACTGCCGCTGTCCCTCCATTCTCTGACTACACAATGCCCATGTCCCTCCATTCTCTGCCAGTACATTGTCCCTGTCCCTCCATTCTCAGCCTACTTAATGTCCATGTCCTTACATTCTCTTCATCCACAATGATCATGTCCCCCCATTCTGTGCTTACACAATGTCGATGTCCGTCCATTCTCTGCTGACACAATGTCCATGTCCCCCCATTCTGTGCTTACACAATGTCCATTTCCCTCCATTCTCTGCCTGCACAATGTCCATGTCGCCCATTCCATTCCTAAGCAATGTCCATGTCCCTCCATTCTCTGCCCACAGAATGTCCATGTCCCTCCATTCTCTGCTTACACAATGTCCATGTCCCCCCATTCTGTGCTTACACAATGTCCATGTCCCTCCATTCCCTGCATGCACAATGTCCATGTAGCCCATTCCATGCCTACACAATGTCCCTGTCTCTCCATTCTCTGCTTACACAATGTCCCTGTCCCTCATTTCTCAGCCAACACATTGTCCATGTCCCTCCTTTCTCTGCCTACACAATTTCCTTGTCCCCCATTCCCTGCCTACACAATGTCCATCTCCCTGCATTCTCTGCCTACACAATGTCCGTGTCCCTCCATTCTCTGCTTACACAATCTTCATGTCCCCCCATTCTGTGCTTACACAATGCCCATGTCCCTCCATTCTCTGCCTGCACAATGTCCATGTCGCCCATTCCATGCCTACACAATGTCCATGTCCCTCCAATTTCTGCTTACACCATGTCCCTCCATTCTCTGCCCAAACAATGTGCATTTCCCTCCATTCTCTTCCTACACATTGTCACTGTCCCTCCATTCTCCACGAACACACTGCCCCTGTCCCTCCATTCTCTGCAACACAATGCCCATGTCCCTCCATTCTCTGCCTGTAGATTGTCCCTGTCCCTCCATTCTCAGCCCACTCAATGTCCCTGTCCTTCCAATCTCGGCCTACACATTGTCACTGTCCCTCCATTCTCTGCCTACACAATGTCCATGTCCCCCATTCTCTGACTACACAATGTCCCTGTCCCTCCATTCTCTGCTTACACAATGTCCCTGTCCCTCCATTATCTGCCCACACAATGTCCATTTCCCTCCATTCTCTGCCTACGCAATGTCCCTGTCACTCCATTCTCTGCCTACACAATGTCACTGTCCCTCCATTCTCTGCCTACGCAATGTCCCTGCCACTCAATTCTCTGCTTACACAATGTCCCTGTCCCTCCATTATCTGCCCTCACAATGCCCATGTCCCACCATTCTCTGCCTATACAATGTCCCTATCCATCCATTCTCTGCCTACGTTCTGCCCCTGTCCCTCCATTCTCTGCCTACACAATGCCCGTGTCCCTCCATTCTCTGCCTGTACATTGTCCCTGTCCCTTCATTCTCAGCCTACTCAATGTCCATATCCTTACATTCTCTTCATCCACAATGATCATGTCCCCCCATTCTGTGCTTACACAATGTCTATGTCCCTCCATTCTCTGCTGACACAATGTCCATGTCCCCCCATTCTCTGCCCACACAATGTCCATTTCCCTCCATTCTCTGCCTACACAATGTCAATGTCGCCCATTCCATGCCTAAACAATATCCATGTCCCTCCAATCTCTGCCCACACAATGTCCATTTCCCTCCATTCTCTGCCTACACATTGTCACTGTCCCTCCATTCTCCACCTACACACTGCCCCTGTCCCTCCATTCTCTGCCCACACAATGCCCATGTCCCTCCATTCTCTGCATGTACATTGTCCCTGTCCCACCATTCTCAGCCTACACAATGTCCATGTCCCCCATTCTCTGACTACACAATGTCCCTGTCCCTCCATTATCTGCCCATACAATGTCCATGTCCCACCATTCTCTGACTACTTAATGTCCCTGTCCCTCCATTCTCCGCCCACACACTGCCCCTGTCCTTTCATTCTCTGCCTACTCAATGTCCATATCCTTACATTCTCTTCATACACAATGTCCTAGTCCCCCATTCTGTGCTTACACAATGTCCATGTCCCTCCATTCTCTGCTTACACAATGTCCATGTCCCACCATTCTGTGCTTACACAATGTCCAAGTCCCTCCATTCTCTGCCTGCACAATGTCCATGTCGCCCATTCCATGTCTACACAATGTCCATGTTCCTCCATTCTCTGCCTACACAATGTCCATGTCGCCCATTCCATGCCTAAACAATGTCCATGTCCCTCCATTCTCTGCCCACACAATAACCCTGTCCCCCCATTCTCTGCCATCACAATGTCCATGTCCCTCCATTCTCTGTGTACACAGTGACCATGTCCCCCCATTCTCTGTGTACACAATGACCATGTCCCTGCATTCTCTGTGTACACAGTGCCCCTGTCCCTCCAGTCTAGGCCTACACATTGTCCCTGTCCCTCATTTCTCTGACAACACATTGTCCATGTCCCTCCAATCTCTTCATACACAATGTCCATTTCCCCCCATTCTGTGCTTACAAAATGTCCATATCCCTGCATTCTCTGCCTACACATTGTCTATGTCCCTCCATTCTCTGCTTACACAATATCCATGTCCCCCCATTCTGTGCTTACACAATGTCCATGTCCCTCCATTCCCTGCCTGCACAATGTCCATGTAGCCCATTCCATGCCTACACAATGTCCCTGTCTCTCCATTCTCTGCTTACACAATATCCCTGTCCCTCATTTCTCAGCCAACACATTGTCCATGTCCCTCCTTTCTCTGCCTACACAATTTCCTTGTCCCCCATTCCCTGCCTACATGTTATCCATATCCCTCCATCCTCTGCCGTCACAATGTCCATGTCCCTCCATACTCTGCCTATACAATGTCCCTGTCCCTCCATTCTCTGCCTACACAATGTCCATGTCCCTCCATTCTCTTCCTACACAATGTCCATGTCACTCCATTCTCTGCTTACACAATGTTCATGTCCCTCCATTTTCTGCTTACACAATGTCCCTGTCCCTCCATTGTCTGCCCACACAATGTCCAATTCCCTCCATTCTCCGCCTACACACTGCCCCTGTCCCTCCATTCTCTGCATACACAATGCCATGTCCCTCCATTCTCTGCCTGTACATTGTTCCTGTCCCTCAATTCTCAGCCTACACAATGTCCCTGTCCCTCCATTCGTGGCCTACACATTGTCACTGTCCCTCCATTCTCTCCCTACACAATGTCCATGTCCCCCATTCTCTGACTACACATTGTCACTGTCCCTCCATTCTCCGCCTACACACTGCCCCTGTCCCTCCATTTTCTGCTTTCACAATGTCCATGACCCTCCATTCTCTGCCCACACAATAGTTCTGTCCCCCCATTCTCTGCCTTCACAATGTCCATGTCCCTCCATTCTCTGCGTACACAGTGACCATGTCCCCCCATTCTCTGTGTACACAATGACCATGTCCCTGCATTCTCTGTGTACACAATGCCCCTGTCCCTCCAGTCTAGGCCTACACATTGTCCCTGTCCCTCATTTCTCTGACAAAACATTGTCCATGTCCCTCCAATCACTTCATACACAATGTCCATGTCCCCCCATTCTGTGCTTACAAAATTTCCATGTCCCTGCATTCAATGCCTTCACATTGTCCATGTCCCTCCATTCTCTGCTTACACAATGTCCATGTCCCCCCATTCTGTGCTTACACAATGTCCATGTCCCTCCATTCCCTGCCTGCACAATGTCGATGTCGCCCATTCCATGCCTACACAATGTCCATGTCCCCCATTCTCTGCCTACTCAATGTCCATGTCCCAGCATTCTCTGCCTACACAATGTCCATGTCCCGCCAGTCTCTGCTTACACAATGTTCATGTCCCCCCATTCTGTGCTTACACAATGTCCATGTCCCTCCATTCTCTGCTCACACAATGTCCATGTCCCCCCATTCTGTGCTTACACAATGTCCATGTCCCTCCATTCCCTGCCTGCACAATGTCCATGTTGCCCATTCCATGCCTACACAATGTCCATGTCCCCCATTCTCTGCCTACTCAATGTCCATTTCCCAGCATTCTCTTCCTACACAATGTCCATGTCCCGCCAGTCTCTGCTTACACAATGTTCATGTCCCCCCATTCTGTGCTTACACAATGCCCATGTCCCTCCATTCTCTGCTTACGCAATGTCCATGTCCCCCCATTCTGTGCTTACACAATGCCCATGTCCCTCCATTCTCTGCCTGTACATTGTTCCTGTCACTCCATTCTCAGCCTACACATTGTCACTGACCCTCCATTCTCTGACTACACAATGTCCCTGTCCCTCCATTCTCTGCTTACACAATGTCACTGTCCCTCCATTATCTGCCCACACAATGTCCATGTCCCACTATTCTCTGCCTACACAATGTCCCTGTCCCTCCATTCTCCACCTACAGACTGCCCCTGTCCCTCCATTCTCTGACTACACAATGCCCATGTCCCTCCATTCTCTGCCAGTTCATTGTCCCTGTCCCTCCATTCTCAGCCTACTTAATGTCCATGTCCTTACATTCTCTTCATCCACAATGATAATGTCCCCCCATTCTGTGCTTACACAATGTCGATGTCCGTCCATTCTCTGCTGACACAATGTCCATGTCCCCCCATTCTGTGCTTACACAATGTCCATTTCCCTCCATTCCCTGCTACACATTGTCCATGTCCCTCCATTCTCTGCTTACACAATGTCCATGTCCCCCCATTCTGTGCTTACACAATGTCCATGTCCCTCCATTCCCTGCATGCACAATGTCCATGTTGCCCATTCCATGCCTATACAATGTCCCTGTCTCTCCATTCTCTGCTTACACAATGTCCCTGTCCCTCATTTCTCAGCCAACACATTGTCCATGTCCCTCCTTTCTCTGCCTACACAATTTCCTTGTCCCCCATTCCCTGCCTACACAATGTCCATCTCTCTGCTTTCTCTGCCTACACAATGTCCATGTCCCTCCATTCTCTGCTTACACAATGTTCATGTCCCCCCATTCTGTGCTTACACAATGCCCTTCTCCCTCCATTCTCTGCCTGCACAATGTCCATGTCGTCCATTCCATGCCTACACAATGTCCATGTCCCTCCATTTTCTGCTTACACCATGTCCCTCCATTCTCTGCCCAAACAATGTGCATTTCCCTCCATTCTCTTCCTACACATTGTCACTGTCCCTCCATTCTCCACCTACACACTGCCCCTGTCCCTCCATTCTCTGCAACACAATGCCCATGTCCCTCCATTCTCTGCCTGTAGATTGTCCCTGTCCCTCCATTCTCAGCCCACTCAATGTCCCTGTCCCTCCAATCTCGGCCTACACATTGTCACTGTCCCTCCATTCTCTGCCTACACAATGTCCATGTCCCCCATTCTCTGACTACACAATGTCCCTGTCCCTCCATTCTCTGCTTACACAATGTCCCTGTCCCTCCATTATCTGCCCACACAATGTCCATTTCCCTCCATTCTCTGCCTACGCAATGTCCCTGTCACTCCATTCTCTGCCTACACAATGTCACTGTCCCTCCATTCTCTGCCTACACAATGTCCATGTCCCCCTTTCTGTGACTACACAATGTCCCTGTCACTCAATTCTCTGCTTACAGAATGTCCCTGTCCCTCCATTATCTGCCCTCACAATGCCCATGTCCCACCATTCTCTGCCTATACAATGTCCCTATCCATCCATTCTCTGCCTACGCACTGCCCCTGTCCCTCCATTCTCTGCCTACACAATGCCCGTGTCCCTCCATTCTCTGCCTGTACATTGTCCCTGTCCCATCATTCTCAGCCTACTCAATGTCCATATCCTTACATTCTCTTCATCCACAATGATCATGTCCCCCCATTCTGTGCTTACACAATGTCTATGTCCCTCCATTCTCTGCTGACACAATGTCCATGTCCCCCCATTCTGTGCTTACACAATGTCCATTTCCCTCCATTCTCTGCCTACACAATGTCAATGTCGCCCATTCCATGCCTAAACAATATCCATGTCCCTCCATTCTCTGCCCACACAATGTCCATTTCCCTCCATTCTCTGCCTACACATTGTCACTGTCCCTCCATTCTCCACCTACACACTGCCCCTGTCCCTCCATTCTCTGCCCACACAATGCCCATGTCCCTCCATTCTCTGCCTGTACATTGTCCCTGTCCCACCATTCTCAGCCTACACAATGTCCATGTCCCCCATTCTCTGACTACACAATGTCCCTGTCCCTCCATTATCTGCCCATACAATGTCCATGTCCCACCATTCTCTGACTACTTAATGTCCCTGTCCCTCCATTCTCCGCCCACACACTGCCCCTGTCCTTTCATTCTCTGCCTACTCAATGTCCATATCCTTCAATTCTCTTCATACACAATGTCCTAGTCCCCCATTCTGTGCTTACACAATGTCCATGTCCCTCCATTCTATGCTTACACAATGTCCATGTCCCACCATTCTGTGCTTACACAATGTCCAAGTCCCTCCATTCTCTGCCTGCACAATGTCCATGTCGCCCATTCCATGTCTACACAATGTCCATGTTCCTCCATTCTCTGCCTACACAATATCCATGTCCCTCCATTCTCTGCCTACACAATGTCCATGTCGCCCATTCCATGCGTAAACAATGTCCATGTCCCTCCATTCTCTGCCCACACAATAACCCTGTCCCCCCATTCTCTGCCATCACAATGTCCATGTCCCTCCATTCTCTGTGTACACAGTGACCATGTCCCCCCATTCTCTGTGTACACAATGACCATGTCCCTGCATTCTCTGTGTACACAGTGCCCCTGTCCCTCCAGTCTAGGCCTACACATTGTCCCTGTCCCTCATTTCTCTGACAACACATTGTCCATGTCCCTCCAATCTCTTCATACACAATGTCCATTTCCCCCCATTCTGTGCTTACAAAATGTCCATATCCCTGCATTCTCTGCCTACACATTGTCTATGTCCCTCCATTCTCTGCTTACACAATATCCATGTCCCACCATTCTGTGCTTACACAATGTCCATGTCCCTCCATTCCCTGCCTGCACAATGTCCATGTAGCCAATTCCATGCCTACACAATGTCCCTGTCTCTCCATTCTCTGCTTACACAATATCCCTGTCCCTCATTTGTCAGCCAACACATTGTCCATGTCCCTCCTTTCTCTGCCTACACAATTTCCTTGTCCCCCATTCCCTGCCTACATGTTATCCATATCCCTCCATTCTCTGCCGTCACAATGTCCATGTCCCTCCATACTCTGCCTATACAATGTCCCTGTCCCTCCATTCTCAGCCTACTGAATGTCCATGTCCTTACATTCTCTTCATCCACAATGATCATGTCCCCCCATTCTGTGCTTACACAATGTTGATGTCCGTCCATTCTCTGCTGACACAATGTCCATGTCCCCCCATTCTGTGCTTAGACAATGTCCATTTCCCTCCATTCTCTGCCTGCACAATGTCCATGTCGCCCATTCCATTCCTAAGCAATGTCCATGTCCCTCCATTCTCTGCCCACACAATGTCCATGTCCCTCCATTCTCTGCTTACACAATGTCCATGTCCCCCCATTCTGTGCTTACACAATGTCCATGTCCCTCCATTCTCTGCCTGTACATTGTTCCTGTCCCTCAATTCTCAGCCTACACAATGTCCCTGTCCCTCCATTCGCGGCCTACACATTGTCACTGTCCCTCCATTCTCTCCCTACACAATGTCCATGTCCTCCATTCTCTGACTACACATTGTCACTGTCCCTCCATTCTCCGCCTACACACTGCCCCTGTCCCTCCATTTTCTGCTTACACAATGTCCATGACCCTCCATTCTCTGCCCTCACAATAGTTCTGTCCCCCCATTCTCTGCCTTCACAATGTCCATGTCACTCCATTCTCTGCGTACACAGTGACGATGTCCCCCCATTCTCTGTGTACACAATGACCATGTCCCTGCATTCTCTGTGTACACAATGCCCCTGTCCCTCCAGTCTAGGCCTACACATTGTCCCTGTCCCTCATTTCTCTGACAAAACATTGTCCATGTCCCTCCAATCTCTTCATACACAATGTCCATGTCCCCCCATTCTGTGCTTACACAATGTCCATGTCCCTCCATTCCCTGCCTGCACAATGTCCATGTTGCCCATTCCATGCCTACACAATGTCCATGTCCCCCATTCTCTGCCTACTCAATGTCCATGTCCCAGCATTCTCTGCCTACACAATGTCCATGTCCCGCCAGTCTCTGCTTACACAATATCCATGTCGCCCCATTCTGTGCTTACACAATGTCCATGTCCCTCCATTCCCTGCCTGCACAATGTCCATGTAGCCCATTCCATGCCTACACAATGTCCCTGTCTCTCCATTTTCTGCTTACACAATATCCCTGTCCCTCATTTCTCAGCCAACACATTGTCCATGTCCCTCCTTTCTCTGCCTACACAATTTCCTTGTCCCCCATTCCCTGCCTACACAATGTCCATCTCCCTGCATTCTCTGCCTACACAATGTCCATGTCCCTCCATTCTCTGCTTACACAATGTTCATGTCCCCCCATTCTGTGCTTACACAATGCCCATGTCCCTCCATTCTCTGCCTGCACAATGTCCATGTCGCCCATTCCATGCCTACACAATGTCCATGTCCCTCCATTTTCTGCTTACACCATGTCCCTCCATTCTCTGCCCACACAATGTGCATTTCCCTCCATTCTCTTCCTACACATTGTCACTGTCCCTCCATTCTCCACCTACACACTGCCCCTGTCCCTCCATTCTCTGCAACACAATGCCCATGTCCCTCCATTCTCTGCCTGTAGATTGTCCCTGTCCCTCCATTCTCAGCCCACTCAATGTCCCTGCCCTCCATTCTCTGCCTACACATTGTCACTGTCCCTCCATTCTCTGCCTACACAATGTCCATGTACCCATTCTCTGACTACACAATGTCCCTGTCCCTCCATTCTCTGCTTTCACAATGTCCCTGTCCCTCCATTATCTGCCCACACAATGTCCATTTCCCTCCATTCCCTGCCTATGCAATGTCCCTGTCCCTCCATTCTCTGCCTACACATTGTCACTGTACCTCCATTCTCTACCTACACAATGTCCATGTCCCCCATTCTGTGACTACACAATGTCCCTGTCCCTCAATTCTCTGCTTACACAATGTCCCTGTCCCTCCATTATCTGCCCTCACAATGTTCATGTCCCACCATTCTCTGCCTATACAATGTCCCTATCCATCCATTCTCCGCCTACGCACTGCCCCTGTCAGTCCATTCTCTGCCTACACAATGCCCGTGTCCCTCCATTCTCTGCCTGTACATTGTCCCTGTCCCTTCATTCTCAGCCTACTCAATGTCCATATCATTGCATTCTCTTCATACACAATGTCCTAGCCCCCCATTCTGTGCTTACACAATGTCCATGTCCCTCCATTTCCTGCATGCACAATGTCCACGTTGCCCATTCCATGCCTACACAATGTCCATGTCCCCCATTCTCTGCCTACTCAATGTCCCTGTCTCTCCATTCTCTGCTTACACAATGTCCCTGTCCCTCATTTCTCTGCCAACACATTGTCCATGTCCCTCCTTTCTCTGCTTACACAATTTCCATGTCCCCCATTCCCTGCCTACACAATGTCCATGTCCCTGCATTCTCTGCCTACACAATGTCCATGTTCCTCCATTCTCTGCTTACACAATGTTCATGTCCCCCCATTCTGTGCTTACACACTGCCCCTGTCACTCCATTCTCTGCCTACACAATGCCATGTCCCTCCATTCTCTGCCTGTACATTGTTCCTGTCCCTCAGTTCTCAGCCTCCACAATGTCCCTGTCCCTCCATTCGCGGCCTACACATTGTCACTGTCCCTCCATTCTCTCCCTACACAATGTCCATGTCCTCCATTCTCTGACTACACATTGTCACTGTCCCTCCATTCTCCGCCTACACACTGCCCCTGTCCCTCCATTTTCTGCTTACACAATGTCCATGACCCTCCATTCTCTGCCCTCACAATAGTTCTGTCCCCCCATTCTCTGCCTTCACAATGTCCATGTCACTCCATTCTCTGCGTACACAGTGACGATGTCCCCCCATTCTCTGTGTACACAATGACCATGTCCCTGCATTCTCTGTGTACACAATGCCCCTGTCCCTCCAGTCTAGGCCTACACATTGTCCCTGTCCCTCATTTCTCTGACAAAACATTGTCCATGTCCCTCCAATCTCTTCATACACAATGTCCATGTCCCCCCATTCTGTGCTTACACAATGTCCATGTCCCTCCATTCCCTGCCTGCACAATGTCCATGTTGCCCATTCCATGCCTACACAATGTCCATGTCCCCCATTCTCTGCCTACTCAATGTCCATGTCCCAGCATTCTCTGCCTACACAATGTCCATGTCCCGCCAGTCTCTGCTTACACAATATCCATGTCGCCCCATTCTGTGCTTACACAATGTCCATGTCCCTCCATTCCCTGCCTGCACAATGTCCATGTAGCCCATTCCATGCCTACACAATGTCCCTGTCTCTCCATTTTCTGCTTACACAATATCCCTGTCCCTCATTTCTCAGCCAACACATTGTCCATGTCCCTCCTTTCTCTGCCTACACAATTTCCTTGTCCCCCATTCCCTGCCTACACAATGTCCATCTCCCTGCATTCTCTGCCTACACAATGTCCATGTCCCTCCATTCTCTGCTTACACAATGTTCATGTCCCCCCATTCTGTGCTTACACAATGCCCATGTCCCTCCATTCTCTGCCTGCACAATGTCCATGTCGCCCATTCCATGCCTACACAATGTCCATGTCCCTCCATTTTCTGCTTACACCATGTCCCTCCATTCTCTGCCCACACAATGTGCATTTCCCTCCATTCTCTTCCTACACATTGTCACTGTCCCTCCATTCTCCACCTACACACTGCCCCTGTCCCTCCATTCTCTGCAACACAATGCCCATGTCCCTCCATTCTCTGCCTGTAGATTGTCCCTGTCCCTCCATTCTCAGCCCACTCAATGTCCCTGCCCTCCATTCTCTGCCTACACATTGTCACTGTCCCTCCATTCTCTGCCTACACAATGTCCATGTACCCATTCTCTGACTACACAATGTCCCTGTCCCTCCATTCTCTGCTTTCACAATGTCCCTGTCCCTCCATTATCTGCCCACACAATGTCCATTTCCCTCCATTCCCTGCCTATGCAATGTCCCTGTCCCTCCATTCTCTGCCTACACATTGTCACTGTACCTCCATTCTCTACCTACACAATGTCCATGTCCCCCATTCTGTGACTACACAATGTCCCTGTCCCTCAATTCTCTGCTTACACAATGTCCCTGTCCCTCCATTATCTGCCCTCACAATGTTCATGTCCCACCATTCTCTGCCTATACAATGTCCCTATCCATCCATTCTCCGCCTACGCACTGCCCCTGTCAGTCCATTCTCTGCCTACACAATGCCCGTGTCCCTCCATTCTCTGCCTGTACATTGTCCCTGTCCCTTCATTCTCAGCCTACTCAATGTCCATATCATTGCATTCTCTTCATACACAATGTCCTAGCCCCCCATTCTGTGCTTACACAATGTCCATGTCCCTCCATTTCCTGCATGCACAATGTCCACGTTGCCCATTCCATGCCTACACAATGTCCATGTCCCCCATTCTCTGCCTACTCAATGTCCCTGTCTCTCCATTCTCTGCTTACACAATGTCCCTGTCCCTCATTTCTCTGCCAACACATTGTCCATGTCCCTCCTTTCTCTGCTTACACAATTTCCATGTCCCCCATTCCCTGCCTAAACAATGTCCATGTCCCTGCATTCTCTGCCTACACAATGTCCATGTTCCTCCATTCTCTGCTTACACAATGTTCATGTCCCCCCATTCTGTGCTTACACACTGCCCCTGTCACTCCATTCTCTGCCTACACAATGCCATGTCCCTCCATTCTCTGCCTGTACATTGTTCCTGTCCCTCAGTTCTCAGCCTCCACAATGTCCCTGTCCCTCCATTCGCGGCCTACACATTGTCACTGTCCCTCCATTCTCTCCCTACACAATGTCCATGTCCCCCATTCTCTGACTACACAATGTCCCTGTCCCTCCATTCTGTGCTTACACAATGTCCCTGTCCCTCGATTATCTGCCAACACAATGTCCATGTCCCACTATTCTCTGCCTACACAATGTCCATGTCCCACTATTCTCTGCCTACACAATGTCCCTGTCCCTCCATTCTCTGCCTACACATTGTCACTGTCCCTCCATTCTCTGCCTACACAATGTCCATGTCCCCCATTCTCTGACTACACAATGTCCATGTCCCACTATTCTCTGCCTACACAATGTCCCTGTCCCTCCATTCTCCACCTACACACTGCCGCTGTCCCTCCATTCTCTGACTACACAATGCCCATGTCCCTCCATTCTCTGCCAGTACATTGTCCCTGTCCCTCCATTCTCAGCCTACTTAATGTCCATGTCCTTACATTCTCTTCATCCACAATGATCATGTCCCCCCATTCTGTGCTTACACAATGTCGATGTCCGTCCATTCTCTGCTGACACAATGTCCATGTCCCCCCATTCTCTGCTTACACAATGTCCATTTCCCTCCATTCTCTGCCTGCACAATGTCCATGTCGCCCATTCCATTCCTAAGCAATGTCCATGTCCCTCCATTCTCTGCCCACAGAATGTCCATGTCCCTCCATTCTCTGCTTACACAATGTCCATGTCCCCCCATTCTGTGCTTACACAATGTCCATGTACCTCCATTCCCTGCATGCACAATGTCCATGTAGCCCATTCCATGCCTACACAATGTCTCTGTCTCTCCATTCTCTGCTTACACAATGTCCCTGTCCCTCATTTCTCAGCCAACACATTGTCCATGTCCCTCCTTTCTCTGCCTACACAATTTCCTTGTCCCCCATTCCCTGCCTACACAATGTCCATCTCCCTGCATTCTCTGCCTACACAATGTCCGTGTCCCTCCATTCTCTGCTTACACAATCTTCATGTCCCCCCATTCAGTGCTTACACAATGCCCATGTCCCTCCATTCTCTGCCTGCACAATGTCCATGTCGCCCATTCCATGCCTACACAATGTCCATGTCCCTCCAATTTCTGCTTACACCGTGTCCCTCCATTCTCTGACCAAACAATGTGCATTTCCCTCCATTCTCTTCCTACAAATTGTCACTGTCCCTCCATTCTCCACCTACACACTGCCCCTGTCCCTCCATTCTCTGCAACACAATGCCCATGTCCCTCCATTCTCTGCCTGTAGATTGTCCCTGTCCCTCCATTCTCAGCCCACTCAATGTCCCTGTCCCTCCAATCTCGGCCTACACATTGTCACTGTCCCTCCATTCTCTGCCTACACAATGCCCATGTCCCTCCATTCTCTGCCTGTACATTGTCCCTGTCCCACCATTCTCAGCCTACACAATGTCCATGTCCCCCATTCTCTGACTACTTTCTGTCCCTGTCCCTCCATTCTCCGCCCACACACTGCCCCTGTCCTTTCATTCTCTGCCTACTCAATGTCCATATCCTTACATTCTCTTCATACACAATGTCCTTGTCCCCCATTCTGTGCTTACACAATGTCCATGTCCCTCCATTCTCTGCCTGCACAATGTCCATGTCGCCCATTCCATGTCTACACAATGTCCATGTTCCTCCATTCTCTGCCTACACAATGTCCATGTCCCTCCATTCTCTGCCTACACAATGTCCATGTCGCCCATTCCATGCCTAAACAATGTCCATGTCCCTCCATTCTCTGCCCACACAATAACCCTGTCCCCCCATTCTCTGCCATCACAATGTCCATGTCCCTCCATTCTCTGTGTACACAGTGACCATGTCCCCCCATTCTCTGTGTACACAATGACCATGTCCCTGCATTCTCTGTGTACACAGTGCCCCTGTCCCTCCAGTCTAGGCCTACACATTGTCCCTGTCCCTCATTTCACTGACAACACATTGTCCATGTCCCTCCAATCTCTTCAGACACAATGTCCATTTCCCCCCATTCTGTGCTTACACAATGCCCATGTCCCTCCATTCTCTGCCTGTACATTGTTCCTGTCACTCCATTCTCAGCCTACACAATGTCCCTGTCCCTCCATTCTCTGCCTACACATTGTCACTGACCCTCCATTCTCTGCCTACACAATGTCCATGTCCCCCATTCTCTGACTACACAATGTCCATGTCCCACTATTCTCTGCCTACACAATGTCCCTGTCCCTCCATTCTCCACCTACACACTGCCGCTGTCCCTCCATTCTCTGACTACACAATGCCCATGTCCCTCCATTCTCTGCCAGTACATTGTCCCTGTCCCTCCATTCTCAGCCTACTTAATGTCCATGTCCTTACATTCTCTTCATCCACAATGATCATGTCCCCCCATTCTGTGCTTACACAATGTCGATGTCCGTCCATTCTCTGCTGACACAATGTCCATGTCCCCCCATTCTGTGCTTACACAATGTCCATTTCCCTCCATTCTCTGCCTGCACAATGTCCATGTCGCCCATTCCATTCCTAAGCAATGTCCATGTCCCTCCATTCTCTGCCCACAGAATGTCCATGTCCCTCCATTCTCTGCTTACACAATGTCCATGTCCCCCCATTCTGTGCTTACACAATGTCCATGTACCTCCATTCCCTGCATGCACAATGTCCATGTAGCCCATTCCATGCCTACACAATGTCTCTGTCTCTCCATTCTCTGCTTACACAATGTCCCTGTCCCTCATTTCTCAGCCAACACATTGTCCATGTCCCTCCTTTCTCTGCCTACACAATTTCCTTGTCCCCCATTCCCGGCCTACACAATGTCCATCTCCCTGCATTCTCTGCCTACACAATGTCCGTGTCCCTCCTTTCTCTGCTTACACAATCTTCATGTCCCCCCATTCAGTGCTTACACAATGCCCATGTCCCTCCATTCTCTGCCTGCACAATGTCCATGTCGCCCATTCCATGCCTACACAATGTCCATGTCCCTCCAATTTCTGCTTACACCATGTCCCTCCATTCTCTGACCAAACAATGTGCATTTCCCTCCATTCTCTTCCTACACATTGTCACTGTCCCTCCATTCTCCACCTACACACTGCCCCTGTCCCTCCATTCTCTGCAACACAATGCCCATGTCCTTCCATTCTCTGCCTGTAGATTGTCCCTGTCCCTCCATTCTCAGCCCACTCAATGTCCCTGTCCCTCCAATCTCGGCCTACACATTGTCACTGTCCCTCCATTCTCTGCCTACACAATGTCCATGTCCCCCATTCTCTGACTACACAATGTCCCTGTCCCTCCATTCTCTGCTTACACAATGTCCCTGTCCCTCCATTATCTGCCCACACAATGTCCATTTCCCTCCATTCTCTGCCTACGCAATGTCCCTGTCACTCCATTCTCTGCCTACACAATGTCACTGTCCCTCCATTCTCTGCCTACACAATGTCCATGTCCCCCTTTCTGTGACTACACAATGTCCCTGTCACTCAATTCTCTGCTTACACAATGTCCCTGTCCCTCCATTATCTGCCCTCACAATGCCCATGTCCCACCATTCTCTGCCTATACAATGTCCCTATCCATCCATTCTCTGCCTACGCACTGCCCCTGTCCCTCCATTCTCTGCCTACACAATGCCCGTGTCCCTCCATTCTCTGCCTGTACATTGTCCCTGTCCCTTCATTCTCAGCCTACTCAATGTCCATATCCTTACATTGTCTTCATCCACAATGATCATGTCCCCCCATTCTGTGCTTACACAATGTCTATGTCCCTCCATTCTCTGCTGACACAATGTCCATGTCCCCCCATTCTCTGCCCACACAATGTCCATTTCCCTCCATTCTCTGCCTACACAATGTCAATGTCGCCCATTCCATGCCTAAACAATATCCATGTCCCTCCATTCTCTGCCCACACAATGTCCATTTCCCTCCATTCTCTGCCTACACATTGTCACTGTCCCTCCATTCTCCACCTACACACTGCCCCTGTCCCTCCATTCTCTGCCCACACAATGCCCATGTCCCTCCATTCTCTGCATGTACATTGTCTCTGTCCCACCATTCTCAGCCTACACAATGTCCATGTCCCCCATTCTCTGACTACACAATGTCCCTGTCCCTCCATTATCTGCCCATACAATGTCCATGTCCCACCATTCTCTGACTACTTAATGTCCCTGTCCCTCCATTCTCCGCCCACACACTGCCCCTGTCCTTTCATTCTCTGCCTACTCAATGTCCATATCCTTACATTCTCTTCATACACAATGTCCTAGTCCCCCATTCTGTGCTTACACAATGTCCATGTCCCTCCATTCTCTGCTTACACTATGTCCATGTCCCACCATTCTGTGCTTACACAATGTCCAAGTCCCTCCATTCTCTGCCTGCACAATGTCCATGTCGCCCATTCCATGTCTACACAATGTCCATGTTCCTCCATTCTCTGCCTACACAATGTCCATGTCCCTCCATTCTCTGCCTACACAATGTCCATGTCGCCCATTCCATGCCTAAACAATGTCCATGTCCCTCCATTCTCTGCCCACACAATAACCCTGTCCCCCCATTCTCTGCCATCACAATGTCCATGTCCCTCCATTCTCTGTGTACACAGTGACCATGTCCCCCCATTCTCTGTGTACACAATGACCATGTCCCTGCATTCTCTGTGTACACAGTGCCCCTGTCCCTCCAGTCTAGGCCTACACATTGTCCCTGTCCCTCATTTCTCTGACAACACATTGTCCATGTCCCTCCAATCTCTTCAGACACAATGTCCATTTCCCCCCATTCTGTGCTTACACAATGCCCATGTCCCTCCATTCTCTGCCTGTACATTGTTCCTGTCACTCCATTCTCAGCCTACACAATGTCCCTGTCCGTCCATTCTCTGCCTACACATTGACACTGACCCTCCATTCTCTGCCTACACAATGTCCATGTCCCCCATTCTCTGACTACTCAATGTCCATGTCCCACTATTCTCTGCCTACACAATGTCCCTGTCCCTCCATTCTCCACCTACACACTGCCGCTGTCCCTCCATTCTCTGACTACACAATGCACATGTCCCTCCATTCTCTGCCAGTACTTTGTCCCTGTCCCTCCATTCTCAGCCTACTTAATGTCCATGTCCTTACATTCTCTTCATCCACAATGATCATGTCCCCCCATTCTGTGCTTACACAGTGTCGATGTCCGTCCATTCTCTGCTGACACAATGTCCATGTCCCCCCATTCTGTGCTTACACAATGTCCATTTCCCTCCATTCTCTGCCTGCACAATGTCCATGTCGTCCATTCCATTCCTAAGCAATGTCCATGTCCCTCCATTCTCTGCCCACAGAATGTCCATGTCCCTCCATTCTCTGCTTACACAATGTCCATGTCCCCCCATTCTGTGCTTACACAATGTCCATGTCCCTCCATTCCCTGCATGCACAATGTCCATGTAGCCCATTCCATGCCTACACAATGTCCCTGTCTCTCCATTCTCTGCTTACACAATGTCCCTGTCCCTCATTTCTCAGCCAACACATTGTCCATGTCCCTCCTTTCTCTGCCTGCACAATTTCCTTGTCCCCCATTCCCTGCCTACACAATTTCCATCTCCCTGCATTCTCTGCCTACACAATGTCCGTGTCCATCCATTCTCTGCTTACACAATCTTCATGTCCCCCCATTCTGTGCTTACACAATGCCCATGTCCCTCCATTCTCTGCCTGCACAATGTCCATGTCGCCCATTCCATTCCTACACAATGTCCATGTCCCTCCAATTTCTGCTTACACCATGTCCCTCCATTCTCTGCCCACAAAATGTCCATTTCCCTCCATTCTCTGCCTACACAATGTCAATGTCGCCCATTCCATGCCTAAACAATATCCATGTCCCTCCATTCTCTGCCTACACAATGTCCATGTCCCCCATTCTCTGACTACACAATGTCCATGTCCCACTATTCTCTGCCTACACAATGTCCCTGTCCCTCCATTCTCCACCTACACACTGCCGGTGTCCCTCCATTCTCTGACTACACAATGCCCATGTCCCTCCATTCTCTGCCAGTACATTGTCCCTGTCCCTCCATTCTCAGCCTACTCAATGTCCATGTCCTTACATTCTCTTCACGCACAATGATCATGTCCCCCCATTCTGTGCTTAAACAATGTCCATTTCCCTCCATTCTCTGCCTGCACAATGTCCATGTCGCCAATTCTATGCCTAAACAATGTCCATGTCCCTCCATTCTCTGCTCACACAATGTCCATTTCCCTCCATTCGATGCCTACATATTGTCACTGTCCCACCATTCTCAGCCTACACACTGCCCCTGTCCCTCCATTCTCAGCCTACACAATGCCCATGGCCCTCCATTCTCTGCCTGTACATTGTCCCTGTCCATCCATTCTGAGCCTACACAATGTCCCTGTCCCTCCATTCTCTGCCTACACATTGTCTCTGTCCCTCCACTCGCTGCCTACACAATGTCCATGTCCCCCATTCTATGCTTACACAATGTCCCTTTCCCTCCATTCTCTGCCTTCACAATGTCCATGTCCCTGCATTCTCTGCTTACACAACGTTCATGTCCCTCCATTTTCTGCTTACACAATGTCCATGACCCTCCATTCTCTGCCCACACAATAGCCCTGTCCCCCCATTCTCTGCCATCACAATGTCCATGTCCCTCCATTCTCTGCGTACACAGTGACCATGTCCCCCCATTCTCTGTGTACACAATGACCATGTCCCTGCATTCTCTGTGTACACAATGCCCCTGTCCCTCCAGTCTAGGCCTACACATTGTCCCTGTCCCTCATTTCTCTGACAAAACTTTGTCCATGTCCCTCCAATCTCTTCATACACAATGTCCATGTCCCCCCATTCAGTGCTTACAAAATGTCCATGTCCCTGCATTCAATGCCTTCACATTGTCCATGTCCCTCCATTCTGTGCTTACACAATGTCCATGTCCCTCCATTCCCTGCCTACTCAATGTCCATGTCCCAGCATTCTCTGCCTACGCAATGTCCATGTCCCGCCAGTCTCTGCTTACACAATGTTCATGTCCCCCCATTCTGTGCTTACACAATGCACATGTCCCTCCATTCTCTGCTTACGCAATGTCCATGTCCCCCCATTCTGTGCTTACACAATGCCCATGTCCCTCCATTCTCTGCCTGTACATTGTTCCTGTCACTCCATTCTCAGCGTACACAATGTCCCTGTCCCTCCATTCTCTGCCTACACATTGTCACTGACCCTCCATTCTCTGCCTACACAATGTCCATGTCCCCCATTCTCTGACTACACAATGTCCATGTCCCACTATTCTCTGCCTACACAATGTCCCTGCCCTCCATTCTCCACCTACACACTGCCGCTGTCCCTCCATTCTCTGACTACACAATGCCCATGTCCCTCCATTCTCTGCCAGTACATTGTCCCTGTCCCTCCATTCTCAGCCTACTTAATGTCCATGTCCTTACATTCTCTTCATCCACAATGATCATGTCCCCCCATTCTGTGCTTACACAATGTCGATGTCCGTCCATTCTCTGCTGACACAATGTCCATGTCCCCCCATTCTGTGCTTACACAATGTCCATTTCCCTCCATTCTCTGCCTGCACAATGTCCATGTCGCCCATTCCATTCCTAAGCAATGTCCATGTCCCTCCATTCTCTGCCCACAGAATGTCCATGTCCCTCCATTCTCTGCTTACACAATGTACATGTCCCCCCATTCTGTGCTTACACAATGTCCATGTCCCTCCATTCCCTGCATGCACAATGTCCATGTAGCCCATTCCATGCCTACACAATGTCCCTGTCTCTCCATTCTCTGCTTACACAATGTCCCTGTCCCTCATTTCTCAGCCAACACATTGTCCATGTCCCTCCTTTCTCTGCCTACACAATTTCCTTGTCCCCCATTCCCTGCCTACACAATGTCCATCTCCCTGCATTCTCTGCCTACACAATGTCCGTGTCCCTCCATTCTCTGCTTACACAATCTTCATGTCCCCCCATTCTGTGCTTACACAATGCCCATGTCCCTCCATTCTCTGCCTGCACAATGTCCATGTCGCCCATTCCATGCCTACACAATGTCCATGTCCCTCCAATTTCTGCTTACACCATGTCCCTCCATTCTCTGCCCAAACAATGTGCATTTCCCTCCATTCTCTTCCTACACATTGTCACTGTCCCTCCATTCTCCACGAACACACTGCCCCTGTCCCTCCATTCTCTGCAACACAATGCCCATGTCCCTCCATTCTCTGCCTGTAGATTGTCCCTGTCCCTCCATTCTCAGCCCACTCAATGTCCCTGTCCTTCCAATCTCGGCCTACACATTGTCACTGTCCCTCCATTCTCTGCCTACACAATGTCCATGTCCCCCATTCTCTGACTACACAATGTCCCTGTCCCTCCATTCTCTGCTTACACAATGTCCCTGTCCCTCCATTATCTGCCCACACAATGTCCATTTCCCTCCATTCTCTGCCTACGCAATGTCCCTGTCACTCCATTCTCTGCCTACACAATGTCACTGTCCCTCCATTCTCTGCCTACGCAATGTCCCTGCCACTCAATTCTCTGCTTACACAATGTCCCTGTCCCTCCATTATCTGCCCTCACAATGCCCATGTCCCACCATTCTCTGCCTATACAATGTCCCTATCCATCCATTCTCTGCCTACGTTCTGCCCCTGTCCCTCCATTCTCTGCCTACACAATGCCCGTGTCCCTCCATTCTCTGCCTGTACATTGTCCCTGTCCCTTCATTCTCAGCCTACTCAATGTCCATATCCTTACATTCTCTTCATCCACAATGATCATGTCCCCCCATTCTGTGCTTACACAATGTCTATGTCCCTCCATTCTCTGCTGACACAATGTCCATGTCCCCCCATTCTCTGCCCACACAATGTCCATTTCCCTCCATTCTCTGCCTACACAATGTCAATGTCGCCCATTCCATGCCTAAACAATATCCATGTCCCTCCAATCTCTGCCCACACAATGTCCATTTCCCTCCATTCTCTGCCTACACATTGTCACTGTCCCTCCATTCTCCACCTACACACTGCCCCTGTCCCTCCATTCTCTGCCCACACAATGCCCATGTCCCTCCATTCTCTGCATGTACATTGTCCCTGTCCCACCATTCTCAGCCTACACAATGTCCATGTCCCCCATTCTCTGACTACACAATGTCCCTGTCCCTCCATTATCTGCCCATACAATGTCCATGTCCCACCATTCTCTGACTACTTAATGTCCCTGTCCCTCCATTCTCCGCCCACACACTGCCCCTGTCCTTTCATTCTCTGCCTACTCAATGTCCATATCCTTACATTCTCTTCATACACAATGTCCTAGTCCCCCATTCTGTGCTTACACAATGTCCATGTCCCTCCATTCTCTGCTTACACAATGTCCATGTCCCACCATTCTGTGCTTACACAATGTCCAAGTCCCTCCATTCTCTGCCTGCACAATGTCCATGTCGCCCATTCCATGTCTACACAATGTCCATGTTCCTCCATTCTCTGCCTACACAATGTCCATGTCGCCCATTCCATGCCTAAACAATGTCCATGTCCCTCCATTCTCTGCCCACACAATAACCCTGTCCCCCCATTCTCTGCCATCACAATGTCCATGTCCCTCCATTCTCTGTGTACACAGTGACCATGTCCCCCCATTCTCTGTGTACACAATGACCATGTCCCTGCATTCTCTGTGTACACAGTGCCCCTGTCCCTCCAGTCTAGGCCTACACATTGTCCCTGTCCCTCATTTCTCTGACAACACATTGTCCATGTCCCTCCAATCTCTTCATACACAATGTCCATTTCCCCCCATTCTGTGCTTACAAAATGTCCATATCCCTGCATTCTCTGCCTACACATTGTCTATGTCCCTCCATTCTCTGCTTACACAATATCCATGTCCCCCCATTCTGTGCTTACACAATGTCCATGTCCCTCCATTCCCTGCCTGCACAATGTCCATGTAGCCCATTCCATGCCTACACAATGTCCCTGTCTCTCCATTCTCTGCTTACACAATATCCCTGTCCCTCATTTCTCAGCCAACACATTGTCCATGTCCCTCCTTTCTCTGCCTACACAATTTCCTTGTCCCCCATTCCCTGCCTACATGTTATCCATATCCCTCCATCCTCTGCCGTCACAATGTCCATGTCCCTCCATACTCTGCCTATACAATGTCCCTGTCCCTCCATTCTCTGCCTACACAATGTCCATGTCCCTCCATTCTCTTCCTACACAATGTCCATGTCACTCCATTCTCTGCTTACACAATGTTCATGTCCCTCCATTTTCTGCTTACACAATGTCCCTGTCCCTCCATTGTCTGCCCACACAATGTCCAATTCCCTCCATTCTCCGCCTACACACTGCCCCTGTCCCTCCATTCTCTGCATACACAATGCCATGTCCCTCCATTCTCTGCCTGTACATTGTTCCTGTCCCTCAATTCTCAGCCTACACAATGTCCCTGTCCCTCCATTCGTGGCCTACACATTGTCACTGTCCCTCCATTCTCTCCCTACACAATGTCCATGTCCCCCATTCTCTGACTACACATTGTCACTGTCCCTCCATTCTCCGCCTACACACTGCCCCTGTCCCTCCATTTTCTGCTTTCACAATGTCCATGACCCTCCATTCTCTGCCCACACAATAGTTCTGTCCCCCCATTCTCTGCCTTCACAATGTCCATGTCCCTCCATTCTCTGCGTACACAGTGACCATGTCCCCCCATTCTCTGTGTACACAATGACCATGTCCCTGCATTCTCTGTGTACACAATGCCCCTGTCCCTCCAGTCTAGGCCTACACATTGTCCCTGTCCCTCATTTCTCTGACAAAACATTGTCCATGTCCCTCCAATCACTTCATACACAATGTCCATGTCCCCCCATTCTGTGCTTACAAAATTTCCATGTCCCTGCATTCAATGCCTTCACATTGTCCATGTCCCTCCATTCTCTGCTTACACAATGTCCATGTCCCCCCATTCTGTGCTTACACAATGTCCATGTCCCTCCATTCCCTGCCTGCACAATGTCGATGTCGCCCATTCCATGCCTACACAATGTCCATGTCCCCCATTCTCTGCCTACTCAATGTCCATGTCCCAGCATTCTCTGCCTACACAATGTCCATGTCCCGCCAGTCTCTGCTTACACAATGTTCATGTCCCCCCATTCTGTGCTTACACAATGTCCATGTCCCTCCATTCTCTGCTCACACAATGTCCATGTCCCCCCATTCTGTGCTTACACAATGTCCATGTCCCTCCATTCCCTGCCTGCACAATGTCCATGTTGCCCATTCCATGCCTACACAATGTCCATGTCCCCCATTCTCTGCCTACTCAATGTCCATTTCCCAGCATTCTCTTCCTACACAATGTCCATGTCCCGCCAGTCTCTGCTTACACAATGTTCATGTCCCCCCATTCTGTGCTTACACAATGCCCATGTCCCTCCATTCTCTGCTTACGCAATGTCCATGTCCCCCCATTCTGTGCTTACACAATGCCCATGTCCCTCCATTCTCTGCCTGTACATTGTTCCTGTCACTCCATTCTCAGCCTACACATTGTCACTGACCCTCCATTCTCTGACTACACAATGTCCCTGTCCCTCCATTCTCTGCTTACACAATGTCACTGTCCCTCCATTATCTGCCCACACAATGTCCATGTCCCACTATTCTCTGCCTACACAATGTCCCTGTCCCTCCATTCTCCACCTACAGACTGCCCCTGTCCCTCCATTCTCTGACTACACAATGCCCATGTCCCTCCATTCTCTGCCAGTTCATTGTCCCTGTCCCTCCATTCTCAGCCTACTTAATGTCCATGTCCTTACATTCTCTTCATCCACAATGATAATGTCCCCCCATTCTGTGCTTACACAATGTCGATGTCCGTCCATTCTCTGCTGACACAATGTCCATGTCCCCCCATTCTGTGCTTACACAATGTCCATTTCCCTCCATTCCCTGCTACACATTGTCCATGTCCCTCCATTCTCTGCTTACACAATGTCCATGTCCCCCCATTCTGTGCTTACACAATGTCCATGTCCCTCCATTCCCTGCATGCACAATGTCCATGTTGCCCATTCCATGCCTATACAATGTCCCTGTCTCTCCATTCTCTGCTTACACAATGTCCCTGTCCCTCATTTCTCAGCCAACACATTGTCCATGTCCCTCCTTTCTCTGCCTACACAATTTCCTTGTCCCCCATTCCCTGCCTACACAATGTCCATCTCTCTGCTTTCTCTGCCTACACAATGTCCATGTCCCTCCATTCTCTGCTTACACAATGTTCATGTCCCCCCATTCTGTGCTTACACAATGCCCTTCTCCCTCCATTCTCTGCCTGCACAATGTCCATGTCGTCCATTCCATGCCTACACAATGTCCATGTCCCTCCATTTTCTGCTTACACCATGTCCCTCCATTCTCTGCCCAAACAATGTGCATTTCCCTCCATTCTCTTCCTACACATTGTCACTGTCCCTCCATTCTCCACCTACACACTGCCCCTGTCCCTCCATTCTCTGCAACACAATGCCCATGTCCCTCCATTCTCTGCCTGTAGATTGTCCCTGTCCCTCCATTCTCAGCCCACTCAATGTCCCTGTCCCTCCAATCTCGGCCTACACATTGTCACTGTCCCTCCATTCTCTGCCTACACAATGTCCATGTCCCCCATTCTCTGACTACACAATGTCCCTGTCCCTCCATTCTCTGCTTACACAATGTCCCTGTCCCTCCATTATCTGCCCACACAATGTCCATTTCCCTCCATTCTCTGCCTACGCAATGTCCCTGTCACTCCATTCTCTGCCTACACAATGTCACTGTCCCTCCATTCTCTGCCTACACAATGTCCATGTCCCCCTTTCTGTGACTACACAATGTCCCTGTCACTCAATTCTCTGCTTACAGAATGTCCCTGTCCCTCCATTATCTGCCCTCACAATGCCCATGTCCCACCATTCTCTGCCTATACAATGTCCCTATCCATCCATTCTCTGCCTACGCACTGCCCCTGTCCCTCCATTCTCTGCCTACACAATGCCCGTGTCCCTCCATTCTCTGCCTGTACATTGTCCCTGTCCCATCATTCTCAGCCTACTCAATGTCCATATCCTTACATTCTCTTCATCCACAATGATCATGTCCCCCCATTCTGTGCTTACACAATGTCTATGTCCCTCCATTCTCTGCTGACACAATGTCCATGTCCCCCCATTCTGTGCTTACACAATGTCCATTTCCCTCCATTCTCTGCCTACACAATGTCAATGTCGCCCATTCCATGCCTAAACAATATCCATGTCCCTCCATTCTCTGCCCACACAATGTCCATTTCCCTCCATTCTCTGCCTACACATTGTCACTGTCCCTCCATTCTCCACCTACACACTGCCCCTGTCCCTCCATTCTCTGCCCACACAATGCCCATGTCCCTCCATTCTCTGCCTGTACATTGTCCCTGTCCCACCATTCTCAGCCTACACAATGTCCATGTCCCCCATTCTCTGACTACACAATGTCCCTGTCCCTCCATTATCTGCCCATACAATGTCCATGTCCCACCATTCTCTGACTACTTAATGTCCCTGTCCCTCCATTCTCCGCCCACACACTGCCCCTGTCCTTTCATTCTCTGCCTACTCAATGTCCATATCCTTCAATTCTCTTCATACACAATGTCCTAGTCCCCCATTCTGTGCTTACACAATGTCCATGTCCCTCCATTCTATGCTTACACAATGTCCATGTCCCACCATTCTGTGCTTACACAATGTCCAAGTCCCTCCATTCTCTGCCTGCACAATGTCCATGTCGCCCATTCCATGTCTACACAATGTCCATGTTCCTCCATTCTCTGCCTACACAATATCCATGTCCCTCCATTCTCTGCCTACACAATGTCCATGTCGCCCATTCCATGCGTAAACAATGTCCATGTCCCTCCATTCTCTGCCCACACAATAACCCTGTCCCCCCATTCTCTGCCATCACAATGTCCATGTCCCTCCATTCTCTGTGTACACAGTGACCATGTCCCCCCATTCTCTGTGTACACAATGACCATGTCCCTGCATTCTCTGTGTACACAGTGCCCCTGTCCCTCCAGTCTAGGCCTACACATTGTCCCTGTCCCTCATTTCTCTGACAACACATTGTCCATGTCCCTCCAATCTCTTCATACACAATGTCCATTTCCCCCCATTCTGTGCTTACAAAATGTCCATATCCCTGCATTCTCTGCCTACACATTGTCTATGTCCCTCCATTCTCTGCTTACACAATATCCATGTCCCACCATTCTGTGCTTACACAATGTCCATGTCCCTCCATTCCCTGCCTGCACAATGTCCATGTAGCCAATTCCATGCCTACACAATGTCCCTGTCTCTCCATTCTCTGCTTACACAATATCCCTGTCCCTCATTTGTCAGCCAACACATTGTCCATGTCCCTCCTTTCTCTGCCTACACAATTTCCTTGTCCCCCATTCCCTGCCTACATGTTATCCATATCCCTCCATTCTCTGCCGTCACAATGTCCATGTCCCTCCATACTCTGCCTATACAATGTCCCTGTCCCTCCATTCTCAGCCTACTGAATGTCCATGTCCTTACATTCTCTTCATCCACAATGATCATGTCCCCCCATTCTGTGCTTACACAATGTTGATGTCCGTCCATTCTCTGCTGACACAATGTCCATGTCCCCCCATTCTGTGCTTAGACAATGTCCATTTCCCTCCATTCTCTGCCTGCACAATGTCCATGTCGCCCATTCCATTCCTAAGCAATGTCCATGTCCCTCCATTCTCTGCCCACACAATGTCCATGTCCCTCCATTCTCTGCTTACACAATGTCCATGTCCCCCCATTCTGTGCTTACACAATGTCCATGTCCCTCCATTCTCTGCCTGTACATTGTTCCTGTCCCTCAATTCTCAGCCTACACAATGTCCCTGTCCCTCCATTCGCGGCCTACACATTGTCACTGTCCCTCCATTCTCTCCCTACACAATGTCCATGTCCTCCATTCTCTGACTACACATTGTCACTGTCCCTCCATTCTCCGCCTACACACTGCCCCTGTCCCTCCATTTTCTGCTTACACAATGTCCATGACCCTCCATTCTCTGCCCTCACAATAGTTCTGTCCCCCCATTCTCTGCCTTCACAATGTCCATGTCACTCCATTCTCTGCGTACACAGTGACGATGTCCCCCCATTCTCTGTGTACACAATGACCATGTCCCTGCATTCTCTGTGTACACAATGCCCCTGTCCCTCCAGTCTAGGCCTACACATTGTCCCTGTCCCTCATTTCTCTGACAAAACATTGTCCATGTCCCTCCAATCTCTTCATACACAATGTCCATGTCCCCCCATTCTGTGCTTACACAATGTCCATGTCCCTCCATTCCCTGCCTGCACAATGTCCATGTTGCCCATTCCATGCCTACACAATGTCCATGTCCCCCATTCTCTGCCTACTCAATGTCCATGTCCCAGCATTCTCTGCCTACACAATGTCCATGTCCCGCCAGTCTCTGCTTACACAATATCCATGTCGCCCCATTCTGTGCTTACACAATGTCCATGTCCCTCCATTCCCTGCCTGCACAATGTCCATGTAGCCCATTCCATGCCTACACAATGTCCCTGTCTCTCCATTTTCTGCTTACACAATATCCCTGTCCCTCATTTCTCAGCCAACACATTGTCCATGTCCCTCCTTTCTCTGCCTACACAATTTCCTTGTCCCCCATTCCCTGCCTACACAATGTCCATCTCCCTGCATTCTCTGCCTACACAATGTCCATGTCCCTCCATTCTCTGCTTACACAATGTTCATGTCCCCCCATTCTGTGCTTACACAATGCCCATGTCCCTCCATTCTCTGCCTGCACAATGTCCATGTCGCCCATTCCATGCCTACACAATGTCCATGTCCCTCCATTTTCTGCTTACACCATGTCCCTCCATTCTCTGCCCACACAATGTGCATTTCCCTCCATTCTCTTCCTACACATTGTCACTGTCCCTCCATTCTCCACCTACACACTGCCCCTGTCCCTCCATTCTCTGCAACACAATGCCCATGTCCCTCCATTCTCTGCCTGTAGATTGTCCCTGTCCCTCCATTCTCAGCCCACTCAATGTCCCTGCCCTCCATTCTCTGCCTACACATTGTCACTGTCCCTCCATTCTCTGCCTACACAATGTCCATGTACCCATTCTCTGACTACACAATGTCCCTGTCCCTCCATTCTCTGCTTTCACAATGTCCCTGTCCCTCCATTATCTGCCCACACAATGTCCATTTCCCTCCATTCCCTGCCTATGCAATGTCCCTGTCCCTCCATTCTCTGCCTACACATTGTCACTGTACCTCCATTCTCTACCTACACAATGTCCATGTCCCCCATTCTGTGACTACACAATGTCCCTGTCCCTCAATTCTCTGCTTACACAATGTCCCTGTCCCTCCATTATCTGCCCTCACAATGTTCATGTCCCACCATTCTCTGCCTATACAATGTCCCTATCCATCCATTCTCCGCCTACGCACTGCCCCTGTCAGTCCATTCTCTGCCTACACAATGCCCGTGTCCCTCCATTCTCTGCCTGTACATTGTCCCTGTCCCTTCATTCTCAGCCTACTCAATGTCCATATCATTGCATTCTCTTCATACACAATGTCCTAGCCCCCCATTCTGTGCTTACACAATGTCCATGTCCCTCCATTTCCTGCATGCACAATGTCCACGTTGCCCATTCCATGCCTACACAATGTCCATGTCCCCCATTCTCTGCCTACTCAATGTCCCTGTCTCTCCATTCTCTGCTTACACAATGTCCCTGTCCCTCATTTCTCTGCCAACACATTGTCCATGTCCCTCCTTTCTCTGCTTACACAATTTCCATGTCCCCCATTCCCTGCCTACACAATGTCCATGTCCCTGCATTCTCTGCCTACACAATGTCCATGTTCCTCCATTCTCTGCTTACACAATGTTCATGTCCCCCCATTCTGTGCTTACACACTGCCCCTGTCACTCCATTCTCTGCCTACACAATGCCATGTCCCTCCATTCTCTGCCTGTACATTGTTCCTGTCCCTCAGTTCTCAGCCTCCACAATGTCCCTGTCCCTCCATTCGCGGCCTACACATTGTCACTGTCCCTCCATTCTCTCCCTACACAATGTCCATGTCCTCCATTCTCTGACTACACATTGTCACTGTCCCTCCATTCTCCGCCTACACACTGCCCCTGTCCCTCCATTTTCTGCTTACACAATGTCCATGACCCTCCATTCTCTGCCCTCACAATAGTTCTGTCCCCCCATTCTCTGCCTTCACAATGTCCATGTCACTCCATTCTCTGCGTACACAGTGACGATGTCCCCCCATTCTCTGTGTACACAATGACCATGTCCCTGCATTCTCTGTGTACACAATGCCCCTGTCCCTCCAGTCTAGGCCTACACATTGTCCCTGTCCCTCATTTCTCTGACAAAACATTGTCCATGTCCCTCCAATCTCTTCATACACAATGTCCATGTCCCCCCATTCTGTGCTTACACAATGTCCATGTCCCTCCATTCCCTGCCTGCACAATGTCCATGTTGCCCATTCCATGCCTACACAATGTCCATGTCCCCCATTCTCTGCCTACTCAATGTCCATGTCCCAGCATTCTCTGCCTACACAATGTCCATGTCCCGCCAGTCTCTGCTTACACAATATCCATGTCGCCCCATTCTGTGCTTACACAATGTCCATGTCCCTCCATTCCCTGCCTGCACAATGTCCATGTAGCCCATTCCATGCCTACACAATGTCCCTGTCTCTCCATTTTCTGCTTACACAATATCCCTGTCCCTCATTTCTCAGCCAACACATTGTCCATGTCCCTCCTTTCTCTGCCTACACAATTTCCTTGTCCCCCATTCCCTGCCTACACAATGTCCATCTCCCTGCATTCTCTGCCTACACAATGTCCATGTCCCTCCATTCTCTGCTTACACAATGTTCATGTCCCCCCATTCTGTGCTTACACAATGCCCATGTCCCTCCATTCTCTGCCTGCACAATGTCCATGTCGCCCATTCCATGCCTACACAATGTCCATGTCCCTCCATTTTCTGCTTACACCATGTCCCTCCATTCTCTGCCCACACAATGTGCATTTCCCTCCATTCTCTTCCTACACATTGTCACTGTCCCTCCATTCTCCACCTACACACTGCCCCTGTCCCTCCATTCTCTGCAACACAATGCCCATGTCCCTCCATTCTCTGCCTGTAGATTGTCCCTGTCCCTCCATTCTCAGCCCACTCAATGTCCCTGCCCTCCATTCTCTGCCTACACATTGTCACTGTCCCTCCATTCTCTGCCTACACAATGTCCATGTACCCATTCTCTGACTACACAATGTCCCTGTCCCTCCATTCTCTGCCTACACATTGTCACTGTACCTCCATTCTCTACCTACACAATGTCCATGTCCCCCATTCTGTGACTACACAATGTCCCTGTCCCTCAATTCTCTGCTTACACAATGTCCCTGTCCCTCCATTATCTGCCCTCACAATGTTCATGTCCCACCATTCTCTGCCTATACAATGTCCCTATCCATCCATTCTCCGCCTACGCACTGCCCCTGTCAGTCCATTCTCTGCCTACACAATGCCCGTGTCCCTCCATTCTCTGCCTGTACATTGTCCCTGTCCCTTCATTCTCAGCCTACTCAATGTCCATATCATTGCATTCTCTTCATACACAATGTCCTAGCCCCCCATTCTGTGCTTACACAATGTCCATGTCCCTCCATTTCCTGCATGCACAATGTCCACGTTGCCCATTCCATGCCTACACAATGTCCATGTCCCCCATTCTCTGCCTACTCAATGTCCCTGTCTCTCCATTCTCTGCTTACACAATGTCCCTGTCCCTCATTTCTCTGCCAACACATTGTCCATGTCCCTCCTTTCTCTGCTTACACAATTTCCATGTCCCCCATTCCCTGCCTAAACAATGTCCATGTCCCTGCATTCTCTGCCTACACAATGTCCATGTTCCTCCATTCTCTGCTTACACAATGTTCATGTCCCCCCATTCTGTGCTTACACACTGCCCCTGTCACTCCATTCTCTGCCTACACAATGCCATGTCCCTCCATTCTCTGCCTGTACATTGTTCCTGTCCCTCAGTTCTCAGCCTCCACAATGTCCCTGTCCCTCCATTCGCGGCCTACACATTGTCACTGTCCCTCCATTCTCTCCCTACACAATGTCCATGTCCCCCATTCTCTGACTACACAATGTCCCTGTCCCTCCATTCTGTGCTTACACAATGTCCCTGTCCCTCGATTATCTGCCAACACAATGTCCATGTCCCACTATTCTCTGCCTACACAATGTCCCTGTCCCTTCATTCACCACCTACACACTGCCCCTGTCCCTCCATTCTCTGCCTACACAATGCCCATGTCCCTGCATTCTCTGCCAGTACATTGTCCCTGTCCCTCCATTCTCAGCCTACTCAATGTCCATGTCCTTACATTCTCTTCACGCACAATGATCATGTCCCCCCATTCTGTGCTTAAACAATGTCGATGTCCCTCCATTCTCTGCTGACACAATGTCCATGTCCCCCCATTCTGTGCTTACACAATGTCCATTTCCCTCCATTCTCTGCCTGCACAATGTCCATGTCGCCCATTCCATGCCTAAACAATGTCCATGTCCCTCCATTCTCTTCTCACACAATGTCCATTTCCCTCCATTCGATGCCTACACATTGTCACTGTCCCTCCATTCTCCGCCTACACACTGCCCCTGTCCCTCCATTCTCAGCCTACTCAATGCCCATGGCCCTCCATTCTCTGCCTGTACATTGTTTCTGTCCATCCATTCTGAGCCTACACAATGTCCCTGTCCCTCCATTCTCTGCCTACACATTGTCACTCTCCCTCCACTCTCTGCCTACACAATGTCCATGTCCCCCGTTCTATGCTTACACAATGTCCCTTTCCGTCCATTCTCTGCCTTCACAATGTCCATGTCCCTGCATTCTCTGCTTACACAACGTTCATGTCCCTCCATTTTCTGCTTACACAATATCCATGACCCTCCATTCTCTGCCCTCACAATAGTTCTGTCCCCCCATTCTCTGCCTTCACAATGTCCATGTCCCTCCATTCTCTGCGTACACAGTGACCATGTCCCCCCATTCTCTGTGTACACAATGACCATGTCCCTGCATTCTCTGTGTACACAATGCCCCTGTCCCTCCAGTCTAGGCCTACACATTGTCCCTGTCCCTCATTTCTCTGACAAAACATTGTCCATGTCCCTCCAATCACTTCATACACAATGTCCATGTCCCCCCATTCTGTGCTTACAAAATTTCCATGTCCCTGCATTCAATGCCTTCACATTGTCCATGTCCCTCCATTCTCTGCTTACACAATGTCCATGTCCCCCCATTCTGTGCTTACACAATGTCCATGTCCCTCCATTCCCTGCCTGCACAATGTCGATGTCGCCCATTCCATGCCTACACAATGTCCATGTCCCCCATTCTCTGCCTACTCAATGTCCATGTCCCAGCATTCTCTGCCTACACAATGTCCATGTCCCGCCAGTCTCTGCTTACACAATGTTCATGTCCCCCCATTCTGTGCTTACACAATGTCCATGTCCCTCCATTCTCTGCTCACACAATGTCCATGTCCCCCCATTCTGTGCTTACACAATGTCCATGTCCCTCCATTCCCTGCCTGCACAATGTCCATGTTGCCCATTCCATGCCTACACAATGTCCATGTCCCCCATTCTCTGCCTACTCAATGTCCATTTCCCAGCATTCTCTTCCTACACAATGTCCATGTCCCGCCAGTCTCTGCTTACACAATGTTCATGTCCCCCCATTCTGTGCTTACACAATGCCCATGTCCCTCCATTCTCTGCTTACGCAATGTCCATGTCCCCCCATTCTGTGCTTACACAATGCCCATGTCCCTCCATTCTCTGCCTGTACATTGTTCCTGTCACTCCATTCTCAGCCTACACATTGTCACTGACCCTCCATTCTCTGACTACACAATGTCCCTGTCCCTCCATTCTCTGCTTACACAATGTCACTGTCCCTCCATTATCTGCCCACACAATGTCCATGTCCCACTATTCTCTGCCTACACAATGTCCCTGTCCCTCCATTCTCCACCTACAGACTGCCCCTGTCCCTCCATTCTCTGACTACACAATGCCCATGTCCCTCCATTCTCTGCCAGTTCATTGTCCCTGTCCCTCCATTCTCAGCCTACTTAATGTCCATGTCCTTACATTCTCTTCATCCACAATGATAATGTCCCCCCATTCTGTGCTTACACAATGTCGATGTCCGTCCATTCTCTGCTGACACAATGTCCATGTCCCCCCATTCTGTGCTTACACAATGTCCATTTCCCTCCATTCCCTGCTACACATTGTCCATGTCCCTCCATTCTCTGCTTACACAATGTCCATGTCCCCCCATTCTGTGCTTACACAATGTCCATGTCCCTCCATTCCCTGCATGCACAATGTCCATGTTGCCCATTCCATGCCTATACAATGTCCCTGTCTCTCCATTCTCTGCTTACACAATGTCCCTGTCCCTCATTTCTCAGCCAACACATTGTCCATGTCCCTCCTTTCTCTGCCTACACAATTTCCTTGTCCCCCATTCCCTGCCTACACAATGTCCATCTCTCTGCTTTCTCTGCCTACACAATGTCCATGTCCCTCCATTCTCTGCTTACACAATGTTCATGTCCCCCCATTCTGTGCTTACACAATGCCCTTCTCCCTCCATTCTCTGCCTGCACAATGTCCATGTCGTCCATTCCATGCCTACACAATGTCCATGTCCCTCCATTTTCTGCTTACACCATGTCCCTCCATTCTCTGCCCAAACAATGTGCATTTCCCTCCATTCTCTTCCTACACATTGTCACTGTCCCTCCATTCTCCACCTACACACTGCCCCTGTCCCTCCATTCTCTGCAACACAATGCCCATGTCCCTCCATTCTCTGCCTGTAGATTGTCCCTGTCCCTCCATTCTCAGCCCACTCAATGTCCCTGTCCCTCCAATCTCGGCCTACACATTGTCACTGTCCCTCCATTCTCTGCCTACACAATGTCCATGTCCCCCATTCTCTGACTACACAATGTCCCTGTCCCTCCATTCTCTGCTTACACAATGTCCCTGTCCCTCCATTATCTGCCCACACAATGTCCATTTCCCTCCATTCTCTGCCTACGCAATGTCCCTGTCACTCCATTCTCTGCCTACACAATGTCACTGTCCCTCCATTCTCTGCCTACACAATGTCCATGTCCCCCTTTCTGTGACTACACAATGTCCCTGTCACTCAATTCTCTGCTTACAGAATGTCCCTGTCCCTCCATTATCTGCCCTCACAATGCCCATGTCCCACCATTCTCTGCCTATACAATGTCCCTATCCATCCATTCTCTGCCTACGCACTGCCCCTGTCCCTCCATTCTCTGCCTACACAATGCCCGTGTCCCTCCATTCTCTGCCTGTACATTGTCCCTGTCCCATCATTCTCAGCCTACTCAATGTCCATATCCTTACATTCTCTTCATCCACAATGATCATGTCCCCCCATTCTGTGCTTACACAATGTCTATGTCCCTCCATTCTCTGCTGACACAATGTCCATGTCCCCCCATTCTGTGCTTACACAATGTCCATTTCCCTCCATTCTCTGCCTACACAATGTCAATGTCGCCCATTCCATGCCTAAACAATATCCATGTCCCTCCATTCTCTGCCCACACAATGTCCATTTCCCTCCATTCTCTGCCTACACATTGTCACTGTCCCTCCATTCTCCACCTACACACTGCCCCTGTCCCTCCATTCTCTGCCCACACAATGCCCATGTCCCTCCATTCTCTGCCTGTACATTGTCCCTGTCCCACCATTCTCAGCCTACACAATGTCCATGTCCCCCATTCTCTGACTACACAATGTCCCTGTCCCTCCATTATCTGCCCATACAATGTCCATGTCCCACCATTCTCTGACTACTTAATGTCCCTGTCCCTCCATTCTCCGCCCACACACTGCCCCTGTCCTTTCATTCTCTGCCTACTCAATGTCCATATCCTTCAATTCTCTTCATACACAATGTCCTAGTCCCCCATTCTGTGCTTACACAATGTCCATGTCCCTCCATTCTATGCTTACACAATGTCCATGTCCCACCATTCTGTGCTTACACAATGTCCAAGTCCCTCCATTCTCTGCCTGCACAATGTCCATGTCGCCCATTCCATGTCTACACAATGTCCATGTTCCTCCATTCTCTGCCTACACAATATCCATGTCCCTCCATTCTCTGCCTACACAATGTCCATGTCGCCCATTCCATGCGTAAACAATGTCCATGTCCCTCCATTCTCTGCCCACACAATAACCCTGTCCCCCCATTCTCTGCCATCACAATGTCCATGTCCCTCCATTCTCTGTGTACACAGTGACCATGTCCCCCCATTCTCTGTGTACACAATGACCATGTCCCTGCATTCTCTGTGTACACAGTGCCCCTGTCCCTCCAGTCTAGGCCTACACATTGTCCCTGTCCCTCATTTCTCTGACAACACATTGTCCATGTCCCTCCAATCTCTTCATACACAATGTCCATTTCCCCCCATTCTGTGCTTACAAAATGTCCATATCCCTGCATTCTCTGCCTACACATTGTCTATGTCCCTCCATTCTCTGCTTACACAATATCCATGTCCCACCATTCTGTGCTTACACAATGTCCATGTCCCTCCATTCCCTGCCTGCACAATGTCCATGTAGCCAATTCCATGCCTACACAATGTCCCTGTCTCTCCATTCTCTGCTTACACAATATCCCTGTCCCTCATTTGTCAGCCAACACATTGTCCATGTCCCTCCTTTCTCTGCCTACACAATTTCCTTGTCCCCCATTCCCTGCCTACATGTTATCCATATCCCTCCATTCTCTGCCGTCACAATGTCCATGTCCCTCCATACTCTGCCTATACAATGTCCCTGTCCCTCCATTCTCAGCCTACTGAATGTCCATGTCCTTACATTCTCTTCATCCACAATGATCATGTCCCCCCATTCTGTGCTTACACAATGTTGATGTCCGTCCATTCTCTGCTGACACAATGTCCATGTCCCCCCATTCTGTGCTTAGACAATGTCCATTTCCCTCCATTCTCTGCCTGCACAATGTCCATGTCGCCCATTCCATTCCTAAGCAATGTCCATGTCCCTCCATTCTCTGCCCACACAATGTCCATGTCCCTCCATTCTCTGCTTACACAATGTCCATGTCCCCCCATTCTGTGCTTACACAATGTCCATGTCCCTCCATTCTCTGCCTGTACATTGTTCCTGTCCCTCAATTCTCAGCCTACACAATGTCCCTGTCCCTCCATTCGCGGCCTACACATTGTCACTGTCCCTCCATTCTCTCCCTACACAATGTCCATGTCCTCCATTCTCTGACTACACATTGTCACTGTCCCTCCATTCTCCGCCTACACACTGCCCCTGTCCCTCCATTTTCTGCTTACACAATGTCCATGACCCTCCATTCTCTGCCCTCACAATAGTTCTGTCCCCCCATTCTCTGCCTTCACAATGTCCATGTCACTCCATTCTCTGCGTACACAGTGACGATGTCCCCCCATTCTCTGTGTACACAATGACCATGTCCCTGCATTCTCTGTGTACACAATGCCCCTGTCCCTCCAGTCTAGGCCTACACATTGTCCCTGTCCCTCATTTCTCTGACAAAACATTGTCCATGTCCCTCCAATCTCTTCATACACAATGTCCATGTCCCCCCATTCTGTGCTTACACAATGTCCATGTCCCTCCATTCCCTGCCTGCACAATGTCCATGTTGCCCATTCCATGCCTACACAATGTCCATGTCCCCCATTCTCTGCCTACTCAATGTCCATGTCCCAGCATTCTCTGCCTACACAATGTCCATGTCCCGCCAGTCTCTGCTTACACAATATCCATGTCGCCCCATTCTGTGCTTACACAATGTCCATGTCCCTCCATTCCCTGCCTGCACAATGTCCATGTAGCCCATTCCATGCCTACACAATGTCCCTGTCTCTCCATTTTCTGCTTACACAATATCCCTGTCCCTCATTTCTCAGCCAACACATTGTCCATGTCCCTCCTTTCTCTGCCTACACAATTTCCTTGTCCCCCATTCCCTGCCTACACAATGTCCATCTCCCTGCATTCTCTGCCTACACAATGTCCATGTCCCTCCATTCTCTGCTTACACAATGTTCATGTCCCCCCATTCTGTGCTTACACAATGCCCATGTCCCTCCATTCTCTGCCTGCACAATGTCCATGTCGCCCATTCCATGCCTACACAATGTCCATGTCCCTCCATTTTCTGCTTACACCATGTCCCTCCATTCTCTGCCCACACAATGTGCATTTCCCTCCATTCTCTTCCTACACATTGTCACTGTCCCTCCATTCTCCACCTACACACTGCCCCTGTCCCTCCATTCTCTGCAACACAATGCCCATGTCCCTCCATTCTCTGCCTGTAGATTGTCCCTGTCCCTCCATTCTCAGCCCACTCAATGTCCCTGCCCTCCATTCTCTGCCTACACATTGTCACTGTCCCTCCATTCTCTGCCTACACAATGTCCATGTACCCATTCTCTGACTACACAATGTCCCTGTCCCTCCATTCTCTGCTTTCACAATGTCCCTGTCCCTCCATTATCTGCCCACACAATGTCCATTTCCCTCCATTCCCTGCCTATGCAATGTCCCTGTCCCTCCATTCTCTGCCTACACATTGTCACTGTACCTCCATTCTCTACCTACACAATGTCCATGTCCCCCATTCTGTGACTACACAATGTCCCTGTCCCTCAATTCTCTGCTTACACAATGTCCCTGTCCCTCCATTATCTGCCCTCACAATGTTCATGTCCCACCATTCTCTGCCTATACAATGTCCCTATCCATCCATTCTCCGCCTACGCACTGCCCCTGTCAGTCCATTCTCTGCCTACACAATGCCCGTGTCCCTCCATTCTCTGCCTGTACATTGTCCCTGTCCCTTCATTCTCAGCCTACTCAATGTCCATATCATTGCATTCTCTTCATACACAATGTCCTAGCCCCCCATTCTGTGCTTACACAATGTCCATGTCCCTCCATTTCCTGCATGCACAATGTCCACGTTGCCCATTCCATGCCTACACAATGTCCATGTCCCCCATTCTCTGCCTACTCAATGTCCCTGTCTCTCCATTCTCTGCTTACACAATGTCCCTGTCCCTCATTTCTCTGCCAACACATTGTCCATGTCCCTCCTTTCTCTGCTTACACAATTTCCATGTCCCCCATTCCCTGCCTACACAATGTCCATGTCCCTGCATTCTCTGCCTACACAATGTCCATGTTCCTCCATTCTCTGCTTACACAATGTTCATGTCCCCCCATTCTGTGCTTACACACTGCCCCTGTCACTCCATTCTCTGCCTACACAATGCCATGTCCCTCCATTCTCTGCCTGTACATTGTTCCTGTCCCTCAGTTCTCAGCCTCCACAATGTCCCTGTCCCTCCATTCGCGGCCTACACATTGTCACTGTCCCTCCATTCTCACCCTACACAATGTCCATGTCCTCCATTCTCTGACTACACATTGTCACTGTCCCTCCATTCTCCGCCTACACACTGCCCCTGTCCCTCCATTTTCTGCTTACACAATGTCCATGACCCTCCATTCTCTGCCCTCACAATAGTTCTGTCCCCCCATTCTCTGCCTTCACAATGTCCATGTCACTCCATTCTCTGCGTACACAGTGACGATGTCCCCCCATTCTCTGTGTACACAATGACCATGTCCCTGCATTCTCTGTGTACACAATGCCCCTGTCCCTCCAGTCTAGGCCTACACATTGTCCCTGTCCCTCATTTCTCTGACAAAACATTGTCCATGTCCCTCCAATCTCTTCATACACAATGTCCATGTCCCCCCATTCTGTGCTTACACAATGTCCATGTCCCTCCATTCCCTGCCTGCACAATGTCCATGTTGCCCATTCCATGCCTACACAATGTCCATGTCCCCCATTCTCTGCCTACTCAATGTCCATGTCCCAGCATTCTCTGCCTACACAATGTCCATGTCCCGCCAGTCTCTGCTTACACAATATCCATGTCGCCCCATTCTGTGCTTACACAATGTCCATGTCCCTCCATTCCCTGCCTGCACAATGTCCATGTAGCCCATTCCATGCCTACACAATGTCCCTGTCTCTCCATTTTCTGCTTACACAATATCCCTGTCCCTCATTTCTCAGCCAACACATTGTCCATGTCCCTCCTTTCTCTGCCTACACAATTTCCTTGTCCCCCATTCCCTGCCTACACAATGTCCATCTCCCTGCATTCTCTGCCTACACAATGTCCATGTCCCTCCATTCTCTGCTTACACAATGTTCATGTCCCCCCATTCTGTGCTTACACAATGCCCATGTCCCTCCATTCTCTGCCTGCACAATGTCCATGTCGCCCATTCCATGCCTACACAATGTCCATGTCCCTCCATTTTCTGCTTACACCATGTCCCTCCATTCTCTGCCCACACAATGTGCATTTCCCTCCATTCTCTTCCTACACATTGTCACTGTCCCTCCATTCTCCACCTACACACTGCCCCTGTCCCTCCATTCTCTGCAACACAATGCCCATGTCCCTCCATTCTCTGCCTGTAGATTGTCCCTGTCCCTCCATTCTCAGCCCACTCAATGTCCCTGCCCTCCATTCTCTGCCTACACATTGTCACTGTCCCTCCATTCTCTGCCTACACAATGTCCATGTACCCATTCTCTGACTACACAATGTCCCTGTCCCTCCATTCTCTGCTTTCACAATGTCCCTGTCCCTCCATTATCTGCCCACACAATGTCCATTTCCCTCCATTCCCTGCCTATGCAATGTCCCTGTCCCTCCATTCTCTGCCTACACATTGTCACTGTACCTCCATTCTCTACCTACACAATGTCCATGTCCCCCATTCTGTGACTACACAATGTCCCTGTCCCTCAATTCTCTGCTTACACAATGTCCCTGTCCCTCCATTATCTGCCCTCACAATGTTCATGTCCCACCATTCTCTGCCTATACAATGTCCCTATCCATCCATTCTCCGCCTACGCACTGCCCCTGTCAGTCCATTCTCTGCCTACACAATGCCCGTGTCCCTCCATTCTCTGCCTGTACATTGTCCCTGTCCCTTCATTCTCAGCCTACTCAATGTCCATATCATTGCATTCTCTTCATACACAATGTCCTAGCCCCCCATTCTGTGCTTACACAATGTCCATGTCCCTCCATTTCCTGCATGCACAATGTCCACGTTGCCCATTCCATGCCTACACAATGTCCATGTCCCCCATTCTCTGCCTACTCAATGTCCCTGTCTCTCCATTCTCTGCTTACACAATGTCCCTGTCCCTCATTTCTCTGCCAACACATTGTCCATGTCCCTCCTTTCTCTGCTTACACAATTTCCATGTCCCCCATTCCCTGCCTAAACAATGTCCATGTCCCTGCATTCTCTGCCTACACAATGTCCATGTTCCTCCATTCTCTGCTTACACAATGTTCATGTCCCCCCATTCTGTGCTTACACACTGCCCCTGTCACTCCATTCTCTGCCTACACAATGCCATGTCCCTCCATTCTCTGCCTGTACATTGTTCCTGTCCCTCAGTTCTCAGCCTCCACAATGTCCCTGTCCCTCCATTCGCGGCCTACACATTGTCACTGTCCCTCCATTCTCTCCCTACACAATGTCCATGTCCCCCATTCTCTGACTACACAATGTCCCTGTCCCTCCATTCTGTGCTTACACAATGTCCCTGTCCCTCGATTATCTGCCAACACAATGTCCATGTCCCACTATTCTCTGCCTACACAATGTCCCTGTCCCTTCATTCACCACCTACACACTGCCCCTGTCCCTCCATTCTCTGCCTACACAATGCCCATGTCCCTGCATTCTCTGCCAGTACATTGTCCCTGTCCCTCCATTCTCAGCCTACTCAATGTCCATGTCCTTACATTCTCTTCACGCACAATGATCATGTCCCCCCATTCTGTGCTTAAACAATGTCGATGTCCCTCCATTCTCTGCTGACACAATGTCCATGTCCCCCCATTCTGTGCTTACACAATGTCCATTTCCCTCCATTCTCTGCCTGCACAATGTCCATGTCGCCCATTCCATGCCTAAACAATGTCCATGTCCCTCCATTCTCTTCTCACACAATGTCCATTTCCCTCCATTCGATGCCTACACATTGTCACTGTCCCTCCATTCTCCGCCTACACACTGCCCCTGTCCCTCCATTCTCAGCCTACTCAATGCCCATGGCCCTCCATTCTCTGCCTGTACATTGTTTCTGTCCATCCATTCTGAGCCTACACAATGTCCCTGTCCCTCCATTCTCTGCCTACACATTCTCACTCTCCCTCCACTCTCTGCCTACACAATGTCCATGTCCCCCGTTCTATGCTTACACAATGTCCCTTTCCGTCCATTCTCTGCCTTCACAATGTCCATGTCCCTGCATTCTCTGCTTACACAACGTTCATGTCCCTCCATTTTCTGCTTACACAATATCCATGACCCTCCATTCTCTGCCCTCACAATAGTTCTGTCCCCCCATTCTCTGCCTTCACAATGTCCATGTCCCTCCATTCTCTGCGTACACAGTGACCATGTCCCCCCATTCTCTGTGTACACAATGACCATGTCCCTGCATTCTCTGTGTACACAATGCCCCTGTCCCTCCAGTCTAGGCCTACACATTGTCCCTGTCCCTCATTTCTCTGACAAAACATTGTCCATGTCCCTCCAATCTCTTCATACACAATGTCCATGTCCCCACATTCTGTGCTTACACAATGTCCATGTCCCTCCATTCCCTGCCTGCACAATGTCCATGTTGCCCATTTCATGCCTACACAATGTCCATGTCCCCCATTCTCTGCCTACTCAATGTCCATGTCCCAGCATTCTCTGCCTACACAATGTCCATGTCCCGCCAGTCTCTGCTTACACAATATCCATGTCGCCCCATTCTGTGCTTACACAATGTCCATGTCCCTCCATTCCCTGCCTGCACAATGTCCATGTAGCCCATTCCATGCCTACACAATGTCCCTGTCTCTCCATTTTCTGCTTACACAATATCCCTGTCCCTCATTTCTCAGCCAACACATTGTCCATGTCCCTCCTTTCTCTGCCTACACAATTTCCTTGTCCCCCATTCCCTGCCTACACAATGTCCATCTCCCTGCATTCTCTGCCTACACAATGTCCATGTCCCTCCATTCTCTGCTTACACAATGTTCATGTCCCCCCATTCTGTGCTTACACAATGCCCATGTCCCTCCATTCTCTGCCTGCACAATGTCCATGTCGCCCATTCCATGCCTACACAATGTCCATGTCCCTCCATTTTCTGCTTACACCATGTCCCTCCATTCTCTGCCCACACAATGTGCATTTCCCTCCATTCTCTTCCTACACATTGTCACTGTCCCTCCATTCTCCACCTACACACTGCCCCTGTCCCTCCATTCTCTGCAACACAATGCCCATGTCCCTCCATTCTCTGCCTGTAGATTGTCCCTGTCCCTCCATTCTCAGCCCACTCAATGTCCCTGTCCCTCCATTCTCTGCCTACACATTGTCACTGTCCCTCCATTCTCTGCCTACACAATGTCCATGTACCCATTCTCTGACTACACAATGTCCCTGTCCCTCCATTCTCTGCTTACACAGTCCCTGTCCCTCCATTATCTGCCCACACAATGTCCATTTCCCTCCATTCCCTGCCTATGCAATGTCCCTGTCCCTCCATTCTCTGCCTACACATTGTCACTGTACCTCCATTCTCTACCTACACAATGTCCATGTCCCCCATTCTGTGACTACACAATGTCCCTGTCCCTCAATTCTCTGCTTACACAATGTCCCTGTCCCTCCATTATCTGCCCTCACAATGTTCATGTCCCACCATTCTCTGCCTATACAATGTCCCTATCCATCCATTCTCCGCCTACGCACTGCCCCTGTCAGTCCATTCTCTGCCTACACAATGCCCGTGTCCCTCCATTCTCTGCCTGTACATTGTCCCTGTCCCTTCATTCTCAGCCTACTCAATGTCCATATCATTGCATTCTCTTCATACACAATGTCCTAGCCCCCCATTCTGTGCTTACACAATGTCCATGTCCCTCCATTTACTGCATGCACAATGTCCACGTTGCCCATTCCATGCCTACACAATGTCCATGTCCCCCATTCTCTGCCTACTCAATGTCCCTGTCTCTCCATTCTCTGCTTACACAATGTCCCTGTCCCTCATTTCTCTGCCAACACATTGTCCATGTCCCTCCTTTCTCTGCTTACACAATTTCCATGTCCCCCATTCCCTGCCTACACAATGTCCATGTCCCTGCATTCTCTGCCTACACAATGTCCATGTTCCTCCATTCTCTGCTTACACAATGTTCATGTCCCCCCATTCTGTGCTTACACACTGCCCCTGTCACTCCATTCTCTGCCTACACAATGCCATGTCCCTCCATTCTCTGCCTGTACATTGTTCCTGTCCCTCAGTTCTCAGCCTCCACAATGTCCCTGTCCCTCCATTCGCGGCCTACACATTGTCACTGTCCCTCCATTCTCTCCCTACACAATGTCCATGTCCCCCATTCTCTGACTACACAATGTCCCTGTCCCTCCATTCTCTGCTTACACAATGTCCCTGTCCCTCGATTATCTGCCCACACAATGTCCATGTCCCACTATTCTCTGCCTACACAATGTCCCTGTCCCTTCATTCACCACCTACACACTGCCCCTGTCCCTCCATTCTCTGCCTACACAATGCCCATGTCCCTGCATTCTCTGCCAGTACATTGTCCCTGTCCCTCCATTCTCAGCCTACTCAATGTCCATGTCCTTACATTCTCTTCACGCACAATGATCATGTCCCCCCATTCTGTGCTTAAACAATGTCGATGTCCCTCCATTCTCTGCTGACACAATGTCCATGTCCCCCCATTCTGTGCTTACACAATGTCCATTTCCCTCCATTCTCTGCCTGCACAATGTCCATGTCGCCCATTCCATGCCTAAACAATGTCCATGTCCCTCCATTCTCTGCTCACACAATGTCCATTTCCCTCCATTCGATGCCTACACATTGTCACTGTCCCTCCATTCTCCGCCTACACACTGCCCCTGTCCCTCCATTCTCAGCCTACTCAATGCCCATGGCCCTCCATTCTCTGCCTGTACATTGTTTCTGTCCATCCATTCTGAGCCTACACAATGTCCCTGTCCCTCCATTCTCTGCCTACACATTGTCACTGTCCCTCCACTCTCTGCCTACACAATGTCCATGTCCCCCGTTCTATGCTTACACAATGTCCTTTCCGTCCATTCTCTGCCTTCACAATGTCCATGTCCCTGCATTCTCTGCTTACACAACGTTCATGTCCCTCCATTTTCTGCTTACACAATATCCATGACCCTCCATTCTCTGCCCATACAATAGCCCTGTCCCCCCATTCTCTGCCATCACAATGACCATGTTCCTCCATTCTCTGCGTACACAGTGACCCTGTCCCCCCATTCTCAGTGTACACAATGACCATGTCCCTGCATTCTCTGTGTACACAATGCCCCTGTCCCTCCAGTCTAGACGTACACATTGTGCCTGTCCCTCATTTCTCTGACAAAACATTGTCCATGTCCCTCCAATCTCTTCATACACAATGTCCATGTCCCCCCATTCTGTGCTTACAAAATGTCCATGTCCCTGCATTCAATGACTTCACATTGTCCATGTCCCTCCATTCTCTGCTTACACAATGTCCATGTCCCCCCATTCTGTGCTTACACAATGTCCATGTCCCTCCATTACCTGCCTGCACAATGTCCATGTTCCCCATTCCATGCCTACACATTGTCCATGTCCCCCATTCTCTGCCTACTCAATGTCCATGTCCCAGCATTCTCTGCCTACACAATGTCAATGTCCCGCCAGTCTCTGCTTACACAATGTTCATGTCGCCCATTCCATGCCTACACAATGTCATTGTCCCTCCATTCTCTGCTTACGCAATGTCCATGTCCCCCCATTCTGTGCTTACACAATGCCCATGACCCTCCATTCTCTGCCTGTACATTGGTCCTGTCACTCCATTCTCAGCCTACACAATGTCCCTGTCCCTCCATTCTCTGCCTACACATTGTCACTGACCCTCCATTCTCTGCCTATACAATGTCCATGTCCCCCATTCTCTGACTACACAATGTCCCTGTCCCTCCATTCTCTGCTTACACAATGTCACTGTCCCTCCATTATCTGCCCACACAATGTCCATGTCCCACTATTCTCTGCCTACACAATGTCACTGTCCCTCCATTCTCCACCTACACACTGCCCTGTCCCTCCATTCTCTGCAACACAATGCCCATGTCCCTCCATTCTCTGCCTGTAGATTGTCCCTGTCCCTCCATTCTCAGCCCACTCAATGTCCCTGTCCCTCCAATCTCGGCCTACACATTGTCACTGTCCCTCCATTCTCTGCCTACACAATGTCCATGTCCCCCATTCTCTGACTACACAATGTCCCTGTCCCTCCATTCTCTGCTTACACAATGTCTCTGTCCCTCCATTATCTGCCCACACAATGTCCATTTCCCTCCATTCTCTGCCTACGCAATGTCCCTGTCACTCCATTCTCTGCCTACACAATGTCACTGTACCTCCATTCTCTGCCTACACAATGTCCATGTCCCCCTTTCTGTGACTACACAATGTCCCTGTCACTCAATTCTCTGCTTACACAATGTCCCTGTCCCTCCATTATCTGCCCTCACAATGCCCATGTCCCACCATTCTCTGCCTATACAATGTTCCTATCCATCCATTCTCTGCCTACACAATGTCCATGTCCCCCATTCTCTGACTACACAATGTCCCTGTCCCTCCATTATCTGCCCATACAATGTCCATGTCCCACCATTCTCTGACTACTTAATGTCCCTGTCCCTCCATTCTCCGCCCACACACTGCCCCTGTCCCTCCATTCTCCGCCCACACACTGCCCCTGTCCTTTCATTCTCTGCCTACTCAATGTCCATATCCTTCAATTCTCTTCATACACAATGTCCTAGTCCCCCATTCTGTGCTTCAACAATGTCCATGTCCCTCCATTCTCTGCTTACACAATGTCCATGTCCCACCATTCTGTGCTTACACAATGTCCAAGTCCCTCCATTCTCTGCCTGCACAATGTCCATGTCGCCCATTCCATGTCTACACAATGTCCATGTTCCTCCATTCTCTGCCTACACAATATCCATGTCCCTCCATTCTCTGCCTACACAATGTCCATGTCGCCCATTCCATGCCTAAACAATGTCCATGTCCCTCCATTCTCTGCCCACACAATAACGCTGTCCCCCCATTCTCTGCCATCACAATGTCCATGTCCCTCCATTCTCTGTGTACACAGTGACCATGTCCCCCCATTCTCTGTGTACACAATGAGCATGTCCCTGCATTCTCTGTGTACACAGTGCCCCTGTCCCACCAGTCTAGGCCTACACATTGTCCTTGTCCCTCATTTCTCTGACAACACATTGTCCATGTCCCTCCAATCTCTTCATACACAATGTCCATTTCCCCCCATTCTGTGCTTACAAAATGTCCATATCCCTGCATTCTCTGCCTACACATTGTCTAGGTCCCTCCATTCTCTGCTTACACAATATCCATGTCCCACCATTCTGTGCTTACACAATGTCCATGTCCCTCCATTCCCTGCCTGCACAATGTCCATGTAGCCCATTCCATGCCTACACAATGTCCCTGTCTCTCCATTCTCTGCTTACACAATATCCCTGTCCCTCATTTCTCAGCCAACACATTGTAAATGTCCCTCCTTTCTCTGCCTACACAATTTCCTTGTCCCCCATTCCCTGCCTACATGTTATCCATATCCCTCCATTCTCTGCCGTCACAATGTCCATGTCCCTCCATACTCTGCCTATACAATGTCCCTGTCCCTCCATTCTCAGCCTACTGAATGTCCATGTCCTTACATTCTCTTCATCCACAATGATCATGTCCCCCCATTCTGTGCTTACACAATGTTGATGTCCGTCCATTCTCTGCTGACACAATGTCCATGTCCCCCCATTCTGTGCTTAGACAATGTCCATTTCCCTCCATTCTCTGCCTGCACAATGTCCATGTCGCCCATTCCATTCCTAAGCAATGTCCATGTCCCTCCATTCTCTGCCCACACAATGTCCATGTCCCTCCATTCTCTGCTTACACAGTCCATGTCCCCCCATTCTGTGCTTACACAATGTCCATGTCCCTCCATTCTCTGCCTGTACATTGTTCCTGTCCCTCAATTCTCAGCCTACACAATGTCCCTGTCCCTCCATTCGCGGCCTACACATTGTCACTGTCCCTCCATTCTCTCCCTACACAATGTCCATGTCCCCCATTCTCTGACAACACATTGTCACTGTCCCTCCATTCTCCGCCTACACACTGCCCCTGTCCCTCCATTTTCTGCTTACACAATGTCCATGACCCTCCATTCTCTGCCCTCACAATAGTTCTGTCCCCCCATTCTCTGCCTTCACAATGTCCATGTCCCTCCATTCTCTGCGTACACAGTGACCATGTCCCCCCATTCTCTGTGTACACAATGACCATGTCCCTGCATTCTCTGTGTACACAATGCCCCTGTCCCTCCAGTCTAGGCCTACACATTGTCCCTGTCCCTCATTTCTCTGACAAAACATTGTCCATGTCCCTCCAATCTCTTCATACACAATGTCCATGTCCCCCCATTCTGTGCTTACACAATGTCCATGTCCCTCCATTCCCTGCCTGCACAATGTCCATGTTGCCCATTCCATGCCTACACAATGTCCATGTCCCCCATTCTCTGCCTACTCAATGTCCATGTCCCAGCATTCTCTGCCTACACAATGTCCATGTCCCGCCAGTCTCTGCTTACACAATATCCATGTCGCCCCATTCTGTGCTTACTCAATGTCCATGTCCCTCCATTCCCTGCCTGCACAATGTCCATGTAGCCCATTACATGCCTACACAATGTCCCTGTCTCTCCATTTTCTGCTTACACAATATCCCTGTCCCTCATTTCTCAGCCAACACATTGTGCATGTCCCTCCTTTCTCTGCCTACACAATTTCCTTGTCCCCCATTCCCTGCCTACACAATGTCCATCTCCCTGCATTCTCTGCCTACACAATGTCCATGTCCCTCCATTCTCTGCTTACACAATGTTCATGTCCCCCCATTCTGTGCTTACACAATGCCCATGTCCCTCCATTCTCTGCCTGCACAATGTCCATGTCGCCCATACCATGCCTACACAATGTCCATGTCCCTCCATTTTCTGCTTACACCATGTCCCTCCATTCTCTGCCCACACAATGTGCATTTCCTTCCATTCTCTTCCTACACATTGTCACTGTCCCTCCATTCTCCACCTACACACTGCCCCTGTCCCTCCATTCTCTGCAACACAATGCCCATGTCCCTATATTCTCTGCCTGTAGATTGTCCCTGTCCCTCAATTCTCAGCCCACTCAATGTCCCTGTCCCTCCATTCTCTGCCTACACATTGTCACTGTCCCTCCATTCTCTGCCTACACAATGTCCATGTACCCATTCTCTGACTACACAATGTCCCTGTCCCTCCATTCTCTGCTTACACAATGTCCCTGTCCCTCCATTATCTGCCCACACAATGTCCATTTCCCTCCATTCCCTGCCTATGCAATGTCCCTGTCCCTCCATTCTCTGCCTACACATTGTCACTGTACCTCCATTCTCTACCTACACAATGTCCATGTCCCCCATTCTGTGACTACACAATGTCCCTGTCCCTCAATTCTCTGCTTACACAATGTCCCTGTCCCTCCATTATCTGCCCTCACAATGTCCATGTCCCACCATTCTCTGCCTATACAATGTCCCTATCCATCCATTCTCCGCCTACGCACTGCCCCTGTCAGTCCATTCTCTGCCTACACAATGCCCGTGTCCCTCCATTCTCTGCCTGTACATTGTCCCTGTCCCTTCATTCTCAGCCTACTCAATGTCCATATCATTGCATTCTCTTCATACACAATGTCCTAGCCCCCCATTCTGTGCTTACACAATGTCCATGTCCCTCCATTTCCTGCATGCACTATGTCCACGTTGCCCATTCCATGCCTACACAATGTCCATGTCCCCCATTCTCTGCCTACTCAATGTCCCTGTCTCTCCATTCTCTGCTTACACAATGTCCCTGTCCCTCATTTCTCTGCCAACACATTGTCCATGTCCCTCCTTTCTCTGCTTACACAATTTCCATGTCCCCCATTCCCTGCCTACACAATGTCCATGTCCCTGCATTCTCTGCCTACACAATGTCCATGTTCCTCCATTCTCTGCTTACACAATGTTCATGTCCCCCCATTCTGTGCTTACACACTGCCCCTGTCACTCCATTCTCTGCCTACACAATGCCATGTCCCTCCATTCTCTGCCTGTACATTGTTCCTGTCCCTCAGTTCTCAGCCTCCACAATGTCCCTGTCCCTCTATTCGCGGCCTACACATTGTCACTGTCCCTCCATTCTCTCCCTACACAATGTCCATGTCCCCCATTCTCTGACTACACAATGTCCCTGTCCCTCCATTCTCTGCTTACACAATGTCCCTGTCCCTCCATTATCTGCCCACACAATGTCCATGTCCCACTATTCTCTGCCTACACAATGTCCCTGTCCCTTCATTCACCACCTACACACTGCCCCGGTCCCTCCATTCTCTGCCTACACAATGCCCATGTCCCTGCATTCTCTGCCAGTACATTGTCCCTGTCCCTCCATTCTCAGCCTACTCAATGTCCATGTCCTTACATTCTCTTCACGCACAATGATCATGTCCCCCCATTCTGTGCTTAAACAATGTCGATGTCCCTCCATTCTCTGCTGACACAATGTCCATGTCCCCCCATTCTGTGCTTACACAATGTCCATTTCCCTCCATTCTCTGCCTGCACAATGTCCATGTCGCCCATTCCATGCCTAAACAATGTCCATGTCCCTCCATTCTCTGCTCACACAATGTCCATTTCCCTCCATTCGATGCCTACACATTGTCACTGTCCCTCCATTCTCCGCCTACACACTGCCCCTGTCCCTCCATTCTCAGCCTACTCAATGCCCATGGCCCTCCATTCTCTGCCTGTACATTGTTTCTGTCCATCCATTCTGAGCCTACACAATGTCCCTGTCCCTCCATTCTCTGCCTACACATTGTCACTGTCCCTCCACTCTCTGCCTACACAATGTCCATGTCCCCCGTTCTATGCTTACACAATGTCCCTTTCCCTCCATTCTCTGCTTTCACAATGTCCATGTCCCTGCATTCTCTGCTTACACAACGTTCATGTCCCTCCATTTTCTGCTTACACAATGTCCATGACCCTCCATTCTCTGCCCACACAATAGCCCTGTCCCCCCATTCTCTGCCATCACAATGTCCATGTTCCTCCATTCTCTGCGTACACAGTGACCCTGTCCCCCCATTCTCAGTGTACACAATGACCATGTCCCTGCATTCTCTGTGTACACAATGCCCCTGTCCCTCCAGTCTAGGCCTACACATTGTGCCTGTCCCTCATTTCTCTGACAAAACATTGTCCATGTCCCTCCAATCTCTTCATACACAATGTCCATGTCCCCCCATTCTGTGCTTACAAAATGTCCATGTCCCCCCATTCTGTGCTTACACAATGTCCATGTCCCTCCATTACCTGCCTGCACAATGTCCATGTTGCCCATTCCATGCCTACACATTGTCCATGTCCCCCATTCTCTGCCTACTCAATGTCCATGTCCCAGCATTCTCTGCCTACACAATGTCAATGTCCCGCCAGTCTCTGCTTACACAATGTTCATGTCGCCCATTCCATGCCTACACATTGTCCATGTCCCCCATTCTCTGCCTACTCAATGTCCATGTCCCATCATTCTCTGCCTACACAATGTCAATGTCCCGCCAGTCTCTGCTTACACAATGTTCATGTCGCCCATTCCATGCCTACACAATGTCATTGTCCCTCCATTCTCTGCTTACGCAATGTCCATGTCCCCCCATTCTGTACTTACACAATGCCCATGTCCCTCCATTCTCTGCCTGTACATTGGTCCTTTCACTCCATTCTCAGCCTACACAATGTCCCTGTCCCTCCATTCTCTGCCTACACATTGTCACTGACCCTCCATTCTCTGCCTATACAATGTCCATGTCCCCCATTCTCTGACTACACAATGTCCCTGTCCCTCCATTCTCTGCTTACACAATGTCACTGTCCCTCCATTATCTGCCCACACAATGTCCATGTCCCACTATTCTCTGCCTACACAAAGTCCCTGTCCCTCCATTCACCACCTACACACTGCCCCTGTCCCTCCATTCTCTGCTTAAACAATGCCCATATCCCTCCATTCTCTGCCAGTACATTGTCCCTGTCCCTCCATTATCTGCCCACACAATGTCCATGTCCCCCCTTTCTCTCCCTACACAATTTCCTTGTCGCCCATTCCCTGCCTACACAATGTCCATCTCCCTGCATTCTCTGCCTACACAATGTCCATGTCCCTCCATTCTCTGCTTACACAATGTTCATGTCCCCCCATTCTGTGCTTACACAATGCCCTTGTCCCTCCATTCTCTGCCTGCACAATGTCCATGTAGCCCATTCCATGCCTACACAATGTCCCTGTCTCTCCATTCTCTGCTTACACAATATCCCTGTCCCTCATTTCTCAGCCAACACATTGTCCATGTCCCTCCTTTCTCTGCCTACACAATTTCCTTGTCCCCCATTCCCTGCCTACACAATGTCCATCTCCCTGCATTCTCTGCCTACACAATGTCCATGTCCCTCCATTCTCTGCTTACACAATGTTCATGTCCCGCCATTCTGTGCTTAGACAATGCCCATGTCCCTCCATTCTCTGCCTGCACAATGTCCATGTCTCCGATTCCATGCCTACACAATGTCCATCTCCCTGCATTCTCTGCCTACACAATGTCCATGTCCCTCCATTCTCTGCTTACACAATGTCCATGTCCCTCCATTTTCTGCTTACACCATGTCCCTCCATTCTCTGCCCACACAATGTGCATTTCCCTCCATTCTCTTCCTACACATTGTCACTTTCCCTCCATTCTCCACCTACACACTGCCCCTGTCCCTCCATTCTCTGCAACACAATGCCCATGTCCCTACATTCTCTGCCTGTAGATTGTCCCTGTCCCTCCATTCTCAGCCCACTCAATGTCCCTGTCCCTCCATTCTCTGCCTACACATTGTCACTGTCCCTCCATTCTCTGCCTACACAATGTCCATGTACCCATTCTCTGACTACACAATGTCCCTGTCCCTCCATTCTCTGCTTACACAATGTCCCTGTCCCTCCATTATCTGCCCACACAATGTCCATTTCCCTCCATTCTCTGCCTATGCAATGTCCCTGTCCCTCCATTCTCTGCCTTCACATTGTCACTGTACCTCCATTCTCTACCTACACAATGTCCATGTCCCCCATTCTGTGACTACACAATGTCCCTGTCCCTCAATTCTCTGCTTACACAATGTCCCTGTCTCTCCATTATCTGCCCTCACAATGTCCATGTCCCACCATTCTCTGCCTATACAATGTCCCTATCCATCCATTCTCCGCCTACGCACTGCCCCTGTCAGTCCATTCTCTGCCTACACAATGCCCGTGTCCCTCCATTCTCTGCCTGTACATTGTCCCTGTCCCTTCATTCTCAGCCTACTCAATGTCCATATCATTGCATTCTCTTCATACACAATGTCCTAGCCCCCCCATTCTGTGCTTACACAATGTCCATGTCCCTCCATTTCCTGCATGCACAATGTCCACGTTGCCCATTTCATGCCTACACAATGTCCATGTCCCCCATTCTCTGCCTACTCAATGTCCCTGTCTCTCCATTCTCTGCTTACACAATGTCCCTGTCCCTCATTTCTCTGCCAACACATTGTCCATGTCCCTCCTTTCTCTGCTTACACAATTTCCATGTCCCCCATTCCCTGCCTACACAATGTCCATGTCCCTGCATTCTCTGCCTACACAATGTCCATGTTCCTCCATTCTCTGCTTACACAATGTTCATGTCCCCCCATTCTGTGCTTACACACTGCCCCTGTCACTCCATTCTCTGCCTACACAATGCCATGTCCCTCCATTCTCTGCCTGTACATTGTTCCTGTCCCTCAGTTCTCAGCCTCCACAATGACCCTCCCTCCATTCGCGGCCTACACATTGTCACTGTCCCTCCATTCTCTCCCAACACAATGTCCATGTCCCCCATTCTCTGACTACACAATGTTCCTGTCCCTCCATTCCCTGCTTACACAATGTCCCTGTCCCTCCATTATCTGCCCACACAATGTCCATGTCCCACTATTCTCTGCCTACACAATGTCCCTGTCCCTTCATTCACCACCTACACACTGCCCCTGTCCCTCCATTCTCTGCCTACACAATGCCCATGTCCCTGCATTCTCTGCCAGTACATTGTCCCTGTCCCTCCATTCTCAGCCTACTCAATGTCCATGTCCTTACTTTCTCTTCACGCACAATGATCATGTCCCCCCATTCTGTGCTTAAACAATGTCGATGTCCCTCCGTTCTCTACTGACACAATGTCCATGTAGCCCATTCCATGCCTACACAATGTCCCTGTCTCTCCATTGTCTGCTTACACAATATCCCTGTCCCTCATTTCTCAGCCAACACATTGTCCATGTCCCTCCTTTCTCTGCCTACACAATTTCCTTGTCCCCCATTCCCTGCCTACACAATGTCCATCTCCCTGCATTCTCTGCCTACACAATGTCCATGTCCCTCCATTCTCTGCTTACACAATGCCCATGTCCCTCCATTCTCTGCCTGCACAATGTCCATGTCGCCGATTCCATGCCTACACAATGTCCATGTCCCTCCATTTTCTGCTTACACCATGTCCCTCCATTCTCTGCCCACACAATGTGCATTTCCCTCCATTCTCTTCCTACACATTGTCACTGTCCCTCCATTCTCCACCTACACCCTGCCCCTGTCCCTCCATTCTCTGCAACATAATGCCCATGTCCCTCCATTCTCTGCCTGTAGATTGTCCCTGTCCCTCCATTCTCAGCCCACTCAATGTCCCTGTCCCTCCATTCTCTGCCTACACATTGTCACTGTCCCTCCATTCTCTGCCTACACAATGTCCATGTACCCATTCTCTGACTACACAATGTCCCTGTCCCTCCATTCTCTGCTTACACAATGTCCCTGTCCCTCCATTATCTGCCCACACAATGTCCATTTCCCTCCATTCTCTGCCTCTGCAATGTCCCTGTCCCTCCATCCTCTGCCTACACATTGTCACTGTACCTCCATTCTCTACCTACACAATGTCCATGTCCCCCATTCTGTGACTACACAATGTCCCTGTCCCTCAATTCTCTGCTTACACAATGTCCCTGTCCCTCCATTATCTGCCCTCACAATGTCCATGTCCCACCATTCTCTGCCTATACAATGTCCCTATCCATCCATTCTCCGCCTACGCACTGCCCCTGTCAGTCCATTCTCTGCCTACACAATGCCCGTGTCCCTCCATTCTCTGCCTGTACATTGTCCCTGTCCCTTCATTCTCAGCCTACTCAATGTCCATATCATTGCATTCTCTTCATACACAATGTCCTAGCCCACCATTCTGTGCTTACACAATGTCCATGTCCCTCCATTTCCTGCATGCACAATGTCCACGTTGCCCATTCCATGCCTACACAATGTCCATGTCCCCCATTCTCTGCCTACTCAATGTCCCTGTCTCTCCATTCTCTGCTTACACAATTTCCCTGTCCCTCATTTCTCTGCCAACACATTGTCCATGTCCCTCCTTTCTCTGCTTACACAATTTCCATGTCCCCCATTCCCTGCCTACACAATGTCCATGTCCCTGCATTCTCTGCCTACACAATGTCCATGTTCCTCCATTCTCTGCTTACACAATGTTCATGTCCCCCCATTCTGTGCTTACACACTGCCCCTGTCACTCCATTCTCTGCCTACACAATGCCATGTCCCTCCATTCTCTGCCTGTACATTGTTCCTGTCCCTCAGTTCTCAGCCTCCACAATGTCCCTGTCCCTCCATTCGCGGCCTACACATTGTCACTGTCCCTCCATTCTCTCCCTACACAATGTCCATGTCCCCCATTCTCTGACTACACAATGTCCCTGTCCCTCCATTCTCTGCTTACACAATGTCCCTGTCCCTCCATTATCTGCCCACACAATGTCCATGTCCCACTATTCTCTGCCTACACAATGTCCCTGTCCCTTCATTCACCACCTACACACTGCCCCTGTCCCTCCATTCTCTGCCTACACAATGCCCATGTCCCTGCATTCTCTGCCAGTACATTGTCCCTGTCCCTTCATTCTCAGCCTACTCAATGTCCATATCATTGCATTCTCTTCATACACAATGTCCTAGCCCCCCATTCTGTGCTTACACAATGTCCATGTCCCTCCATTTCCTGCATGCACAATGTCCACGTTGCCCATTCCATGCCTACACAATGTCCATGTCCCCCATTCTCTGCCTACTCAATGTCCCTGTCTCTCCATTCTCTGCTTACACAATTTCCCTGTCCCTCATTTCTCTGCCAACACATTGTCCATGTCCCTCCTTTCTCTGCTTACACAATTTCCATGTCCCCCATTCCCTGCCTACACAATGTCCATGTCCCTGCATTCTCTGCCTACACAATGTCCATGTTCCTCCATTCTCTGCTTACACAATGTTCATGTCCCCCCATTCTGTGCTTACACACTGCCCCTGTCACTCCATTCTCTGCCTACACAATGCCATGTCCCTCCATTCTCTGCCTGTACATTGTTCCTGTCCCTCAGTTCTCAGCCTCCACAATGTCCCTGTCCCTCCATTCGCGGCCTACACATTGTCACTGTCCCTCCATTCTCTCCCTACACAATGTCCATGTCCCCCATTCTCTGACTACACAATGTCCCTGTCCCTCCATTCTCTGCTTACACAATGTCCCTGTCCCTCCATTATCTGCCCTCACAATGTCCATGTCCCACCATTCTCTGCCTATACAATGTCCCTATCCATCCATTCTCCGCCTACGCACTGCCCCTGTCAGTCCATTCTCTGCCTACACAATGCCCGTGTCCCTCCATTCTCTGCCTGTACATTGTCCCTGTCCCTTCATTCTCAGCCTACTCAATGTCCATATCATTGCATTCTCTTCATACACAATGTCCTAGCCCCCCATTCTGTGCTTACACAATGTCCATGTCCCTCCATTTCCTGCATGCACAATGTCCACGTTGCCCATTCCATGCCTACACAATGTCCATGTCCCCCATTCTCTGCCTACTCAATGTCCCTGTCTCTCCATTCTCTGCTTACACAATGTCCCTGTCCCTCCATTATCTGCCCACACAATGTCCATGTCCCACTATTCTCTGCCTACACAATGTCCCTGTCCCTTCATTCACCACCTACACACTGCCCCTGTCCCTCCATTCTCTGCCTACACAATGCCCATGTCCCTGCATTCTCTGCCAGTACATTGTCCCTGTCCCTCCATTCTCAGCCTACTCAATGTCCATGTCCTTACTTTCTCTTCACGCACAATGATCATGTCCCCCCATTCTGTGCTTAAACAATGTCGATGTCCCTCCGTTCTCTGCTGACACAATGTCCATGTAGCCCATTCCATGCCTACACAATGTCTCTGTCTCTCCATTTTCTGCTTACACAATATCCCTGTCCCTCATTTCACAGCCAACACATTGTCCATGTCCCTCCTTTCTCTGCCTACACAATTTCCTTGTCCCCCATTCCCTGCCTACACAATGTCCATCTCCCTGCATTCTCTGCCTACACAATGTCCATGTCCCTGCATTCTCTGCCTACACAATGTCCATGTCCCTCCATTCTCTGCTTACACAATGCCCATGTCCCTCCATTCTCGGCCTGCACAATGTCCATGTCGCCGATTCCATGCCTACACAATGTCCATGTCCCTCCATTTTCTGCTTACACCATGTCCCTCCATTCTCTGCCCACACAATGTGCATTTCCCTCCATTCTCTTCCTACACATTGTCACTGTCCCTCCATTCTCCACCTACACACTGCCCCTGTCCCTCCATTCTCTGCAACACAATGCCCATGTCCCTCCATTCTCTGCCTGTAGATTGTCCCTGTCCCTCCATTCTCAGCCCACCCAATGTCCCTGTCCCTCCATTCTCTGCCTACACATTGTCACTGTCCCTCCATTCTCTGCCTACACAATGTCCATGTACCCATTCTCTGACTACACAATGTCCCTGTCCCTCCATTCTCTGCTTACACAATGTCCCTGTCCCTCCATTATCTGCCCACACAATGTCCATTTCCCTCCATTCTCTGCCTATGCAATGTCCCTGTCCCTCCATTCTCTGCCTACACATTGTCACTGTACCTCCATTCTCTACCTACACAATGTCCATGTCCCCCATTCTGTGACTACACAATGTCCCTGTCCCTCAATTCTCTGCTTACACAATGTCCCTGTCCCTCCATTATCTGCCCTCACAATGTCCATGTCCCACCATTCTCTGCCTATACAATGTCCCTATCCATCCATTCTCCGCCTACGCACTGCCCCTGTCAGTCCATTCTCTGCCTACACAATGCCCGTGTCCCTCCATTCTCTGCCTGTACATTGTCCCTGTCCCTTCATTCTCAGCCTACTCAATGTCCATATCATTGCATTCTCTTCATACACAATGTCCTAGCCCCCCATTCTGTGCTTACACAATGTCCATGTCCCTCCATTTCCTGCATGCACAATGTCCACGTTGCCCATTCCATGCCTACACAATGTCCATGTCCCCCATTCTCTGCCTACTCAATGTCCCTGTCTCTCCATTTTCTGCTTACACAATGTCCCTGTCCCTCATTTCTCTGCCAACACATTGTCCATGTCCCTCCTTTCTCTGCTTACACAATTTCCATGTCCCCCATTCCCTGCCTACACAATGTCCATGTCCCTGCATTCTCTGCCTACACAATGTCCATGTTCCTCCATTCTCTGCTTACACAATGTTCATGTCCCCCCATTCTGTGCTTACACACTGCCCCTGTCACTCCATTCTCTGCCTACACAATGCCATGTCCCTCCATTCTCTGCCTGTACATTGTTCCTGTCCCTCAGTTCTCAGCCTCCACAATGTCCCTGTCCCTCCATTCGCGGCCTACACATTGTCACTGTCCCTCCATTCTCTCCCTACACAATGTCCATGTCCCCCATTCTCTGACTACACAATGTCCCTGTCCCTCCATTCTCTGCTTACACAATGTCCCTGTCCCTCCATTATCTGCCCACACAATGTCCATGTCCCACTATTCTCTGCCTACACAATGTCCCTGTCCCTTCATTCACCACCTACACACTGCCCCTGTCCCTCCATTCTCTGCCTACACAATGCCCATGTCCCTGCATTCTCTGCCAGTACATTGTCCCTGTCCCTCCATTCTCAGCCTACTCAATGTCCATGTCCTTACATTCTCTTCACGCACAATGATCATGTCCCCCCATTCTGTGCTTAAACAATGTCGATGACCCTCCATTCTCTGCTGACACAATGTCCATGTCCCCCCATTCTGTGCTTACACAATGTCCATTTCCCTCCATTCTCTGCCTGCACAATGTCCATGTCGCCCATTCCATGCCTAAACAATGTCCATGTCCCTCCATTCTCTGCTCACACAGTCCATTTCCCTCCATTCGATGCCTACACATTGTCACTGTCCCTCCATTCTCCGTCTACACACTGCCCCTGTCCCTCCATTCTCAGCCTACACAATGCCCATGGCCCTCCATTCTCTGCCTGTACATTGTTTCTGTCCATCCATTCTGAGCCTACACAATGTCCCTGTCCCTCCATTCTCTGCCTACACATTGTCACTGTCCCTCCACTCTCTGCCTACACAATGTCCATGTCCCCCGTTCTATGCTTACACAATGTCCCTTTCCCTCCATTCTCTGCCTTCACAATGTCCATGTCCCTGCATTCTCTGCTTACACAACGTTCATGTCCCTCCATTTTCTGCTTACACAATATCCATGACCCTCCATTCTCTGCCCACACAATAGCCCTGTCCCCCATTCTCTGCCATCACAATGTCCATGTTCCTCCATTCTCTGCGTACACAGTGACCCTGTCCCCCCATTCTTAGTGTACACAATGACCATGTCCCTGCATTCTCTGTGTACACAATGCCCCTGTCCCTCCAGTCTAGGCCTACACATTGTCCCTGTCCCTCATTTCTCTGACAAAACAATGTCCTTGAAACCCCATTCTCTGCTTACAAATTGTCCATGTCCCTCCATTCTCTGCTTACACAATGTCCATGTCCCCCCATTCGGTGCTTACACAATGTCCATGTCCCTCCATTATCTGCCCACACAATGTCCATGTCCCTCCTTTCTCTGCCTACACAATTTCCTTGTCCCCCATTCCCTGCCTACACAATGTCCATCTCCCTGCATTCTCTGCCTACACAATGTCCATGTCCCTCCATTCTCTGCTTACACAATGTTCATGTCCCCCCATTCTGTGCTTACACAATGCCCTTGTCCCTCCATTCTCTGCCTGCACAATGTCCATGTCGTCCATTCCATGCCTAGACAATGTCCATGTCCCTCCATTCTCTGCGTACACAATGTTCATGTCCCCCCATTCTGTGCTTACACACTGCCCCTGTCACTCCATTCTCTGCCTACACAATGCCATGTCCCTCCATTCTCTGCCTGTACATTGTTCCTGTCCCTCAGTTCTCAGCCTCCACAATGTCCCTCCCTCCATTCGCGGCCTACACATTGTCACTGTCCCTCCATTCTCTCCCTACACAATGTCCATGTCCCCCATTCTCTGACTACACAATGTCCCTGTCCCTCCATTCCCTGCTTACACAATGTCCCTGTCCCTCGATTATCTGCCCACACAATGTCCATGTCCCACTATTCTCTGCCTACACAATGTCCCTGTCCCTTCATTCACCACCTACACACTGCCCCTGTCCCTCCATTCTCTGCCTACACAATGCCCATGTCCCTGCATTCTCTGCCAGTACATTGTCCCTGTCCCTCCATTCTCAGCCTACTCAATGTCCATGTCCTTACTTTCTCTTCACGCACAATGATCATGTCCCCCCATTCTGTGCTTAAACAATGTCGATGTCCCTCCGTTCTCTGCTGACACAATGTCCATGTAGCCCATTCCATGCCTACACAATGTCCCTGTCTCTCCATTCTCTGCTTACACAATATCCCTGTCCCTCATTTCTCAGCCAACACATTGTCCATGTCCCTCCTTTCTCTGCCTACACAATTTCCTTGTCCCCCATTCCCTGCCTACACAATGTCCATCTCCATGCATTCTCTGCCTACACAATGTCCATGTCCCTCCATTCTCTGCTTACACAATGCCCATGTCCCTCCATTCTCTGCCTGCACAATGTCCATGTCGCCGATTCCATGCCTACACAATGTCCATGTCCCTCCATTTTCTGCTTACACCATGTCCCTCCATTCTCTGCCCACACAATGTGCATTTCCCTCCATTCTCTTCCTACATATTGTCACTGTCCCTCCATTCTCCACCTACACACTGCCCCTGTCCCTCCATTCTCTGCAACACAATGTCCCTGTCCCTCCATTCTCTGCCTACACATTGTCACTGTCCCTCCATTCTCTGCCTACACAATGTCCATGTACCCATTCTCTGACTACACAATGTCCCTGTCCCTCCATTCTCTGCTTACACAATGTCCCTGTCCCTCCATTATCTGCCCACACAATGTCCATTTCCCTCCATTCTCTGCCTATGCAATGTCCCTGTCCCTCCATTCTCTGCCTACACATTGTCACTGTACCTCCATTCTCTACCTACACACTGTCCATGTCCCCCATTCTGTGACTACACAATGTCCCTGTCCCTCAATTCTCTGCTTACACAATGTCCCTGTCCCTCCATTATCTGCCCTCACAATGTCCATGTCCCACCATTCTCTGCCTATACAATGTCCCTATCCATCCATTCTCCGCCTACGCACTGCCCCTGTCAGTCCATTCTCTGCCTACACAATGCCCGTGTCCCTCCATTCTCTGCCTGTACATTGTCCCTGTCCCTTCATTCTCAGCCTACTCAATGTCCATATCATTGCATTCTCTTCATACACAATGTCCTAGCCCCCCATTCTGTGCTTACACAATGTCCATGTCCCTCCATTTCCTGCATGCACAATGTCCACGTTGCCCATTCCATGCCTACACAATGTCCATGTCCCCCATTCTCTGCCTACTCAATGTCCCTGTCTCTCCATTCTCTGCTTACACAATGTCCCTGTCCCTCATTTCCCTGCCAACACATTGTCCATGTCCCTCCTTTCTCTGCTTACACAATTTCCATGTCCCCCATTCCCTGCCTACACAATGTCCATGTCCCTGCATTCTCTGCCTACACAATGTCCATGTTCCTCCATTCTCTGCTTACACAATGTTCATGTCCCCCGATTCTGTGCTTACACACTGCCCCTGTCACACCATTCTCTGCCTACACAATCCCATGTCCCTCCATTCTCTGCCTGTACATTGTTCCTGTCCCTCAGTTCTCAGCCTCCACAATGTCCCTGTCCCTCCATTCGCGGCCTACACATTGTCACTGTCCCTCCATTCTCTCCCTACACAATGTCCATGTCCCCCATTCTCTGACTACACAATGTCCCTGTCCCTCCATTCTCTGCTTACACAATGTCCCTGTCCCTCCATTATCTGCCCTCACAATGTCCATGTCCCACCATTCTCTGCCTATACAATGTCCCTATCCATCCATTCTCCGCCTACGCACTGCCCCTGTCAGTCCATTCTCTGCCTACACAATGCCCGTGTCCCTCCATTCTCTGCCTGTACATTGTCCCTGTCCCTTCATTCTCAGCCTACTCAATGTCCATATCATTGCATTCTCTTCATACACAATGTCCTAGCCCCCCATTCTGTGCTTACACAATGTCCATGTCCCTCCATTTCCTGCATGCACAATGTCCACGTTGCCCATTCCATGCCTACACAATGTCCATGTCCCCCATTCTCTGCCTACTCAATGTCCCTGTCTCTCCATTCTCTGCTTACACAATGTCCCTGTCCCTCATTTCTCTGCCAACACATTGTCCATGTCCCTCCTTTCTCTGCTTACACAATTTCCATGTCCCCCATTCCCTGCCTACACAATGTCCATGTCCCTGCATTCTCTGCCTACACAATGTCCATGTTCCTCCATTCTCTGCTTACACAATGTTCATGTCCCCCCATTCTGTGCTTACACACTGCCCCTGTCACTCCATTCTCTGCCTACACAATGCCATGTCCCTCCATTCTCTGCCTGTACATTGTTCCTGTCCCTCAGTTCTCAGCCTCCACAATGTCCCTGTCCCTCCATTCGCGGCCTACACATTGTCACTGTCCCTCCATTCTCTCCCTACACAATGTCCATGTCCCCCATTCTCTGACTACACAATGTCCCTGTCCCTCCATTCTCTGCTTACACAATGTCCCTGTCCCTCCATTATCTGCCCTCACAATGTCCATGTCCCACCATTCTCTGCCTATACAATGTCCCTATCCATCCATTCTCCGCCTACGCACTGCCCCTGTCAGTCCATTCTCTGCCTACACAATGCCCGTGTCCCTCCATTCTCTGCCTGTACATTGTCCCTGTCCCTTCATTCTCAGCCTACTCAATGTCCATATCATTGCATTCTCTTCATACACAATGTCCTAGCCCCCCATTCTGTGCTTACACAATGTCCATGTCCCTCCATTTCCTGCATGCACAATGTCCACGTTGCCCATTCCATGCCTACACAATGTCCATGTCCCCCATTCTCTGCCTACTCAATGTCCCTGTCTCTCCATTCTCTGCTTACACAATGTCCCTGTCCCTCATTTCTCTGCCAACACATTGTCCATGTCCCTCCTTTCTCTGCTTACACAATTTCCATGTCCCCCATTCCCTGCCTACACAATGTCCATGTCCCTGCATTCTCTGCCTACACAATGTCCATGTTCCTCCATTCTCTGCTTACACAATGTTCATGTCCCCCCATTCTGTGCTTACACACTGCCCCTGTCACTCCATTCTCTGCCTACACAATGCCATGTCCCTCCATTCTCTGCCTGTACATTGTTCCTGTCCCTCAGTTCTCAGCCTCCACAATGTCCCTGTCCCTCCATTCGCGGCCTACACATTGTCACTGTCCCTCCATTCTCTCCCTACACAATGTCCATGTCCCCCATTCTCTGACTACACAATGTCCCTGTCCCTCCATTCTCTGCTTACACAATGTCCCTGTCCCTCCATTATCTGCCCTCACAATGTCCATGTCCCACCATTCTCTGCCTATACAATGTCCCTATCCATCCATTCTCCGCCTACGCACTGCCCCTGTCAGTCCATTCTCTGCCTACACAATGCCCGTGTCCCTCCATTCTCTGCCTGTACATTGTCCCTGTCCCTTCATTCTCAGCCTACTCAATGTCCATATCATTGCAATCTCTTCATACACAATGTCCTAGCCCCCCATTCAGTGCTTACACAATGTCCATGTCCCTCCATTACCTGCATGCACAATGTCCACGTTGCCCATTCCATGCCTACACAATGTCCATGTCCCCCATTCTCTGCCTACTCAATGTCCCTGTCTCTCCATTCTCTGCTTACACAATGTCCCTGTCCCTCCATTATCTGCCCACACAATGTCCATGTCCCACTATTCTCTGCCTACACAATGTCCCTGTCCCTTCATTCACCACCTACACACTGCCCCTGTCCCTCCATTCTCTGCCTACACAATGCCCATGTGTCTGCATTCTCTGCCAGTACATTGTCCCTGTCCCTCCATTCTCAGCCTACTCAATGTCCATGTCCTTACTTTCTCTTCACGCACAATGATCATGTCCCCCCATTCTGTGCTTAAACAATGTCGATGTCCCTCCGTTCTCTGCTGACACAATGTCCATGTAGCCCATTCCATGCCTACACAATGTCTCTGTCTCTCCATTTTCTGCTTACACAATATCCCTGCCCTCATTTCACAGCCAACACATTGTCCATCTCCCTCCTTTCTCTGCCTACACAATTTCCTGGTCCCCCATTCCCTGCCTACACAATGTCCATCTCCCTGCATTCTCTGCCTACACAATGTCCATGTCCCTCCATTCTCTGCTTACACAATGCCCATGTCCCTCCATTCTCTGCCTGCACAATGTCCATGTCGCCGATTCCATGCCTACACAATGTCCATGTCCCTCCATTTTCTGCTTACACCATGTCCCTCCATTCTCTGCCCACACAATGTGCATTTCCCTCCATTCTCTTCCAACACATTGTCACTGTCCCTCCATTCTCCACCTACACACTGCCCCTGTCCCTCCATTCTCTGCAACACAATGCCCATGTCCCTCCATTCTCTGCCTGTAGATTGTCCCTGTCCCTCCATTCTCAGCCCACTCAATGTCCCTGTCCATCCATTCTCTGCCTACACATTGTCACTGTCCCTCCATTCTCTGCCTACACAATGTCCATGTACCCATTCTCTGACTACACAATGTCCCTGTCCCTCCATTCTCTGCTTACACAATGTCCCTGTCCCTCCATTAACTGCCCACACAATGTCCATTTCCCTCCATTCTCTGCCTATGCAATGTCCCTGTCCCTCCATTCTCTGCCTACACATTGTCACTGTACCTCCATTCTCTACCTACACAATGTCCATGTCCCCCATTCTGTGACTACACAATGTCCCTGTCCCTCAATTCTCTGCTTACACAATGTCCCTGTCCCTCCATTATCTGCCCTCACAATGTCCATGTCCCACCATTCTCTGCCTATACAATGTCCCTATCCATCCATTCTCCGCCTACGCACTGCCCCTGTCAGTCCATTCTCTGCCTACACAATGCACGTGTCCCTCCATTCTCTGCCTGTACATTGTCCCTGTCCCTTCATTCTCAGCCTACTCAATGTCCATATCATTGCATTCTCTTCATACACAATGTCCTAGCCCCCCATTCTGTGCTTACACAATGTCTATGTCCCTCCATTTCCTGCATGCACAATGTCCACGTTGCCCATTCCATGCCTACACAATGTCCATGTCCCCCATTCTCTGCCTACTCAATGTCCCTGTCTCTCCATTTTCTGCTTACACAATGTCCCTGTCCCTCATTTCTCTGCCAACACATTGTCCATGTCCCTCCTTTCTCTGCTTACACAATTTCCATGTCCCCCATTCCCTGCCTACACAATGTCCATGTCCCTGCATTCTCTGCCTACACAATGTCCATGTTCCTCCATTCTCTGCTTACACAATGTTCATGTCCCCCCATTCTGTGCTTACACACTGCCCCTGTCACTCCATTCTCTGCCTACACAATGCCATGTCCCTCCATTCTCTGCCTGTACATTGTTTCTGTCCCTCAGTTCTCAGCCTCCACAATGTCCCTGTCCCTCCATTCGCGGCCTACACATTGTCACTGTCCCTCCATTCTCTCCCTACACAATGTCCATGTCCCCCATTCTCTGACTACACAATGTCCCTGTCCCTCCATTCTCTGCTTACACAATGTCCCTGTCCCTCCATTATCTGCCCACACAATGTCCATGTCCCTCCATTCTCTGCCTACACAATGCCCATGTCCCTGCATTCTCTGCCAGTACATTGTCCCTGTCCCTCCATTCTCAGCCTACTCAATGTCCATGTCCTTACATTCTCTTCACGCACAATGATCATGTCCCCCCATTCTGTGCTTAAACAATGTCGATGTCCCTCCATTCTCTGCCTATACAATGTCCCTATCCATCCATTCTCCGCCTACGCACTGCCCCTGTCAGTCCATTCTCTGCCTACACAATGCCCGTGTCCCTCCATTCTCTGCCTGTACATTGTCCCTGTCCCTTCATTCTCAGCCTACTCAATGTCCATATCATTGCATTCTCTTCATACACAATGTCCTAGCCCCCCATTCTGTGCTTACACAATGTCCATGTCCCTCCATTTCCTGCATGCACAATGTCCACGTTGCCCATTCCATGCCTACACAATGTCCATGTCCCCCATTCTCTGCCTACTCAATGTCCCTGTCTCTCCATTCTCTGCTTACACAATGTCCCTGTCCCTCATTTCTCTGCCAACACATTGTCCATGTCCCTCCTTTCTCTGCTTACACAATTTCCATGTCCCCCATTCCCTGCCTACACAATGTCCATGTCCCTGCATTCTCTGCCTACACAATGTCCATGTTCCTCCATTCTCTGCTTACACAATGTTCATGTCCCCCCATTCTGTGCTTACACACTGCCCCTGTCACTCCATTCTCTGCCTACACAATGCCATGTCCCTCCATTCTCTGCCTGTACATTGTTCCTGTCCCTCAGTTCTCAGCCTCCACAATGTCCCTGTCCCTCCATTCGCGGCCTACACATTGTCACTGTCCCTCCATTCTCTCCCTACACAATGTCCATGTCCCCCATTCTCTGACTACACAATGTCCCTGTCCCTCCATTCTCTGCTTACACAATGTCCCTGTCCCTCCATTATCTGCCCTCACAATGTCCATGTCCCACCATTCTCTGCCTATACAATGTCCCTATCCATCCATTCTCCGCCTACGCACTGCCCCTGTCAGTCCATTCTCTGCCTACACAATGCCCGTGTCCCTCCATTCTCTGCCTGTACATTGTCCCTGTCCCTTCATTCTCAGCCTACTCAATGTCCATATCATTGCAATCTCTTCATACACAATGTCCTAGCCCCCCATTCAGTGCTTACACAATGTCCATGTCCCTCCATTACCTGCATGCACAATGTCCACGTTGCCCATTCCATGCCTACACAATGTCCATGTCCCCCATTCTCTGCCTACTCAATGTCCCTGTCTCTCCATTCTCTGCTTACACAATGTCCCTGTCCCTCCATTATCTGCCCACACAATGTCCATGTCCCACTATTCTCTGCCTACACAATGTCCCTGTCCCTTCATTCACCACCTACACACTGCCCCTGTCCCTCCATTCTCTGCCTACACAATGCCCATGTGTCTGCATTCTCTGCCAGTACATTGTCCCTGTCCCTCCATTCTCAGCCTACTCAATGTCCATGTCCTTACTTTCTCTTCACGCACAATGATCATGTCCCCCCATTCTGTGCTTAAACAATGTCGATGTCCCTCCGTTCTCTGCTGACACAATGTCCATGTAGCCCATTCCATGCCTACACAATGTCTCTGTCTCTCCATTTTCTGCTTACACAATATCCCTGCCCTCATTTCACAGCCAACACATTGTCCATCTCCCTCCTTTCTCTGCCTACACAATTTCCTGGTCCCCCATTCCCTGCCTACACAATGTCCATCTCCCTGCATTCTCTGCCTACACAATGTCCATGTCCCTCCATTCTCTGCTTACACAATGCCCATGTCCCTCCATTCTCTGCCTGCACAATGTCCATGTCGCCGATTCCATGCCTACACAATGTCCATGTCCCTCCATTTTCTGCTTACACCATGTCCCTCCATTCTCTGCCCACACAATGTGCATTTCCCTCCATTCTCTTCCAACACATTGTCACTGTCCCTCCATTCTCCACCTACACACTGCCCCTGTCCCTCCATTCTCTGCAACACAATGCCCATGTCCCTCCATTCTCTGCCTGTAGATTGTCCCTGTCCCTCCATTCTCAGCCCACTCAATGTCCCTGTCCATCCATTCTCTGCCTACACATTGTCACTGTCCCTCCATTCTCTGCCTACACAATGTCCATGTACCCATTCTCTGACTACACAATGTCCCTGTCCCTCCATTCTCTGCTTACACAATGTCCCTGTCCCTCCATTAACTGCCCACACAATGTCCATTTCCCTCCATTCTCTGCCTATGCAATGTCCCTGTCCCTCCATTCTCTGCCTACACATTGTCACTGTACCTCCATTCTCTACCTACACAATGTCCATGTCCCCCATTCTGTGACTACACAATGTCCCTGTCCCTCAATTCTCTGCTTACACAATGTCCCTGTCCCTCCATTATCTGCCCTCACAATGTCCATGTCCCACCATTCTCTGCCTATACAATGTCCCTATCCATCCATTCTCCGCCTACGCACTGCCCCTGTCAGTCCATTCTCTGCCTACACAATGCACGTGTCCCTCCATTCTCTGCCTGTACATTGTCCCTGTCCCTTCATTCTCAGCCTACTCAATGTCCATATCATTGCATTCTCTTCATACACAATGTCCTAGCCCCCCATTCTGTGCTTACACAATGTCTATGTCCCTCCATTTCCTGCATGCACAATGTCCACGTTGCCCATTCCATGCCTACACAATGTCCATGTCCCCCATTCTCTGCCTACTCAATGTCCCTGTCTCTCCATTTTCTGCTTACACAATGTCCCTGTCCCTCATTTCTCTGCCAACACATTGTCCATGTCCCTCCTTTCTCTGCTTACACAATTTCCATGTCCCCCATTCCCTGCCTACACAATGTCCATGTCCCTGCATTCTCTGCCTACACAATGTCCATGTTCCTCCATTCTCTGCTTACACAATGTTCATGTCCCCCCATTCTGTGCTTACACACTGCCCCTGTCACTCCATTCTCTGCCTACACAATGCCATGTCCCTCCATTCTCTGCCTGTACATTGTTTCTGTCCCTCAGTTCTCAGCCTCCACAATGTCCCTGTCCCTCCATTCGCGGCCTACACATTGTCACTGTCCCTCCATTCTCTCCCTACACAATGTCCATGTCCCCCATTCTCTGACTACACAATGTCCCTGTCCCTCCATTCTCTGCTTACACAATGTCCCTGTCCCTCCATTATCTGCCCACACAATGTCCATGTCCCTCCATTCTCTGCCTACACAATGCCCATGTCCCTGCATTCTCTGCCAGTACATTGTCCCTGTCCCTCCATTCTCAGCCTACTCAATGTCCATGTCCTTACATTCTCTTCACGCACAATGATCATGTCCCCCCATTCTGTGCTTAAACAATGTCGATGTCCCTCCATTCTCTGCTGACACAATGTCCTTGTCCCCCCATTCTGTGCTTACACAATGTCCATTTCCCTCCATTCTCTGCCTGCACAATGTCCATGTCGCCCATTCCATGCCTAAACAATGTCCATGTCCCTCCATTCTCTGCTCACACAGTCCATTTCCCTCCATTCGATGCCTACACATTGTCACTGTCCCTCCATTCTCCGCCTACACACTGCCCCTGTCCCTCCATTCTCAGCCTACACAATGCCCATGGCCCTCCATTCTCTGCCTGTACATTGTTTCTGTCCATCCATTCTGAGCCTACACAATGTCCCTGTCCCTCCATTCTCTGCCTACACATTGTCACTGTCCCTCCACTCTCTGCCTACACAATGTCCATGTCCCCCGTTCTATGCTTACACAATGTCCCTTTCCCTCCATTCTCTGCCTTCACAATGTCCATGTCCCTGCATTCTCTGCTTACACAACGTTCATGTCCCTCCATTTTCTGCTTACACAATATCCATGACCCTCCATTCTCTGCCCACACAATAGCCCTGTCCCCCCATTCTCTGCCATCACAATGTCCATGTTCCTCCATTCTCTGCGTACACAGTGACCCTGTCCCCCCATTCTCAGTGTACACAATGACCATGTCCCTGCATTCTCTGTGTACACAATGCCCCTGTCCCTCCAGTCTAGGCCTACACATTGTCCCTGTCCCTCATTTCTCTGACAAAACAATGTCCTTGTAACTCCATTCTCTGCTTACAAATTGTCCATGTCCCTCCATTCTCTGCTTACACAATGTCCATGTCCCCCCATTCGGTGCTTACACAATGTCCATGTCCCTCCATTATCTGCCCACACAATGTCCATGTCCCTCCTTTCTCTGCCTACACAATTTCCTTGTCCCCCATTCCCTGCCTACACAATGTCCATCTCCCTGCATTCTCTGCCTACACAATGTCCATGTCCCTCCATTCTCTGCTTACACAATGTTCATGTCCCCCCATTCTGTGCTTACACAATGCCCTTGTCCCTCCATTCTCTGCCTGCACAATGTCCATGTCGTCCATTCCATGCGTAGACAATGTCAATGTCCCTCCATTTTCTGCTTACACCATGTCCCTCCATTCTCTGCCCACACAATGTGCATTTCCCTCCATTCTCTTCCTACACATTCTCACTGTCCCTTCATTCTCCACCTACACACTGCCCCTGTCCCTCCATTCTCTGCAACACAATGCCCATGTCCCTCCATTCTCTGCCTGTAGATTGTCCATGTCCCTCCATTCTCAGCCCACTCAATGTCCCTGTCCCTCCATTCTCTGCCCACACATTGTCACTGTCCCTCCATTCTCTGCCTACACAATGTCCATGTCCCCCATTCTCTGACTACACAATGTCCCTGTCCCTCCATTCTCTGCTTTCACAATGTCCCTGTCCCTCCATTATCTGCCCACACAATGTCCATTTCCCTCCATTCTCTGCCTCCACAATGTCCCTGTCCCTCCATTCGCGGCCTACACATTGTCACTGTCCCTCCATTCTCTCCCTACACAATGTCCATGTCCCCCATTCTCTGACTACACAATGTCCCTGTCCCTCAATTCTCTGCTTACACAATGACCCTGTCCCTCCATTATCTGCCCTCACAATGTCCATGTCCCACCATTCTCTGCCTATACAATGTCCCAATCCATCCATTCTCCGCCTACGCACTGCCCCTGTCCCTCCATTCTCTGCCTACACAATACCCGTGTCCCTCCATTCTCTGCCTGTACATTGTCCCTGTCCCTTCATTCTCAGCCTACTCAATGTCCATATCCTTACATTCTCTTCATCCACAATGATCATGACCCCCCATTCTGTGCTTACACAATGTCTATGTCCCTCCATTCTCTGCTGACACAATGTCCATGTCCCCCCATTCTGTGCTTACACAATGTCCATTTCCCTCCATTGTCTGCCTACACAATGTGCATTTCCCTCCATTCTCTTCCTACACATTGTCACTGTCCCTTCATTCTCCACCTACACACTGCCCCTGTCCCTCCATTCTCTGCAACACAATGCCCATGTCCCTCCATTCTCTGCCTGTAGATTGTCCATGTCCCTCCATTCTCAGCCCACTCAATGCCCCTGTCCCTCCATTCTCTGACCACACATTGTCACTGTCCCCCCATTCTCAGTGTACACAATGACCATGTCCCTGCATTCTCTGTGTACACAATGCCCCTGTCCCTCCAGTCTAGGCCTACACATTGTCCCTGTCCCTCATTTCTCTGACAAAACAATGTCCTTGTAACTCCATTCTCTGCTTACAAATTGTCCATGTCCCTCCATTCTCTAATTACACAATGTCCCTGTCCCTCCATTATCTGCCCACACAATGTCCATGTCCCACTATTCTCTGCCTACACAATGTCCCTGTCCCTTCATTCACCACCTACACACTGCCCCTGTCCCTCCATTCTCTGCCTACACAATGCCCATGTCCCTGCATTCTCTGCCAGTACATTGTCCCTGTCCCTCCATTCTCAGCCTACTCAATGTCCATGTCCTTACTTTCTCTTCACGCACAATGATCATGTCCCCCCATTCTGTGCTTAAACAATGTTGATGTCCCTCCATTCTCTGCTGACACAATGTCCATGTCCCCCCATTCTGTGCTTACACAATGTCCATTTCCCTCCATTCTCTGCCTGCACAATGTCCATGTCGCCCATTCCATGCCTAAACAATGTCCATGTCCCTCCATTCTCTGCTCACACAATGTCCATTTCCCTCCATTCGATGCCTACACATTGTCACTGTCCCTCCATTCTCCGCCTACACACTGCCCCTGTCCCTCCATTCTCAGCCTACACAATGCCCATGGCCCTCCATTCTCTGCCTGTACATTGTTTCTGTCCATCCATTCTGAGCCTACACAATGTCCCTGTCCCTCCATTCTCTGCCTACACATTGTCACTGTCCCTCCACTCTCTGCCTACACAATGTCCATGTCCCCCGTTCTATGCTTACACAATGTCCCTTTCCCTCCATTCTCTGCCTTCACAATGTCCATGTCCCTGCATTCTCTGCTTACACAACGTTCATATCCCTCCATTTTCTGCTTACACAATGTCCATGACCCTCCATTCTCTGCCCACACAATAGCCCTGTCCCCCCATTCTCTGCTTACACAATGTCCCTGTCCCTCATTTCTCTGTCAACACATTGTCCATGTCCCTCCTTTCTCTGCTTACACAATTTCCATGTCCCCCATTCCCTGCCTACACAATGTCCATGTCCCTGCATTCTCTGCCTACACAATGTCCATGTTCCTCCGTTCTCAGCCTCCACAATGTCCCTGTCCCTCCATTCGCGGCCTACACATTGTCACTGTCCCTCCATTCTCTCCCTACACAATGTCCATGTCCCCCATTCTCTGACTACACAATGTCCCTGTCCCTCCATTCTCTGCTTACACAATGTCCCTGTCCCTCCATTATCTGCCCTCACAATGTCCATGTCCCACCATTCTCTGCCTATACAATGTCCCTATCCATCCATTCTCCGCCTACGCACTGCCCCTGTCAGTCCATTCTCTGCCTACACAATGCCCGTGTCCCTCCATTCTCTGCCTGTACATTGTCCCTGTCCCTTCATTCTCAGCCTACTCAATGTCCATATCATTGCATTCTCTTCATACACAATGTCCTAGCCCCCCATTCTGTGCTTACACAATGTCCATGTCCCTCCATTTCCTGCATGCACAATGTCCACGTTGCCCATTCCATGCCTACACAATGTCCATGTCCCCCATTCTCTGCCTACTCAATGTCCCTGTCTCTCCATTCTCTGCTTACACAATGTCCCTGTCCCTCCATTATCTGCCCACACAATGTCCATGTCCCACTATTCTCTGCCTACACATTGTCCCTGTCCCTTCATTCACCAGCTACACACTGCCCCTGTCCCTCCATTCTCTGCCTACACAATGCCCATGTCCCTGCATTCTCTGCCAGTACATTGTCCCTGTCCCTCCATTCTCAGCCTACTCAATGTCCATGTCCTTACTTTCTCTTCACGCACAATGATCATGTCCCCCCATTCTGTGCTTAAACAATGTCGATGTCCCTCCGTTCTCTGCTGACACAATGTCCATGTTGCCCATTCCATGCCTACACAATGTCTCTGACTCTCCATTTTCTGCTTACACAATATCCCTGTCCCTCATTTCACAGCCAACACATTGTCCATGTCCCTCCTTTCTCTGCCTACACAATTTCCTTGTCCCCCATTCCCTGCCTACACAATGTCCATCTCCCTGCATTCTCTGCCTACACAATGTCCATGTCCCTCCATTCTCTGCTTACACAATGCCCATGTCCCTCCATTCTCTGCCTGCACAATGTCCATGTCGCCGATTCCATGCCTACACAATGTCCATGTCCCTCCATTTTCTGCTTACACCATGTCCCTCCATTCTCTGCCCACACAATGTGCATTTCCCTCCATTCTCTTCCTACACATTGACACTGTCCCTCCATTCTCCACCTACACACTGCCCCTGTCCCTCCATTCTCTGCAACACAATGCCCATGTCCCTCCATTCTCTGCCTGTAGATTGTCCCTGTCCCTCCATTCTCAGCCCACTCAATGTCCCTGTCCCTCCATTCTCTGCCTACACATTGTCACTGTCCCTCCATTCTCTGCCTACACAATGTCCATGTACCCATTCTCTGACTACACAATGTCCCTGTCCCTCCATTCTCTGCTTACACAATGTCCCTGTCCCTCCATTATCTGCCCACACAATGTCCATTTCCCTCCATTCTCTGCCTATGCAATGTCCCTGTCCCTCCATTCTCTGCCTACACATTGTCACTGTACCTCCATTCTCTACCTACACAATGTCCATGTCCCCCATTCTGTGACTACACAATGTCCCTGTCCCTCAATTCTCTGCTTACACAATGTCCCTGTCCCTCCATTATCTGCCCTCACAATGCCCATGTCCCACCATTCTCTGCCTATACAATGTCCCTATCCATCCATTCTCCGCCTACGCACTGCCCCTGTCAGTCCATTCTCTGCCTACACAATGCCCGTGTCCCTCCATTCTCTGCCTGTACATTGTCCCTGTCCCTTCATTCTCAGCCTACTCAATGTCCATATCATTGCATTCTCTTCATACACAATGTCCTAGCCCCCCATTCTGTGCTTACACAATGTCCATGTCCCTCCATTTCCTGCATGCACAATGTCCACGTTGCCCATTCCATGCCTACACAATGTCCATGTCCCCCATTCTCTGCCTACTCAATGTCCCTGTCTCTCCATTTTCTGCTTACACAATGTCCCTGTCCCTCATTTCTCTGCCAACACATTGTCCATGTCCCTCCTTTCTCTGCTTACACAATTTCCATGTCCCCCATTCCCTGCCTACACAATGTCCATGTCCCTGCATTCTCTGCCTACACAATGTCCATGTTCCTCCATTCTCTGCTTACACAATGTTCATGTCCCCCCATTCTGTGCTTACACACTGCCCCTGTCACTCCATTCTCTGCCTACACAATGCCATGTCCCTCCATTCTCTGCCTGTACATTGTTCCTGTCCCTCAGTTCTCAGCCTCCACAATGTCCCTGTCCCTCCATTCGCGGCCTACACATTGTCACTGTCCCTCCATTCTCTCCCTACACAATGTCCATGTCCCCCATTCTCTGACTACACAATGTCCCTGTCCCTCCATTCTCTGCTTACACAATGTCCCTGTCCCTCCATTATCTGCCCACACAATGTCCATGTCCCACTATTCTCTGCCTACACAATGTCCCTGTCCCTTCATTCACCACCTACACACTGCCCCTGTCCCTCCATTCTCTGCCTACACAATGCCCATGTCCCTGCATTCTCTGCCAGTACATTGTCCCTGTCCCTCCATTCTCAGCCTACTCAATGTCCATGTCCTTACATTCTCTTCACGCACAATGATCATGTCCCCCCATTCTGTGCTTAAACAATGTCGATGTCCCTCCATTCTCTGCTGACACAATGTCCATGTCCCCCCATTCTGTGCTTACACAATGTCCATTTCCCTCCATTCTCTGCCTGCACAATGTCCATGTCGCCCATTCCATGCCTAAACAATGTCCATGTCCCTCCATTCTCTGCTCACACAATGTCCATTTCCCTCCATTCGATGCCTACACATTGTCACTGTCCCTCCATTCTCCGCCTACACACTGCCCCTGTCCCTCCATTCTCAGCCTACTCAATGCCCATGGCCCTCCATTCTCTGCCTGTACATTGTTTCTGTCCATCCATTCTGAGCCTACACAATGTCCCTGTCCCTCCATTCTCTGCCTACACATTGTCACTGTCCCTCCACTCTCTGCCTACACAATGTCCATGTCCCCCGTTCTATGCTTACACAATGTCCCTTTCCGTCCATTCTCTGCCTTCACAATGTCCATGTCCCTGCATTCTCTGCTTACACAACGTTCATGTCCCTCCATTTTCTGCTTACACAATATCCATGACCCTCCATTCTCTGCCCACACAATAGCCCTGTCCCCCCATTCTCTGCCATCACAATGTCCATGTTCCTCCATTCTCTGCGTACACAGTGACGCTGTCCCCCCATTCTCAGTGTACACAATGACCATGTCCCTGCATTCTCTGTGTACACAATGCCCCTGTCCCTCCAGTCTAGGCCTACACATTGTGCCTGTCCCTCATTTCTCTGACAAAACATTGTCCATGTCCCTCCAATCTCTTCATACACAATGTCCATGTCCCCCCATTCTGTGCTTACAAAATGTCCATGTCCCTGCATTCAATGACTTCACATTGTCAATGTCCCTCCATTCTCTGCTTACACAATGTCCATGTCCCCCCATTCTGTGCTTACACAATGTCCATGTCCCTCCATTACCTGCCTGCACAATGTCCATGTTGCCCATTCCATGCCTACACATTGTCCATGTCCCCCATTCTCTGCCTACTCAATGTCCATGTCCCAGCATTCTCTGCCTACACAATGTCAATGTCCCGCCAGTCTCTGCTTACACAATGTTCATGTCGCCCATTCCATGCCTACACAATGTCATTGTCCCTCCATTCTCTGCTTACGCAATGTCCATGTCCCCCCATTCTGTGCTTACACAATGCCCATGACCCTCCATTCTCTGCCTGTACATTGGTCCTGTCACTCCATTCTCAGCCTACACAATGTCCCTGTCCCTCCATTCTCTGCCTACACATTGTCACTGACCCTCCATTCTCTGCCTATACAATGTCCATGTCCCCCATTCTCTGACTACACAATGTCCCTGTCCCTCCATACTCTGCTTACACAATGTCACTGTCACTCCATTATCTGCCCACACAATGTCCATGCCCCACTATTCTCTGCCTACACAATGTCACTGTCCCTCCATTCTCCACCTACACACTGCCCTGTCCCTCCATTCTCTGCAACACAATGCCCATGTCCCTCCATTCTCTGCCTGTAGATTGTCCCTGTCCCTCCATTCTCAGCCCACTCAATGTCCCTGTCCCTCCAATCTCGGCCTACACATTGTCACTGTCCCTCCATTCTCTGCCTACACAATGTCCATGTCCCCCATTCTCTGACTACACAATGTCCCTGTCCCTCCATTCTCTGCTTACACAATGTCCCTGTCCCTCCATTATCTGCCCACACAATGTCCATTTCCCTCCTTTCTCTGCCTACGCAATGTCCCTGTCACTCCATTCTCTGCCTACACAATGTCACTGTCCCTCCATTCTCTGCCTACACAATGTCCATGTCCCCCTTTCTGTGACTACACAATGTCCCTGTCACTCAATTCTCTGCTTACACAATGTCCCTGTCCCTCCATTATCTGCCCTCACAATGCCCATGTCCCACCATTCTCTGCCTATACAATGTCCCTATCCATCCATTCTCTGCCTACACAATGTCCATGTCCCCCATTCTCTGACTACACAATGTCCCTGTCCCTCCATTATCTGCCCATACAATGTCCATGTCCCACCATTCTCTGACTACTTAATGTCCCTGTCCCTCCATTCTCCGCCCACACACTGCCCCTGTCCCTCCATTCTCCGCCCACACACTGCCCCTGTCCTTTCATTCTCTGCCTACTCAATGTCCATATCCTTCAATTCTCTTCATACACAATGTCCTAGTCCCCCATTCTGTGCTTCAACAATGTCCATGTCCCTCCATTCTCTGCTTACACAATGTCCATGTCCCACCATTCTGTGCTTACACAATGTCCAAGTCCCTCCATTCTCTGCCTGCACAATGTCCATGTCGCCCATTCCATGTCTACACAATGTCCATGTTCCTCCATTCTCTGCCTACACAATATCCATGTCCCTCCATTCTCTGCCTACACAATGTCCATGTCGCCCATTCCATGCCTAAACAATGTCCATGTCCCTCCATTCTCTGCCCACACAATAACGCTGTCCCCCCATTCTCTGCCATCACAATGTCCATGTCCCTCCATTCTCTGTGTACACAGTGACCATGTCCCCCCATTCTCTGTGTACACAATGACCATGTCCCTGCATTCTCTGTGTACACAGTGCCCCTGTCCCTCCAGTCTAGGCCTACACATTGTCCCTGTCCCTCATTTCTCTGACAACACATTGTCCATGTCCCTCCAATCTCTTCATACACAATGTCCATTTCCCCCCATTCTGTGCTTACAAAATGTCCATATCCCTGCATTCTCTGCCTACACATTGTCTATGTCCCTCCATTCTCTGCTTACACAATATCCATGTCCCACCATTCTGTGCTTACACAATGTCCATGTCCCTCCATTCCCTGCCTGCACAATGTCCATGTAGCCCATTCCATGCCTACACAATGTCCCTGTCTCTCCATTCTCTGCTTACACAATATCCCTGTCCCTCATTTCTCAGCCAACACATTGTAAATGTCCCTCCTTTCTCTGCCTACACAATTTCCTTGTCCCCCATTCCCTGCCTACATGTTATCCATATCCCTCCATTCTCTGCCGTCACAATGTCCATGTCCCTCCATACTCTGCCTATACAATGTCCCTGTCCCTCCATTCTCAGCCTACTGAATGTCCATGTCCTTACATTCTCTTCATCCACAATGATCATGTCCCCCCATTCTGTGCTTACACAATGTTGATGTCCGTCCATTCTCTGCTGACACAATGTCCATGTCCCCCCATTCTGTGCTTAGACAATGTCCATTTCCCTCCATTCTCTGCCTGCACAATGTCCATGTCGCCCATTCCATTCCTAAGCAATGTCCATGTCCCTCCATTCTCTGCCCACACAATGTCCATGTCCCTCCATTCTCTGCTTACACAATGTCCATGTCCCCCCATTCTGTGCTTACACAATGTCCATGTCCCTCCATTCTCTGCCTGTACATTGTTCCTGTCCCTCAATTCTCAGCCTACACAATTTCCCTGTCCCTCCATTTGCGGCCTACACATTGTCACTGTCCCTCCATTCTCTCCCTACACAATGTCCATGTCCCCCATTCTCTGACTACACATTGTCACTGTCCCTCTATTCTCCGCCTACACACTGCCCCTGTCCCTCCATTTTCTGCTTACACAATGTCCATGACCCTCCATTCTCTGCCCTCACAATAGTTCTGTCCCCCCATTCTCTGCCTTCACAATGTCCATGTCCCTCCATTCTCTGCGTACACAGTGACCATGTCCCCCCATTCTCTGTGTACACAATGACCATGTCCCTGCATTCTCTGTGTACACAATGCCCCTGTCCCTCCAGTCTAGGCCTACACATTGTCCCTGTCCCTCATTTCTCTGACAAAACATTGTCCATGTCCCTCCAATCTCTTCATACACAATGTCCATGTCCCCCCATTCTGTGCTTACTCAATGTCCATGTCCCTCCATTCCCTGCCTACACAATGTCCATGTCCCCCATTCTCTGCCTACTCAATGTCCATGTCCCAGCATTCTCTGCCTACACAATGTCCATGTCCCGCCAGTCTCTGCTTACACAATATCCATGTCGCCCCATTCTGTGCTTACTCAATGTCCATGTCCCTCCATTCCCTGCCTGCACAATGTCCATGTAGCCCATTACATGCCTACACAATGTCCCTGTCTCTCCATTTTCTGCTTACACAATATCCCTGTCCCTCATTTCTCAGCCAACACATTGTGCATGTCCCTCCTTTCTCTGCCTACACAATTTCCTTGTCCCCCATTCCCTGCCTACACAATGTCCATCTCCCTGCATTCTCTGCCTACACAATATCCATGTCCCTCCATTCTCTGCTTACACAATGTTCATGTCCCCCCATTCTGTGCTTACACAATGCCCATGTCCCTCCATTCTCTGCCTGCACAATGTCCATGTCCCTCCATTCTCTGCTTACACAATGTCCATGTCCCTCCATTTTCTGCTTACACCATGTCCCTCCATTCTCTGCCCACACAATGTGCATTTCCTTCCATTCTCTTCCTACACATTGTCACTGTCCCTCAATTCTCCACCTACACACTGCCACTGTCCCTCCATTCTCTGCAACACAATGCCCATGTCCCTCCATTCTCTGCCTGTAGATTGTCCCTGTCCCTCCATTCTCAGCCCACTCAATGTCCCTGTCCCTCCATTCTCTGCCTACACATTGTCACTGTCCCTCCATTCTCTGCCTACACAATGTCCATGTACCCATTCTCTGACTACACAATGTCCCTGTCCCTCCATTCTCTGCTTACACAATGTCCCTGTCCCTCCATTATCTGCCCACACAATGTCCATTTCCCTCCATTCCCTGCCTATGCAATGTCCCTGTCCCTCCATTCTCTGCCTACACATTGTCACTGTACCTCCATTCTCTACCTACACAATGTCCATGTCCCCCATTCTGTGACTACACAATGTCCCTGTCCCTCAATTCTCTGCTTACACAATGTCCCTGTCCCTCCATTATCTGCCCTCACAATGTCCATGTCCCACCATTCTCTGCCTATACAATGTCCCTATCCATCCATTCTCCGCCTACGCACTGCCCCTGTCAGTCCATTCTCTGCCTACACAATGCCCGTGTCCCTCCATTCTCTGCCTGTACATTGTCCCTGTCCCTTCATTCTCAGCCTACTCAATGTCCATATCATTGCATTCTCTTCATACACAATGTCCTAGCCCCCCATTCTGTGCTTACACAATGTCCATGTCCCTCCATTTCCTGCATGCACAATGTCCACGTTGCCCATTCCATGCCTACACAATGTCCATGTCCCCCATTCTCTGCCTACTCAATGTCCCTGTCTCTCCATTCTCTGCTTACACAATGTCCCTGTCCCTCATTTCTCTGCCAACACATTGTCCATGTCCCTCCTTTCTCTGCTTACACAATTTCCATGTCCCCCATTCCCTGCCTACACAATGTCCATGTCCCTGCATTCTCTGCCTACACAATGTCCATGTTCCTCCATTCTCTGCTTACACAATGTTCATGTCCCCCCATTCTGTGCTTTCACACTGCCCCTGTCACTCCATTCTCTGCCTACACAATGCCATGTCCCTCCATTCTCTGCCTGTACATTGTTCCTGTCCCTCAGTTCTCAGCCTCCACAATGTCCCTGTCCCTCCATTCGCGGCCTACACATTGTCACTGTCCCTCCATTCTCTCCCTACACAATGTCCATGTCCCCCATTCTCTGACTACACAATGTCCCTGTCCCTCCATTCTCTGCTTACACAATGTCCCTGTCCCTCCATTATCTGCCCACACAATGTCCATGTCCCACTATTCTCTGCCTACACAATGTCCCTGTCCCTTCATTCACCACCTACACACTGCCCCGGTCCCTCCATTCTCTGCCTACACAATGCCCATGTCCCTGCATTCTCTGCCAGTACATTGTCCCTGTCCCTCCATTCTCAGCCTACTCAATGTCCATGTCCTTACATTCTCTTCACGCACAATGATCATGTCCCCCCATTCTGTGCTTAAACAATGTCGATGTCCCTCCATTCTCTGCTGACACAATGTCCATGTCCCCCCATTCTGTGCTTACACAATGTCCATTTCCCTCCATTCTCTGCCTGCACAATGTCCATGTCGCCCATTCCATGCCTAAACAATGTCCATGTCCCTCCATTCTCTGCTCACACAATGTCCATTTCCCTCCATTCGATGCCTACACATTGTCACTGTCCCTCCATTCTCCGCCTACACACTGCCCCTGTCCCTCCATTCTCAGCCTACTCAATGCCCATGGCCCTCCATTCTCTGCCTGTACATTGATTCTGTCCATCCATTCTGAGCCTACAAAATGTCCCTGTCCCTCCATTCTCTGCCTACACATTGTCACTGTCCCTCCACTCTCTGCCTACACAATGTCCATGTCCCCCGTTCTATGCTTACACAATGTCCCTTTCCCTCCATTCTCTGCCTTCACAATGTCCATGTCCCTGCATTCTCTGCTTACACAACGTTCATGTCCCTCCATTTTCTGCTTACACAATGTCCATGACCCTCCATTCTCTGCCCACACAATAGCCCTGTCCCCCCATTCTCTGCCATCACAATGTCCATGTTCCTCCATTCTCTGCGTACACAGTGACCCTGTCCCCCCATTCTCAGTGTACACAATGACCATGTCCCTGCATTCTCTGTGTACACAATGCCCCTGTCCCTCCAGTCTAGGCCTACACATTGTGCCTGTCCCTCATTTCTCTGACAAAACATTGTCCATGTCCCTCCAATCTCATCATACACAATGTCCATGTCCCCCCATTCTGTGCTTACAAAATGTCCATGTCCCCCCATTCTGTGCTTACACAATGTCCATGTCCCTCCATTACCTGCCTGCACAATGTCCATGTTGCCCATTCCATGCCTACACATTGTCCATGTCCCCCATTCTCTGCCTACTCAATGTCCATGTCCCAGCATTCTCTGCCTACACAATGTCAATGTCCCGCCAGTCTCTGCTTACACAATGTTCATGTCGCCCATTCCATGCCTACACATTGTCCATGTCCCCCATTCTCTGCCTACTCAATGTCCATGTCCCAGCATTCTCTGCCTACACAATGTCAATGTCCCGCCAGTCTCTGCTTACACAATGTTCATGTCGCCCATTCCATGCCTACACAATGTCATTGTCCCTCCATTCTCTGCTTACGCAATGTCCATGTCCCCCCATTCTGTACTTACACAATGCCCATGTCCCTCCATTCTCTGCCTGTACATTGGTCCTTTCACTCCATTCTCAGCCTACACAATGTCCCTGTCCCTCCATTCTCTGCCTACACATTGTCACTGACCCTCCATTCTCTGCCTATACAATGTCCATGTCCCCCATTCTCTGACTACACAATGTCCCTGTCCCTCCATTCTCTGCTTACACAATGTCACTGTCCCTCCATTATCTGCCCACACAATGTCCATGTCCCACTATTCTCTGCCTACACAAAGTCCCTGTCCCTCCATTCACCACCTACACACTGCCCCTGTCCCTCCATTCTCTGCTTAAACAATGCCCATGTCCCTCCATTCTCTGCCAGTACATTGTCCCTGTCCCTCCATTATCTGCCCACACAATGTCCATGTCCCCCCTTTCTCTCCCTACACAATTTCCTTGTCGCCCATTCCCTGCCTACAAAATGTCCATCTCCCTGCATTCTCTGCCTACACAATGTCCATGTCCCTCCATTCTCTGCTTACACAATGTTCATGTCCCCCCATTCTGTGCTTACACAATGCCCTTGTCCCTCCATTCTCTGCCTGCACAATGTCCATGTAGCCCATTCCATGCCTACACAATGTCCCTGTCTCTCCATTCTCTGCTTACACAATATCCCTGTCCCTCATTTCTCAGCCAACACATTGTCCATGTCCCTCCTTTCTCTGCCTACACAATTTCCTTGTCCCCCATTCCCTGCCTACACAATGTCCATCTCCCTGCATTCTCTGCCTACACAATGTCCATGTCCCTCCATTCTCTGCTTACACAATGCCCATGTCCCTCCATTCTCTGCCTGCACAATGTCCATGTTGCCGATTCCATGCCTACACAATGTCCATCTCCCTGCATTCTCTGCCTACACAATGTCCATGTCCCTCCATTCTCTGCTTACACAATGTCCATGTCCCTCCATTTTCTGCTTACAGCATGTCCCTCCATTCTCTGCCCACACAATGTGCATTTCCCTCCATTCTCTTCCTACACATTGTCACTTTCCCTCCATTCTCCACCTACACACTGCCCCTGTCCCTCCATTCTCTGCAACACAATGCCCATGTCCCTCCATTCTCTGCCTGTAGATTGTCCTCTGTCCCTCCATTCTCAGCCCACTCAATGTCCCTGTCCCTCCATTCTCTGCCTACACATTGTCACTGTCCCTCCATTCTCTGCCTACACAATGTCCATGTACCCATTCTCTGACTACACAATGTCCCTATCCCTCCATTCTCTGCTTAAACAATGTCCCTGTCCCTCCATTATCTGCCCACACAATGTCCATTTCCCTCCATTCTCTGCCTATGCAATGTCCCTGTCCCTCCATTCTCTGCCTACACATTGTCACTGTACCTCCATTCTCTACCTACACAATGTCCATGTCCCCCATTCTGTGACTACACAATGTCCCTGTCCCTCAATTCTCTGCTTACACAATGTCCCTGTCCCTCCATTATCTGCCCTCACAATGTCCATGTCCCACCATTCTCTGCCTATACAATGTCCCTATCCATCCATTCTCCGCCTACGCACTGCCCCTGTCAGTCCATTCTCTGCCTACACAATGCCCGTGTCCCTCCATTCTCTGCCTGTACATTGTCCCTGTCCCTTCATTCTCAGCCTACTCAATGTCCATATCATTGCATTCTCTTCATACACAATGTCCTAGCCCCCCCATTCTGTGCTTACACAATTTCCATGTCCCCCATTCCCTGCCTACACAATGTCCATGTCCCTGCATTCTCTGCCTACACAATGTCCATGTTCCTCCATTCTCTGCTTACACAATGTTCATGTCCCCCCATTCTGTGCTTACACACTGCCCCTGTCACTCCATTCTCTGCCTACACAATGCCATGTCCCTCCATTCTCTGCCTGTACATTGTTCCTGTCCCTCAGTTCTCAGCCTCCACAATGTCCCTCCCTCCATTCGCGGCCTACACTTTGTCACTGTCCCTCCATTCTCTCCCAACACAATGTCCATGTGCCCCATTCTCTGACTACACAATGTCCCTGTCCCTCCATTCCCTGCTTACACAATGTCCCTGTCCCTCCATTATCTGCCCACACAATGTCCATGTCCCACTATTCTCTGCCTACACAATGTTCCTGTCCCTTCATTCACCACCTACACACTGCCCCTGTCCCTCCATTCTCTGCCTACACAATGCCCATGTCCCTGCATTCTCTGCCAGTACATTGTCCCTGTCCCTCCATTCTCAGCCTACTCAATGTCCATGTCCTTACTTTCTCTTCACGCACAATGATCATGTCCCCCCATTCTGTGCTTAAACAATGTCGATGTCCCTCCGTTCTCTGCTGACACAATGTCCATGTAGCCCATTCCATGCCTACACAATGTCCCTGTCTCTCCATTCTCTGCTTACACAATATCCCTGTCCCTCATTTCTCAGCCAACACATTGTCCATGTCCCTCCTTTCTCTGCCTACACAATTTCCTTGTCCCCCATTCCCTGCCTACACAATGTCCATCTCCCTGCATTCTCTGCCTACACAATGTCCATGTCCCTCCATTCTCTGCTTACACAATGCCCATGTCCCTCCATTCTCTGCCTGCACAATGTCCATGTCGCCGATTCCATGCCTACACAATGTCCATGTCCCTCCATTTTCTGCTTACACCATGTCCCTCCATTCTCTGCCCACACAATGTGCTTTTCCCTCCATTCTCTTCCTACACATTGTCACTGTCCCTCCATTCTCCACCTACACCCTGCCCCTGTCCCTCCATTCTCTGCAACATAATGCCCATGTCCCTCCATTCTCTGCCTGTAGATTGTCCCTGTCCCTCCATTCTCAGCCCACTCAATGTCCCTGTCCCTCCATTCTCTGCCTACACATTGTCACTGTCCCTCCATTCTCTGCCTACACAATGTCCATGTACCCATTCTCTGACTACACAATGTCCCTGTCCCTCCATTCTCTGCTTACACAATGTCCCTGTCCCTCCATTATCTGCCCACACAATGTCCATTTCCCTCCATTCTCTGCCTCTGCAATGTCCCTGTCCCTCCATCCTCTGCCTACACATTGTTACTGTACCTCCATTCTCTACCTACACAATGTCCATGTCCCCCATTCTGTGACTACACAATGTCCCTGTCCCTCAATTCTCTGCTTACACAATGTCCCTGTCCCTCCATTATCTGCCCTCACAATGTCCATGTCCCACCATTCTCTGCCTATACAATGTCCCTATCCATCCATTCTCCGCCTACGCACTGCCCCTGTCAGTCCATTCTCTGCCTACACAATGCCCGTGTCCCTCCATTCTCTGCCTGTACATTGTCCCTGTCCCTTCATTCTCAGCCTACTCAATGTCCATATCATTGCATTCTCTTCATACACAATGTCCTAGCCCCCCATTCTGTGCTTACACAATGTCCATGTCCCTCCATTTCCTGCATGCACAATGTCCACGTTGCCCATTCCATGCCTACACAATGTCCATGTCCCCCATTCTCTGCCTACTCAATGTCCCTGTCTCTCCATTCTCTGCTTACACAATTTCCCTGTCCCTCATTTCTCTGCCAACACATTGTCCATGTCCCTCCTTTCTCTGCTTACACAATTTCCATGTCCCCCATTCCCTGCCTACACAATGCCCATGTCCCTGCATTCTCTGCCAGTACATTGTCCCTGTCCCTCCATTCTCAGCCTACTCAATGTCCATGTCCTTACTTTCTCTTCACGCACAATGATCATGTCCCCCCATTCTGTGCTTAAACAATGTCGATGTCCCTCCGTTCTCTGCTGACACAATGTCCATGTAGCCCATTCCATGCCTACACAATTTCTCTGTCCCTCCATTTTCTGCTTACACAATGTCCATGACCCTCCATTCTCTGCCCACACAATAGCCCTGTCCCCCCATTCTCTGCCATCACAATGTCCATGTTCCTCCATTCTCTGCGTACACAGTGACCCTGTCCCCCCATTCTAGGCCTACACATTGTGCCTGTCCCTCATTTCTCTGACAAAACATTGTCCATGTCCCTCCAATCTCTTCATACACAATGTCCATGTCCCCCCATTCTGTGCTTACAAAATGTCCATGTCCCCCCATTCTGTGCTTACACAATGTCCATGTCCCTCCATTACCTGCCTGCACAATGTCCATGTTGCCCATTCCATGCCTACACATTGTCCATGTCCCCCATTCTCTGCCTACTCAATGTCCATGTCCCAGCATTCTCTGCCTACACAATGTCAATGTCCCGCCAGTCTCTGCTTACACAATGTTCATGTCGCCCATTCCATGCCTACACATTGTCCATGTCCCCCATTCTCTGCCTACTCAATGTCCATGTCCCAGCATTCTCTGCCTACACAATGTCAATGTCCCGCCAGTCTCTGCTTACACAATGTTCATGTCGCCCATTCCATGCCTACACAATGTCATTGTCCCTCCATTCTCTGCTTACGCAATGTCCATGTCCCCCCATTCTGTACTTACACAATGCCCATGTCCCTCCATTCTCTGCCTGTACATTGGTCCTTTCACTCCATTCTCAGCCTACACAATGTCCCTGTCCCTCCATTCTCTGCCTACACATTGTCACTGACCCTCCATTCTCTGCCTATACAATGTCCATGTCCCCCATTCTCTGACTACACAATGTCCCTGTCCCTCCATTCTCTGCTTACACAATGTCACTGTCCCTCCATTATCTGCCCACACAATGTCCATGTCCCACTATTCTCTGCCTACACAAAGTCCCTGTCCCTCCATTCACCACCTACACACTGCCCCTGTCCCTCCATTCTCTGCTTAAACAATGCCCATGTCCCTCCATTCTCTGCCAGTACATTGTCCCTGTCCCTCCATTATCTGCCCACACAATGTCCATGTCCCCCCTTTCTCTCCCTACACAATTTCCTTGTCGCCCATTCCCTGCCTACACAATGTCCATCTCCCTGCATTCTCTGCCTACACAATGTCCATGTCCCTCCATTCTCTGCTTACACAATGTTCATGTCCCCCCATTCTGTGCTTACACAATGCCCTTGTCCCTCCATTCTCTGCCTGCACAATGTCCATGTAGCCCATTCCATGCCTACACAATGTCCCTGTCTCTCCATTCTCTGCTTACACAATATCCCTGTCCCTCATTTCTCAGCCAACACATTGTCCATGTCCCTCCTTTCTCTGCCTACACAATGTCCATGTCCCCCATTCTCTGACTACACAATGTCCCTGTCCCTCCATTCCCTGCTTACACAATGTCCCTGTCCCTCCATTATCTGCCCACACAATGTCCATGTCCCACGATTCTCTGCCTACACAATGTTCCTGTCCCTTCATTCACCACCTACACACTGCCCCTGTCCCTCCATTCTCTGCCTACACAATGCCCATGTCCCTGCATTCTCTGCCAGTACATTGTCCCTGTCCCTCCATTCTCAGCCTACTCAATGTCCATGTCCTTACTTTCTCTTCACGCACAATGATCATGTCCCCCCATTCTGTGCTTAAACAATGTCGATGTCCCTCCGTTCTCTGCTGACACAATGTCCATGTAGCCCATTCCATGCCTACACAATGTCCCTGTCTCTCCATTCTCTGCTTACACAATATCCCTGTCCCTCATTTCTCAGCCAACACATTGTCCATGTCCCTCCTTTCTCTGCCTACACAATTTCCTTGTCCCCCATTCCCTGCCTACACAATGTCCATCTCCCTGCATTCTCTGCCTACACAATGTCCATGTCCCTCCATTCTCTGCTTACACAATGCCCATGTCCCTCCATTCTCTGCCTGCACAATGTCCATGTCGCCGATTCCATGCCTACACAATGTCCATGTCCCTCCATTTTCTGCTTACACCATGTCCCTCCATTCTCTGCCCACACAATGTGCTTTTCCCTCCATTCTCTTCATACACATTGTCACTGTCCCTCCATTCTCCACCTACACCCTGCCCCTGTCCCTCCATTCTCTGCAACATAATGCCCATGTCCCTCCATTCTCTGCCTGTAGATTGTCCCTGTCCCTCCATTCTCAGCCCACTCAATGTCCCTGTCCCTCCATTCTCTGCCTACACATTGTCACTGTCCCTCCATTCTCTGCCTACACAATGTCCATGTACCCATTCTCTGACTACACAATGTCCCTGTCCCTCCATTCTCTGCTTACACAATGTCCCTGTCCCTCCATTATCTGCCCACACAATGTCCATTTCCCTCCATTCTCTGCCTCTGCAATGTCCCTGTCCCTCCATCCTCTGCCTACACATTGTCACTGTACCTCCATTCTCTACCTACACAATGTCCATGTCCCCCATTCTGTGACTACACAATGTCCCTGTCCCTCAATTCTCTGCTTACACAATGTCCCTGTCCCTCCATTATCTGCCCTCACAATGTCCATGTCCCACCATTCTCTGCCTATACAATGTCCCTATCCATCCATTCTCCGCCTACGCACTGCCCCTGTCAGTCCATTCTCTGCCTACACAATGCCCGTGTCCCTCCATTCTCTGCCTGTACATTGTCCCTGTCCCTTCATTCTCAGCCTACTCAATGTCCATATCATTGCATTCTCTTCATACACAATGTCCTAGCCCCCCATTCTGTGCTTACACAATGTCCATGTCCCTCCATTTCCTGCATGCACAATGTCCACGTTGCCCATTCCATGCCTACACAATGTCCATGTCCCCCATTCTCTGCCTACTCAATGTCCCTGTCTCTCCATTCTCTGCTTACACAATTTCCCTGTCCCTCATTTCTCTGCCAACACATTGTCCATGTCCCTCCTTTCTCTGCTTACACAATTTCCATGTCCCCCATTCCCTGCCTACACAATGTCCATGTCCCTGCATTCTCTGCCTACACAATGTCCATGTTCCTCCATTCTCTGCTTACACAATGTTCATGTCCCCCCATTCTGTGCTTACACACTGCCCCTGTCACTCCATTCTCTGCCTACACAATGCCATGTCCCTCCATTCTCTGCCTGTACATTGTTCCTGTCCCTCAGTTCTCAGCCTCCACAATGTCCCTGTCCCTCCATTCGCGGCCTACACATTGTCACTGTCCCTCCATTCTCTCCCTACACAATGTCCATGTCCCCCATTCTCTGACTACACAATGTCCCTGTCCCTCCATTCTCTGCTTACACAATGTCCCTGTCCCTCCATTATCTGCCCACACAATGTCCATGTCCCACTATTCTCTGCCTACACAATGTCCCTGTCCCTTCATTCACCACCTACACACTGCCCCTGTCCCTCCATTCTCTGCCTACACAATGCCCATGTCCCTGCATTCTCTGCCAGTACATTGTCCCTGTCCCTTCATTCTCAGCCTACTCAATGTCCATATCATTGCATTCTCTTCATACACAATGTCCTAGCCCCCCATTCTGTGCTTACACAATGTCCATGTCCCTCCATTTCCTGCATGCACAATGTCCACGTTGCCCATTCCATGCCTACACAATGTCGATGTCCCCCATTCTCTGCCTACTCAATGTCCCTGTCTCTCCATTCTCTGCTTACACAATTTCCCTGTCCCTCATTTCTCTGCCAACACATTGTCCATGTCCCTCCTTTCTCTGCTTACACAATTTCCATGTCCCCCATTCCCTGCCTACACAATGTCCATGTCCCTCCATTCTCTGCCTACACAATGTCCATGTTCCTCCATTCTCTGCTTACACAATGTTCATGTCCCCCCATTCTGTGCTTACACACTGCCCCTGTCACTCCATTCTCTGCCTACACAATGCCATGTCCCTCCATTCTCTGCCTGTACATTGTTCCTGTCCCTCAGTTCTCAGCCTCCACAATGTCCCTGTCCCTCCATTCGCGGCCTACACATTGTCACTGTCCCTCCATTCTCTCCCTACACAATGTCCATGTCCCCCATTCTCTGACTACACAATGTCCCTGTCCCTCCATTCTCTGCTTACACAATGTCCCTGTCCCTCCATTATCTGCCCTCACAATGTCCATGTCCCACCATTCTCTGCCTATACAATGTCCCTATCCATCCATTCTCCGCCTACGCACTGCCCCTGTCAGTCCATTCTCTGCCTACACAATGCCCGTGTCCCTCCATTCTCTGCCTGTACATTGTCCCTGTCCCTTCATTCTCAGCCTACTCAATGTCCATATCATTGCATTCTCTTCATACACAATGTCCTAGCCCCCCATTCTGTGCTTACACAATGTCCATGTCCCTCCATTTCCTGCATGCACAATGTCAACGTTGCCCATTCCATGCCTACACAATGTCCATGTCCCCCATTCTCTGCCTACTCAATGTCCCTGTCTCTCCATTCTCTGCTTACACAATGTCCCTGTCCCTCCATTATCTGCCCACACAATGTCCATGTCCCACTATTCTCTGCCTACACAATGTCCCTGTCCCTTCATTCACCACCTACACACTGCCCCTGTCCCTCCATTCTCTGCCTACACAATGCCCATGTCCCTGCATTCTCTGCCAGTACATTGTCCCTGTCCCTCCATTCTCAGCCTACTCAATGTCCATGTCCTTACTTTCTCTTCACGCACAATGATCATGTCCCCCCATTCTGTGCTTAAACAATGTCGATGTCCCTCCGTTCTCTGCTGACACAATGTCCATGTAGCCCATTCCATGCCTACACAATTTCTCTGTCCCTCCATTTTCTGCTTACACAATGTCCATGACCCTCCATTCTCTGCCCACACAATAGCCCTGTCCCCCCATTCTCTGCCATCACAATGTCCATGTTCCTCCATTCTCTGCGTACACAGTGACCCTGTCCCCCCATTCTCAGTGTACACAATGACCATGTCCCTGCATTCTCTGTGTACACAATGCCCCTGTCCCTCCAGTCTAGGCCTACACATTGTGCCTGTCCCTCATTTCTCTGACAAATCATTGTCCATGTCCCTCCAATCTCTTCATACACAATGTCCATGTCCCCCCATTCTGTGCTTACAAAATGTCCATGTCCCCCCATTCTGTGCTTACACAATGCCCATGTCCCTCCATTCTCTGCTTACACAATGTCCATGTTGCCCATTCCATGCCTACACATTGTCCATGTCCCCCATTTCCTGCCTACTCAATGTCCATGTCCCAGCATTCTCTGCCTACACAATGTCAATGTCCCGCCAGTCTCTGCTTACACAATGTTCATGTCGCCCATTCCATGCCTACACATTGTCCATGTCCCCCATTCTCTGCCTACTCAATGTCCATGTCCCAGCATTCTCTGCCTACACAATGTCAATGTCCCGCCAGTCTCTGCTTACACAATGTTCATGTCGCCCATTCCATGCCTACACAATGTCATTGTCCCTCCATTCTCTGCTTACGCAATGTCCATGTCCCCCCATTCTGTACTTACACAATGCCCATGTCCCTCCATTCTCTGCCTGTACATTGGTCCTTTCACTCCATTCTCAGCCTACACAATGTCCCTGTCCCTCCATTCTCTGCCTACACATTGTCACTGACCCTCCATTCTCTGCCTATACAATGTCCATGTCCCCCATTCTCTGACTACACAATGTCCCTGTCCCTCCATTCTCTGCTTACACAATGTCACTGTCCCTCCATTATCTGCCCACACAATGTCCATGTCCCACTATTCTCTGCCTACACAAAGTCCCTGTCCCTCCATTCACCACCTACACACTGCCCCTGTCCCTCCATTCTCTGCTTAAACAATGCCCATGTCCCTCCATTCTCTGCCAGTACATTGTCCCTGTCCCTCCATTATCTGCCCACACAATGTCTATGTCCCCCCTTTCTCTCCCTACACAATTTCCTTGTCGCCCATTCCCTGCCTACACAATGTCCATCTCCCTGCATTCTCTGCCTACACAATGTCCATGTCCCTCCATTCTGTGCTTACACAATGCCCTTGTCCCTCCATTCTCTGCCTGCACAATGTCCATGTAGCCCATTCCATGCCTACACAATGTCCCTGTCTCTCCATTCTCTGCTTACACAATATCCCTGTCCCTCATTTCTCAGCCAACACATTGTCCATGTCCCTCCTTTCTCTGCCTACACAATTTCCTTGTCCCCCATTCCCTGCCTACACAATGTCCATCTCCCTGCATTCTCTGCCTACACAATGTCCATGTCCCTCCATTCTCTGCTTACACAATGTCCATGTCCCTCCATTTTCTGCTTACACCATGTCCCTCCATTCTCTGCCCACACAATGTGCATTTCCCTCCATTCTCTTCCTACACATTGTCACTTTCCCTCCATTCTCCACCTACACACTGCCCCTGTCCCTCCATTCTCTGCAACACAATGTCCCTGTCCCTCCATTATCTGCCCACACAATGTCCATTTCCCTCCATTCTCTGCCTATGCAATGTCCCTGTCCCTCCATTCTCTGCCTACACATTGTCACTGTACCTCCATTCTCTACCTACACAATGTCTATGTCCCCCATTCTGTGACTACACAATGTCCCTGTCCCTCAATTCTCTGCTTACACAATGTCCCTGTCCCTCCATTATCTGCCCTCACAATGTCCATGTCCCACCATTCTCTGCCTATACAATGTCCCTATCCATCCATTCTCCGCCTACGCACTGCCCCTGTCAGTCCATTCTCAGCCTACACAATGCCCGTGTCCCTCCATTCTCTGCCTGTACATTGTCCCTGTCCCTTCATTCTCAGCCTACTCAATGTCAATATCATTGCATTCTCTTCATACACAATGTCCTAGCCCCCCCATTCTGTGCTTACACAATTTCCATGTCCCCCATTCCCTGCCTACACAATGTCCATGTCCCTGCATTCTCTGCCTACACAATGTCCATGTTCCTCCATTCTCTGCTTACACAATGTTCATGTCCCCCCATTCTGTGCTTACACACTGCCCCTGTCACTCCATTCTCTGCCTACACAATGCCATGTCCCTCCATTCTCTGCCTGTACATTGTTCCTGTCCCTCAGTTCTGAGCCTCCACAATGTCCCTCCCTCCATTCGCGGCCTACACATTGTCACTGTCCCTCCATTCTCTCCCAACACAATGTCCATGTCCCCCATTCTCTGACTACACAATGTCCCTGTCCCTCCATTCCCTGCTTACACAATGTCCTTGTCCCTCCATTATCTGCCCACACAATGTCCATGTCCCACTATTCTCTGCCTACACAATGTCCCTGTCCCTTCATTCACCACCTACACACTGCCCCTGTCCCTCCATTCTCTGCCTACACAATGCCCATGTCCCTGCATTCTCTGCCAGTACATTGTCCCTGTCCCTCCATTCTCAGCCTACTCAATGTCCATGTCCTTACTTTCTCTTCACGCACAATGATCATGTCCCCCCATTCTGTGCTTAAACAATGTCGATGTCCCTGCGTTCTCTGCTGACACAATGTCCATGTAGCCCATTCCATGCCTACACAATGTCCCTGTCTCTCCATTCTCTGCTTACACAATATCCCTGTCCCTCATTTCTCAGCCAACACATTGTCCATGTCCCTCCTTTCTCTGCCTACACAATTTCCTTGTCCCCCATTCCCTGCCTACACAATGTCCATCTCCCTGCATTCTCTGCCTACACAATGTCCATGTCCCTCCATTCTCTGCTTACACAATGCCCATGTCCCTCCATTCTCTGCCTGCACAATGTCCATGTCGCCGATTCCATGCCTACACAATGTCCATGTCCCTCCATTTTCTGCTTACACCATGTCCCTCCATTCTCTGCCCACACAATGTGCTTTTCCCTCCATTCTCTTCCTACACATTGTCACTGTCCCTCCATTCTCCACCTACACCCTGCCCCTGTCCCTCCATTCTCTGCAACATAATGCCCATGTCCCTCCATTCTCTGCCTGTAGATTGTCCCTGTCCCTCCATTCTCAGCCCACACAATGTCCCTGTCCCTCCATTCTCTGCCTACACATTGTCACTGTCCCTCCATTCTCTGCCTACACAATGTCCATGTACCCATTCTCTGACTACACAATGTCCCTGTCCCTCCATTCTCTGCTTACACAATGTCCCTGTCCCTCCATTATCTGCCCACACAATGTCCATTTCCCTCCATTCTCTGCCTCTGCAATGTCCCTGTCCCTCCATCCTCTGCCTACACATTGTCACTGTACCTCCATTCTCTACCTACACAATGTCCATGTCCCCCATTCTGTGACTACACAATGTCCCTGTCCCTCAATTCTCTGCTTACACAATGTCCCTGTCCCTCCATTATCTGCCCTCACAATGTCCATGTCCCACCATTCTCTGCCTATACAATGTCCCTATCCATCCATTCTCCACCTACGCACTGCCCCTGTCAGTCCATTCTCTGCCTACACAATGCCCGTGTCCCTCCATTCTCTGCCTGTACATTGTCCCTGTCCCTTCATTCTCAGCCTACTCAATGTCCATATCATTGCATTCTCTTCATACACAATGTCCTAGCCCCCCATTCTGTGCTTACACAATGTCCATGTCCCTCCATTTCCTGCATGCACAATGTCCACGTTGCCCATTCCATGCCTACACAATGTCCATGTCCCCCATTCTCTGCCTACTCAATGTCCCTGTCTCTCCATTCTCTGCTTACACAATTTCCCTGTCCCTCATTTCTCTGCCAACACATTGTCCATGTCCCTCCTTTCTCTGCTTACACAATTTCCATGTCCCCCATTCCCTGCCTACACAATGTCCATGTCCCTGCATTCTCTGCCTACACAATGTCCATGTTCCTCCATTCTCTGCTTACACAATGTTCATGTCCCCCCATTCTGTGCTTACACACTGCCCCTGTCACTCCATTCTCTGCCTACACAATGCCATGTCCCTCCATTCTCTGCCTGTACATTGTTCCTGTCCCTCAGTTCTCAGCCTCCACAATGTCCCTGTCCCTCCATTCGCGGCCTACACATTGTCACTGTCCCTCCATTCTCTCCCTACACAATGTCCATGTCCCCCATTCTCTGACTACACAATGTCCCTGTCCCTCCATTCTCTGCTTACACAATGTCCCTGTCCCTCCATTATCTGCCCACACAATGTCCATGTCCCACTATTCTCTGCCTACACAATGTCCCTGTCCCTTCATTCACCACCTACACACTGCCCCTGTCCCTCCATTCTCTGCCTACACAATGCCCATGTCCCTGCATTCTCTGCCAGTACATTGTCCCTGTCCCTTCATTCTCAGCCTACTCAATGTCCATATCATTGCATTCTCTTCATACACAATGTCCTAGCCCCCCATTCTGTGCTTACACAATGTCCATGTCCCTCCATTTCCTGCATGCACAATGTCCACGTTGCCCATTCCATGCCTACACAATGTTCATGTCCCCCATTCTCTGCCTACTCAATGTCCCTGTCTCTCCATTCTCTGCTTACACAATTTCCCTGTCCCTCATTTCTCTGCCAACACATTGTCCATGTCCCTCCTTTCTCTGCTTACACAATTTCCATGTCCCCCATTCCCTGCCTACACAATGTCCATGTCCCTCCATTCTCTGCCTACACAATGTCCATGTTCCTCCATTCTCTGCTTACACAATGTTCATGTCCCCCCATTCTGTGCTTACACACTGCCCCTGTCACTCCATTCTCTGCCTACACAATGCCATGTCCCTCCATTCTCTGCCTGTACATTGTTCCTGTCCCTCAGTTCTCAGCCTCCACAATGTCCCTGTCCCTCCATTCGCGGCCTACACATTGTCACTGTCCCTCCATTCTCTCCCTACACAATGTCCATGTCCCCCATTCTCTGACTACACAATGTCCCTGTCCCTCCATTCTCTGCTTACACAATGTCCCTGTCCCTCCATTATCTGCCCTCACAATGTCCATGTCCCACCATTCTCTGCCTATACAATGTCCCTATCCATCCATTCTCCACCTACGCACTGCCCCTGTCAGTCCATTCTCTGCCTACACAATGCCCGTGTCCCTCCATTCTCTGCCTGTACATTGTCCCTGTCCCTTCATTCTCAGCCTACTCAATGTCCATATCATTGCATTCTCTTCATACACAATGTCCTAGCCCCCCATTCTGTGCTTACACAATGTCCATGTCCCTCCATTTCCTGCATGCACAATGTCCACGTTGCCCATTCCATGCCTACACAATGTCCATGTCCCCCATTCTCTGCCTACTCAATGTCCCTGTCTCTCCATTCTCTGCTTACACAATGTCCCTGTCCCTCCATTATCTGCCCACACAATGTCCATGTCCCACTATTCTCTGCCTACACAATGTCCCTGTCCCTTCATTCACCACCTACACACTGCCCCTGTCCCTCCATTCTCTGCCTACACAATGCCCATGTCCCTGCATTCTCTGCCAGTACATTGTCCCTGTCCCTCCATTCTCAGCCTACTCAATGTCCATGTCCTTACTTTCTCTTCACGCACAATGATCATGTCCCCCCATTCTGTGCTTAAACAATGTCGATGTCCCTCCGTTCTCTGCTGACACAATGTCCATGTAGCCCATTCCATGCCTACACAATTTCTCTGTCTCTCCATTTTCTGCTTACACAATATCCCTGTCCCTCATTTCACAGCCAACACATTGTCCATGTCCCTCCTTTCTCTGCCTACACAATTTCCTTGTCCCCCATTCCCTGCCTACACAATGTCCATCTCCCTGCATTCTCTGCCTACACAATGTCCATGTCCCTCCCTTCTCTGCTTACACAATGCCCATGTCCCTCCATTCTCTGCCTGCACAATGTCCATGTCGCCGATTCCATGCCTACACAATGTCCATGTCCCTCCATTTTCTGCTTACACCATGTCCCTCCATTCTCTGCCCACACAATGTGCATTTCCCTCCATTCTCTTCCTACACATTGTCACTGTCCCTCCATTCTCCACCTACACACTGCCCCTGTCCCTCCATTCTCTGCAACACAATGCCCATGTCCCTCCATTCTCTGCCTGTAGATTGTCCCTGTCCCTCCATTCTCAGCCCACCCAATGTCCCTGTCCCTCCATTCTCTGCCTACACATTGTCACTGTCCCTCCATTCTCTGCCTACACAATGTCCATGTACCCATTCTCTGACTACACAATGTCCCTGTCCCTCCATTCTCTGCTTACACAATGTCCCTGTCCCTCCATTATCTGCCCACACAATGTCCATTTCCCTCCATTCTCTGCCTATGCAATGTCCCTGTCCCTCCATTCTCTGCCTACACATTGTCACTGTACCTCCATTCTCTACCTACACAATGTCCATGTCCCCCATTCTGTGACTACACAATGTCCCTGTCCCTCAATTCTCTGCTTACACAATGTCCCTGTCCCTCCATTATCTGCCCTCACAATGTCCATGTCCCACCATTCTCTGCCTATACAATGTCCCTATCCATCCATTCTCCGCCTACGCACTGCCCCTGTCAGTCCATTCTCTGCCTACACAATGCCCGTGTCCCTCCATTCTCTGCTTACACAATTTCCATGTCCCCCATTCCCTGCCTACACAATGTCCATGTCCCTCCATTTCCTGCATGCACAATGTCCACGTTGCCCATTCCATGCCTACACAATGTCCATGTCCCCCATTCTCTGCCTACTCAATGTCCCTGTCTCTCCATTTTCTGCTTACACAATGTCCCTGTCCCTCATTTCTCTGCCAACACATTGTCCATGTCCCTCCTTTCTCTGCTTACACAATTTCCATGTCCCCCATTCCCTGCCTACACAATGTCCATGTCCCTGCATTCTCTGCCTACACAATGTCCATGTTCCTCCATTCTCTGCTTACACAATGTTCATGTCCCCCCATTCTGTGCTTACACACTGCCCCTGTCACTCCATTCTCTGCCTACACAATGCCATGTCCCTCCATTCTCTGCCTGTACATTGTTCCTGTCCCTCAGTTCTCAGCCTCCACAATGTCCCTGTCCCTCCATTCGCGGCCTACACATTGTCACTGTCCCTCCATTCTCTCCCTACACAATGTCCATGTCCCCCATTCTCTGACTACACAATGTCCCTGTCCCTCCATTCTCTGCTTACACAATGTCCCTGTCCCTCCATTATCTGCCCACACAATGTCCATGTCCCACTATTCTCTGCCTACACAATGTCCCTGTCCCTTCATTCACCACCTACACACTGCCCCTGTCCCTCCATTCTCTGCCTACACAATGCCCATGTCCCTGCATTCTCTGCCAGTACATTGTCCCTGTCCCTCCATTCTCAGCCTACTCAATGTCCATGTCCTTACATTCTCTTCACGCACAATGATCATGTCCCCCCATTCTGTGCTTAAACAATGTCGATGACCCTCCATTCTCTGCTGACACAATGTCCATGTCCCCCCATTCTGTGCTTACACAATGTCCATTTCCCTCCATTCTCTGCCTGCACAATGTCCATGTCGCCCATTCCATGCCTAAACAATGTCCATGTCCCTCCATTCTCTGCTCACACAGTCCATTTCCCTCCATTCGATGCCTACACATTGTCACTGTCCCTCCATTCTCCGCCTACACACTGCCCCTGTCCCTCCATTCTCAGCCTACACAATGCCCATGGCCCTCCATTCTCTGCCTGTACATTGTTTCTGTCCATCCATTCTGAGCCTACACAATGTCCCTGTCCCTCCATTCTCTGCCTACACATTGTCACTGTCCCTCCACTCTCTGCCTACACAATGTCCATGTCCCCCGTTCTATGCTTACACAATGTCCCTTTCCCTCCATTCTCTGCCTTCACAATGTCCATGTCCCTGCATTCTCTGCTTACACAACGTTCATGTCCCTCCATTTTCTGCTTACACAATATCCATGACCCTCCATTCTCTGCCCACACAATAGCCCTGTCCCCCATTCTCTGCCATCACAATGTCCATGTTCCTCCATTCTCTGCTTACACAGTGACCCTGTCCCCCCATTCTTAGTGTACACAATGACCATGTCCCTGCATTCTCTGTGTACACAATGCCCCTGTCCCTCCAGTCTAGGCCTACACATTGTCCCTGTCCCTCATTTCTCTGACAAAACAATGTCCTTGTAACTCCATTCTCTGCTTACAAATTGTCCATGTCCCTCCATTCTCTGCTTACACAATGTCCATGTCCCCCCATTCGGTGCTTACACAATGTCCATGTCCCTCCATTATCTGCCCACACAATGTCCATGTCCCTCCTTTCTCTGCCTACACAATTTCCTTGTCCCCCATTCCCTGCCTACACAATGTCCATCTCCCTGCATTCTCTGCCTACACAATGTCCATGTCCCTCCATTCTCTGCTTACACAATGTTCATGTCCCCCCATTCTGTGCTTACACAATGCCCTTGTCCCTCCAATCTCTGCCTGCACAATGTCCATGTCGTCCATTCCATGCCTAGACAATGTCCATGTCCCTCCATTCTCTGCGTACACAATGTTCATGTCCCCCCATTCTGTGCTTACACACTGCCCCTGTCACTCCATTCTCTGCCTACACAATGCCATGTCCCTCCATTCTCTGCCTGTACATTGTTCCTGTCCCTCAGTTCTCAGCCTCCACAATGTCCCTCCCTCCATTCGCGGCCTACACATTGTCACTGTCCCTCCATTCTCTCCCTACACAATGTCCATGTCCCCCATTCTCTGACTACACAATGTCCCTGTCCCTCCATTCCCTGCTTACACAATGTCCCTGTCCCTCCATTATCTGCCCACACAATGTCCATGTCCCACTATTCTCTGCCTACACAATGTCCCTGTCCCTTCATTCACCACCTACACACTGCCCCTGTCCCTCCATTCTCTGCCTACACAATGCCCATGTCCCTGCATTCTCTGCCAGTACATTGTCCCTGTCCCTCCATTCTCAGCCTACTCAATGTCCATGTCCTTACTTTCTCTTCACGCACAATGATCATGTCCCCCCATTCTGTGCTTAAACAATGTCGATGTCCCTCCGTTCTCTGCTGACACAATGTCCATGTAGCCCATTCCATGCCTACACAATGTCCCTGTCTCTCCATTCTCTGCTTACACAATATCCCTGTCCCTCATTTCTCAGCCAACACATTGTCCATGTCCCTCCTTTCTCTGCCTACACAATTTCCTTGTCCCCCATTCCCTGCCTACACAATGTCCATCTCCCTGCATTCTCTGCCTACACAATGTCCATGTCCCTCCATTCTCTGCTTACACAATGCCCATGTCCCTCCATTCTCTGCCTGCACAATGTCCATGTCGCCGATTCCATGCCTACACAATGTCCATGTCCCTCCATTTTCTGCTTACACCATGTCCCTCCATTCTCTGCCCACACAATGTGCATTTCCCTCCATTCTCTTCCTACATATTGTCACTGTCCCTCCATTCTCCACCTACACACTGCCCCTGTCCCTCCATTCTCTGCAACACAATGCCCATGTCCCACCATTCTCTGCCTGTAGATTGTCCCTGTCCCTCCATTCTCAGCTAACTCAATGTCCCTGTCCCTCCATTCTCTGCCTACACATTGTCACTGTCCCTCCATTCTCTGCCTACACAATGTCCATGTACCCATTCTCTGACTACACAATGTCCCTGTCCCTCCATTCTCTGCTTACACAATGTCCCTGTCCCTCCATTATCTGCCCACACAATGTCCATTTCCCTCCATTCTCTGCCTATGCAATGTCCCTGTCCCTCCATTCTCTGCCTACACATTGTCACTGTACCTCCATTCTCTACCTACACACTGTCCATGTCCCCCATTCTGTGACTACACAATGTCCCTGTCCCTCAATTCTCTGCTTACACAATGTCCCTGTCCCTCCATTATCTGCCGTCACAATGTCCATGTCCCACCATTCTCTGCCTATACAATGTCCCTATCCATCCATTCTCCGCCTACGCACTGCCCCTGTCAGTCCATTCTCTGCCTACACAATGCCCGTGTCCCTCCATTCTCTGCCTGTACATTGTCCCTGTCCCTTCATTCTCAGCCTACTCAATGTCCATATCATTGCATTCTCTTCATACACAATGTCCTAGCCCCCCATTCTGTGCTTACACAATGTCCATGTCCCTCCATTTCCTGCATGCACAATGTCCACGTTGCCCATTCCATGCCTACACAATGTCCATGTCCCCCATTCTCTGCCTACTCAATGTCCCTGTCTCTCCATTCTCTGCTTACACAATGTCCCTGTCCCTCATTTCTCTGCCAACACATTGTCCATGTCCCTCCTTTCTCTGCTTACACAATTTCCATGTCCCCCATTCCCTGCCTACACAATGTCCATGTCCCTGCATTCTCTGCCTACACAATGTCCATGTTCCTCCATTCTCTGTTTACACAATGTTCATGTCCCCCCATTCTGTGCTTACACACTGCCCCTGTCACACCATTCTCTGCCTACACAATCCCATGTCCCTCCATTCTCTGCCTGTACATTGTTCCTGTCCCTCAGTTCTCAGCCTCCACAATGTCCCTGTCCCTCCATTCGCGGCCTACACATTGCCCCTGTCCCTCCATTCTCTGCAACACAATGCCCATGTCCCTCCATTCTCTGCCTGTAGATTGTCCCTGTCCCTCCATTCTCAGCCCACCCAATGTCCCTGTCCCTCCATTCTCTGCCTACACATTGTCACTGTCCCTCCATTCTCTGCCTACACAATGTCCATGTACCCATTCTCTGACTACACAATGTCCCTGTCCCTCCATTCTCTGCTTACACAATGTCCCTGTCCCTCCATTATCTGCCCACACAATGTCCATTTCCCTCCATTCTCTGCCTATGCAATGTCCCTGTCCCTCCATTCTCTGCCTACACATTGTCACTGTACCTCCATTCTCTACCTACACAATGTCCATGTCCCCCATTCTGTGACTACACAATGTCCCTGTCCCTCAATTCTCTGCTTACACAATGTCCCTGTCCCTCCATTATCTGCCCTCACAATGTCCATGTCCCACCATTCTCTGCCTATACAATGTCCCTATCCATCCATTCTCCGCCTACGCACTGCCCCTGTCAGTCCATTCTCTGCCTACACAATGCCCGTGTCCCTCCATTCTCTGCTTACACAATTTCCATGTCCCCCATTCCCTGCCTACACAATGTCCATGTCCCTCCATTTCCTGCATGCACAATGTCCACGTTGCCCATTCCATGCCTACACAATGTCCATGTCCCCCATTCTCTGCCTACTCAATGTCCCTGTCTCTCCATTTTCTGCTTACACAATGTCCCTGTCCCTCATTTCTCTGCCAACACATTGTCCATGTCCCTCCTTTCTCTGCTTACACAATTTCCATGTCCCCCATTCCCTGCCTACACAATGTCCATGTCCCTGCATTCTCTGCCTACACAATGTCCATGTTCCTCCATTCTCTGCTTACACAATGTTCATGTCCCCCCATTCTGTGCTTACACACTGCCCCTGTCACTCCATTCTCTGCCTACACAATGCCATGTCCCTCCATTCTCTGCCTGTACATTGTTCCTGTCCCTCAGTTCTCAGCCTCCACAATGTCCCTGTCCCTCCATTCGCGGCCTACACATTGTCACTGTCCCTCCATTCTCTCCCTACACAATGTCCATGTCCCCCATTCTCTGACTACACAATGTCCCTGTCCCTCCATTCTCTGCTTACACAATGTCCCTGTCCCTCCATTATCTGCCCACACAATGTCCATGTCCCACTATTCTCTGCCTACACAATGTCCCTGTCCCTTCATTCACCACCTACACACTGCCCCTGTCCCTCCATTCTCTGCCTACACAATGCCCATGTCCCTGCATTCTCTGCCAGTACATTGTCCCTGTCCCTCCATTCTCAGCCTACTCAATGTCCATGTCCTTACATTCTCTTCACGCACAATGATCATGTCCCCCCATTCTGTGCTTAAACAATGTCGATGACCCTCCATTCTCTGCTGACACAATGTCCATGTCCCCCCATTCTGTGCTTACACAATGTCCATTTCCCTCCATTCTCTGCCTGCACAATGTCCATGTCGCCCATTCCATGCCTAAACAATGTCCAAGTCCCTCCATTCTCTGCTCACACAGTCCATTTCCCTCCATTCGATGCCTACACATTGTCACTGTCCCTCCATTCTCCGCCTACACACTGCCCCTGTCCCTCCATTCTCAGCCTACACAATGCCCATGGCCCTCCATTCTCTGCCTGTACATTGTTTCTGTCCATCCATTCTGAGCCTACACAATGTCCCTGTCCCTCCATTCTCTGCCTACACATTGTCACTGTCCCTCCACTCTCTGCCTACACAATGTCCATGTCCCCCGTTCTATGCTTACACAATGTCCCTTTCCCTCCATTCTCTGCCTTCACAATGTCCATGTCCCTGCATTCTCTGCTTACACAACGTTCATGTCCCTCCATTTTCTGCTTACACAATATCCATGACACTCCATTCTCTGCCCACACAATAGCCCTGTCCCCCATTCTCTGCCATCACAATGTCCATGTTCCTCCATTCTCTGCGTACACAGTGACCCTGTCCCCCCATTCTTAGTGTACACAATGACCATGTCCCTGCATTCTCTGTGTACACAATGCCCCTGTCCCTCCAGTCTAGGCCTACACATTGTCCCTGTCCCTCATTTCTCTGACAAAACAATGTCCTTGTAACTCCATTCTCTGCTTACAAATTGTCCATGTCCCTCCATTCTCTGCTTACACAATGTCCATGTCCCCCCATTCGGTGCTTACACAATGTCCATGTCCCTCCATTATCTGCCCACACAATGTCCATGTCCCTCCTTTCTCTGCCTACACAATTTCCTTGTCCCCCATTCCCTGCCTACACAATGTCCATCTCCCTGCATTCTCTGCCTACACAATGTCCATGTCCCTCCATTCTCTGCTTACACAATGTTCATGTCCCCCCATTCTGTGCTTACACAATGCCCTTGTCCCTCCATTCTCTGCCTGCACAATGTCCATGTCGTCCATTCCATGCCTAGACAATGTCCATGTCCCTCCATTCTCTGCGTACACAATGTTCATGTCCCCCCATTCTGTGCTTACACACTGCCCCTGTCACTCCATTCTCTGCCTACACAATGCCATGTCCCTCCATTCTCTGCCTGTACATTGTTCCTGTCCCTCAGTTCTCAGCCTCCACAATGTCCCTCCCTCCATTCGCGGCCTACACATTGTCACTGTCCCTCCATTCTCTCCCTACACAATGTCCATGTCCCCCATTCTCTGACTACACAATGTCCCTGTCCCTCCATTCCCTGCTTACACAATGTCCCTGTCCCTCCATTATCTGCCCTCACAATGTCCATGTCCCACCATTCTCTGCCTATACAATGTCCCTATCCATCCATTCTCCGCCTACGCACTGCCCCTGTCAGTCTATTCTCTGCCTACACAATGCCCGTGTCCCTCCATTCTCTGCCTGTACATTGTCCCTGTCCCTTCATTCTCAGCCTACTCAATGTCCATATCATTGCATTCTCTTCATACACAATGTCCTAGCCCCCCATTCTGTGCTTACACAATGTCCATGTCCCTCCATTTCCTGCATGCACAATGTCCACGTTGCCCATTCCATGCCTACACAATGTCCATGTCCCCCATTCTCTGCCTACTCAATGTCCCTGTCTCTCCATTCTCTGCTTACACAATGTCCCTGTCCCTCATTTCTCTGCCAACACATTGTCCATGTCCCTCCTTTCTCTGCTTACACAATTTCCATGTCCCCCATTCCCTGCCTACACAATGTCCATGTCCCTGCATTCTCTGCCTACACAATGTCCATGTTCCTCCATTCTCTGCTTACACAATGTTCTTGTCCCCCCATTCTGTGCTTACACACTGCCCCTGTCACTCCATTCTCTGCCTACACAATGCCATGTCCCTCCATTCTCTGCCTGTACATTGTTCCTGTCCCTCAGTTCTCAGCCTCCACAATGTCCCTGTCCCTCCATTCGCGGCCTACACATTGTCACTGTCCCTCCATTCTCTCCCTACACAATGTCCATGTCCCCCATTCTCTGACTACACAATGTCCCTGTCCCTCCATTCTCTGCTTACACAATGTCCCTGTCCCTCCATTATCTGCCCTCACAATGTCCATGTCCCACCATTCTCTGCCTATACAATGTCCCTATCCATCCATTCTCCGCCTACGCACTGCCCCTGTCAGTCCATTCTCTGCCTACACAATGCCCGTGTCCCTCCATTCTCTGCCTGTACATTGTCCCTGTCCCTTCATTCTCAGCCTACTCAATGTCCATATCATTGCAATCTCTTCATACACAATGTCCTAGCCCCCCATTCTGTGCTTACACAATGTCCATGTCCCTCCATTACCTGCATGCACAATGTCCACGTTGCCCATTCCATGCCTACACAATGTCCATGTCCCCCATTCTCTGCCTACTCAATGTCCCTGTCTCTCCATTCTCTGCTTACACAATGTCCCTGTCCCTCCATTATCTGCCCACACAATGTCCATGTCCCACTATTCTCTGCCTACACAATGTCCCTGTCCCTTCATTCACCACCTACACACTGCCCCTGTCCCTCCATTCTCTGCCTACACAATGCCCATGTCCCTGCATTCTCTGCCAGTACATTGTCCCTGTCCCTCCATTCTCAGCCTACTCAATGTCCATGTCCTTACTTTCTCTTCACGCACAATGATCATGTCCCCCCATTCTGTGCTTAAACAATGTCGATGTCCCTCCGTTCTCTGCTGACACAATGTCCATGTAGCCCATTCCATGCCTACACAATGTCTCTGTCTCTCCATTTTCTGCTTACACAATATCCCTGTCCCTCATTTCACAGCCAACACATTGTCCATCTCCCTCCTTTCTCTGCCTACACAATTTCCTTGTCCCCCATTCCCTGCCTACACAATGTCCATCTCCCTGCATTCTCTGCCTACACAATGTCCATGTCCCTCCATTCTCTGCTTACACAATGCCCATGTCCCTCCATTCTCTGCCTGCACAATGTCCATGTCGCCGATTCCATGCCTACACAATGTCCATGTCCCTCCATTTTCTGCTTACACCATGTCCCTCCATTCTCTGCCCACACAATGTGCATTTCCCTCCATTCTCTTCCTACACATTGTCACTGTCCCTCCATTCTCCACCTACACACTGCCCCTGTCCCTCCATTCTCTGCAACACAATGCCCATGTCCCTCCATTCTCTGCCTGTAGATTGTCCCTGTCCCTCCATTCTCAGCCCACTCAATGTCCCTGTCCCTCCATTCTCTGCCTACACATTGTCACTGTCCCTCCATTCTCTGCCTACACAATGTCCATGTACCCATTCTCTGACTACACAATGTCCCTGTCCCTCCATTCTCTGCTTACACAATGTCCCTGTCCCTCCATTATCTGCCCACACAATGTCCATTTCCCTCCATTCTCTGCCTATGCAATGTCCCTGTCCCTCCATTCTCTGCCTACACATTGTCACTGTACCTCCATTCTCTACCTACACAATGTCCATGTCCCCCATTCTGTGACTACACAATGTCCCTGTCCCTCAATTCTCTGCTTACACAATGTCCCTGTCCCTCCATTATCTGCCCTCACAATGTCCATGTCCCACCATTCTCTGCCTATACAATGTCCCTATCCATCCATTCTCCGCCTACGCACTGCCCCTGTCAGTCCATTCTCTGCCTACACAATGCCCGTGTCCCTCCATTCTCTGCTTACACAATTTCCATGTCCCCCATTCCCTGCCTACACAATGTCCATGTCCCTCCATTTCCTGCATGCACAATGTCCACGTTGCCCATTCCATGCCTACACAATGTCCATGTCCCCCATTCTCTGCCTACTCAATGTCCCTGTCTCTCCATTTTCTGCTTACACAATGTCCCTGTCCCTCATTTCTCTGCCAACACATTGTCCATGTCCCTCCTTTCTCTGCTTACACAATTTCCATGTCCCCCATTCCCTGCCTACACAATGTCCATGTCCCTGCATTCTCTGCCTACACAATGTCCATGTTCCTCCATTCTCTGCTTACACAATGTTCATGTCCCCCCATTCTGTGCTTACACACTGCCCCTGTCACTCCATTCTCTGCCTACACAATGCCATGTCCCTCCATTCTCTGCCTGTACATTGTTCCTGTCCCTCAGTTCTCAGCCTCCACAATGTCCCTGTCCCTCCATTCGCGGCCTACACATTGTCACTGTCCCTCCATTCTCTCCCTACACAATGTCCATGTCCCCCATTCTCTGACTACACAATGTCCCTGTCCCTCCATTCTCTGCTTACACAATGTCCCTGTCCCTCCATTATCTGCCCACACAATGTCCATGTCCCACTATTCTCTGCCTACACAATGTCCCTGTCCCTTCATTCACCACCTACACACTGCCCCTGTCCCTCCATTCTCTGCCTACACAATGCCCATGTCCCTGCATTCTCTGCCAGTACATTGTCCCTGTCCCTCCATTCTCAGCCTACTCAATGTCCATGTCCTTACATTCTCTTCACGCACAATGATCATGTCCCCCCATTCTGTGCTTAAACAATGTCGATGACCCTCCATTCTCTGCTGACACAATGTCCATGTCCCCCCATTCTGTGCTTACACAATGTCCATTTCCCTCCATTCTCTGCCTGCACAATGTCCATGTCGCCCATTCCATGCCTAAACAATGTCCATGTCCCTCCATTCTCTGCTCACACAGTCCATTTCCCTCCATTCGATGCCTACACATTGTCACTGTCCCTCCATTCTCCGCCTACACACTGCCCCTGTCCCTCCATTCTCAGCCTACACAATGCCCATGGCCCTCCATTCTCTGCCTGTACATTGTTTCTGTCCATCCATTCTGAGCCTACACAATGTCCCTGTCCCTCCATTCTCTGCCTACACATTGTCACTGTCCCTCCACTCTCTGCCTACACAATGTCCATGTCCCCCGTTCTATGCTTACACAATGTCCCTTTCCCTCCATTCTCTGCCTTCACAATGTACATGTCCCTGCATTCTCTGCTTACACAACGTTCATGTCCCTCCATTTTCTGCTTACACAATATCCATGACACTCCATTCTCTGCCCACACAATAGCCCTGTCCCCCATTCTCTGCCATCACAATGTCCATGTTCCTCCATTCTCTGCGTACACAGTGACCCTGTCCCCCCATTCTTAGTGTACACAATGACCATGTCCCTGCATTCTCTGTGTACACAATGCCCCTGTCCCTCCAGTCTAGGCCTACACATTGTCCCTGTCCCTCATTTCTCTGACAAAACAATGTCCTTGTAACTCCATTCTCTGCTTACAAATTGTCCATGTCCCTCCATTCTCTGCTTACACAATGTCCATGTCCCCCCATTCGGTGCTTACACAATGTCCATGTCCCTCCATTATCTGCCCACACAATGTCCATGTCCCTCCTTTCTCTGCCTACACAATTTCCTTGTCCCCCATTCCCTGCCTACACAATGTCCATCTCCCTGCATTCTCTGCCTACACAATGTCCATGTCCCTCCATTCTCTGCTTACACAATGTTCATGTCCCCCCATTCTGTGCTTACACAATGCCCTTGTCCCTCCATTCTCTGCCTGCACAATGTCCATGTCGTCCATTCCATGCCTAGACAATGTCCATGTCCCTCCATTCTCTGCGTACACAATGTTCATGTCCCCCCATTCTGTGCTTACACACTGCCCCTGTCACTCCATTCTCTGCCTACACAATGCCATGTCCCTCCATTCTCTGCCTGTACATTGTTCCTGTCCCTCAGTTCTCAGCCTCCACAATGTCCCTCCCTCCATTCGCGGCCTACACATTGTCACTGTCCCTCCATTCTCTCCCTACACAATGTCCATGTCCCCCATTCTCTGACTACACAATGTCCCTGTCCCTCCATTCCCTGCTTACACAATGTCCCTGTCCCTCCATTATCTGCCCTCACAATGTCCATGTCCCACCATTCTCTGCCTATACAATGTCCCTATCCATCCATTCTCCGCCTACGCACTGCCCCTGTCAGTCTATTCTCTGCCTACACAATGCCCGTGTCCCTCCATTCTCTGCCTGTACATTGTCCCTGTCCCTTCATTCTCAGCCTACTCAATGTCCATATCATTGCATTCTCTTCATACACAATGTCCTAGCCCCCCATTCTGTGCTTACACAATGTCCATGTCCCTCCATTTCCTGCATGCACAATGTCCACGTTGCCCATTCCATGCCTACACAATGTCCATGTCCCCCATTCTCTGCCTACTCAATGTCCCTGTCTCTCCATTCTCTGCTTACACAATGTCCCTGTCCCTCATTTCTCTGCCAACACATTGTCCATGTCCCTCCTTTCTCTGCTTACACAATTTCCATGTCCCCCATTCCCTGCCTACACAATGTCCATGTCCCTGCATTCTCTGCCTACACAATGTCCATGTTCCTCCATTCTCTGCTTACACAATGTTCATGTCCCCACATTCTGTGCTTACACACTGCCCCTGTCACTCCATTCTCTGCCTACACAATGCCATGTCCCTCCATTCTCTGCCTGTACATTGTTCCTGTCCCTCAGTTCTCAGCCTCCACAATGTCCCTGTCCCTCCATTCGCGGCCTACACATTGTCACTGTCCCTCCATTCTCTCCCTACACAATGTCCATGTCCCCCATTCTCTGACTACACAATGTCCCTGTCCCTCCATTCTCTGCTTACACAATGTCCCTGTCCCTCCATTATCTGCCCTCACAATGTCCATGTCCCACCATTCTCTGCCTATACAATGTCCCTATCCATCCATTCTCCGCCTACGCACTGCCCCTGTCAGTCCATTCTCTGCCTACACAATGCCCGTGTCCCTCCATTCTCTGCCTGTACATTGTCCCTGTCCCTTCATTCTCAGCCTACTCAATGTCCATATCATTGCAATCTCTTCATACACAATGTCCTAGCCCCCCATTCTGTGCTTACACAATGTCCATGTCCCTCCATTACCTGCATGCACAATGTCCACGTTGCCCATTCCATGCCTACACAATGTCCATGTCCCCCATTCTCTGCCTACTCAATGTCCCTGTCTCTCCATTCTCTGCTTACACAATGTCCCTGTCCCTCCATTATCTGCCCACACAATGTCCATGTCCCACTATTCTCTGCCTACACAATGTCCCTGTCCCTTCATTCACCACCTACACACTGCCCCTGTCCCTCCATTCTCTGCCTACACAATGCCCATGTCCCTGCATTCTCTGCCAGTACATTGTCCCTGTCCCTCCATTCTCAGCCTACTCAATGTCCATGTCCTTACTTTCTCTTCACGCACAATGATCATGTCCCCCCATTCTGTGCTTAAACAATGTCGATGTCCCTCCGTTCTCTGCTGACACAATGTCCATGTAGCCCATTCCATGCCTACACAATGTCTCTGTCTCTCCATTTTCTGCTTACACAATATCCCTGTCCCTCATTTCACAGCCAACACATTGTCCATCTCCCTCCTTTCTCTGCCTACACAATTTCCTTGTCCCCCATTCCCTGCCTACACAATGTCCATCTCCCTGCATTCTCTGCCTACACAATGTCCATGTCCCTCCATTCTCTGCTTACACAATGCCCATGTCCCTCCATTCTCTGCCTGCACAATGTCCATGTCGCCGATTCCATGCCTACACAATGTCCATGTCCCTCCATTTTCTGCTTACACCATGTCCCTCCATTCTCTGCCCACACAATGTGCATTTCCCTCCATTCTCTTCCTACACATTGTCACTGTCCCTCCATTCTCCACCTACACACTGCCCCTGTCCCTCCATTCTCTGCAACACAATGCCCATGTCCCTCCATTCTCTGCCTGTAGATTGTCCCTGTCCCTCCATTCTCAGCCCACTCAATGTCCCTGTCCCTCCATTCTCTGCCTACACATTGTCACTGTCCCTCCATTCTCTGCCTACACAATGTCCATGTACCCATTCTCTGACTACACAATGTCCCTGTCCCTCCATTCTCTGCTTACACAATGTCCCTGTCCCTCCATTATCTGCCCACACAATGTCCATTTCCCTCCATTCTCTGCCTATGCAATGTCCCTGTCCCTCCATTCTCTGCCTACACATTGTCACTGTACCTCCATTCTCTACCTACACAATGTCCATGTCCCCCATTCTGTGACTACACAATGTCCCTGTCCCTCAATTCTCTGCTTACACAATGTCCCTGTCCCTCCATTATCTGCCCTCACAATGTCCATGTCCCACCATTCTCTGCCTATACAATGTCCCTATCCATCCATTCTCCGCCTACGCACTGCCCCTGTCAGTCCATTCTCTGCCTACACAATGCACGTGTCCCTCCATTCTCTGCCTGTACATTGTCCCTGTCCCTTCATTCTCAGCCTACTCAATGTCCATATCATTGCATTCTCTTCATACACAATGTCCTAGCCCCCCATTCTGTGCTTACACAATGTCCATGTCCCTCCATTTCCTGCATGCACAATGTCCACGTTGCCCATTCCATGCCTACACAATGTCCATGTCCCCCATTCTCTGCCTACTCAATGTCCCTGTCTCTCCATTTTCTGCTTACACAATGTCCCTGTCCCTCATTTCTCTGCCAACACATTGTCCATGTCCCTCCTTTCTCTGCTTACACAATTTCCATGTCCCCCATTCCCTGCCTACACAATGTCCATGTCCCTGCATTCTCTGCCTACACAATGTCCATGTTCCTCCATTCTCTGCTTACACAATGTTCATGTCCCCCCATTCTGTGCTTACACACTGCCCCTGTCACTCCATTCTCTGCCTACACAATGCCATGTCCCTCCATTCTCTGCCTGTACATTGTTCCTGTCCCTCAGTTCTCAGCCTCCACAATGTCCCTGTCCCTCCATTCGCGGCCTACACATTGTCACTGTCCCTCCATTCTCTCCCTACACAATGTCCATGTCCCCCATTCTCTGACTACACAATGTCCCTGTCCCTCCATTCTCTGCTTACACAATGTCCCTGTCCCTCCATTATCTGCCCACACAATGTCCATGTCCCACTATTCTCTGCCTACACAATGTCCCTGTCCCTTCATTCACCACCTACACACTGCCCCTGTCCCTCCATTCTCTGCCTACACAATGCCCATGTCCCTGCATTCTCTGCCAGTACATTGTCCCTGTCCCTCCATTCTCAGCCTACTCAATGTCCATGTCCTTACATTCTCTTCACGCACAATGATCATGTCCCCCCATTCTGTGCTTAAACAATGTCGATGACCCTCCATTCTCTGCTGACACAATGTCCATGTCCCCCCATTCTGTGCTTACACAATGTCCATTTCCCTCCATTCTCTGCCTGCACAATGTCCATGTCGCCCATTCCATGCCTAAACAATGTCCATGTCCCTCCATTCTCTGCTCACACAGTCCATTTCCCTCCATTCGATGCCTACACATTGTCACTGTCCCTCCATTCTCCGCCTACACACTGCCCCTGTCCCTCCATTCTCAGCCTACACAATGCCCATGGCCCTCCATTCTCTGCCTGTACATTGTTTCTGTCCATCCATTCTGAGCCTACACAATGTCCCTGTCCCTCCATTCTCTGCCTACACATTGTCACTGTCCCTCCACTCTCTGCCTACACAATGTCCATGTCCCCCGTTCTATGCTTACACAATGTTCCTTTCCCTCCATTCTCTGCCTTCACAATGTCCATGTCCCTGCATTCTCTGCTTACACAACGTTCATGTCCCTCCATTTTCTGCTTACACAATATCCATGACCCTCCATTCTCTGCCCACACAATAGCCCTGTCCCCCCATTCTCTGCCATCACAATGTCCATGTTCCTCCATTCTCTGCGTACACAGTGACCCTGTCCCCCCATTCTCAGTGTACACAATGACCATGTCCCTGCATTCTCTGTGTACACAATGCCCCTGTCCCTCCAGTCTAGGCCTACACATTGTCCCTGTCCCTCATTTCTCTGACAAAACAATGTCCTTGTAACTCCATTCTCTGCTTACAAATTGTCCATGTCCCTCCATTCTCTGCTTACACAATGTCCATGTCCCCCCATTCGGTGCTTACACAATGTCCATGTCCCTCCATTATCTGCCCACACAATGTCCATGTCCCTCCTTTCTCTGCCTACACAATTTCCTTGTCCCCCATTCCCTGCCTACACAATGTCCATCTCCCTGCATTCTCTGCCTACACAATGTCCATGTCCCTCCATTCTCTGCTTACACAATGTTCATGTCCCCCCATTCTGTGCTTACACAATGCCCTTGTCCCTCCATTCTCTGCCTGCACAATGTCCATGTCGTCCATTCCATGCCTAGACAATGTCCATGTCCCTCCATTTTCTGCTTACACCATGTCCCTCCATTCTCTGCCCACACAATGTGCATTTCCCTCCATTCTCTTCCTACACATTCTCACTGTCCCTTCATTCTCCACCTACACACTGCCCCTGTCCCTCCATTCTCTGCAACACAATGCCCATGTCCCTCCATTCTCTGCCTGTAGATTGTCCATGTCCCTCCATTCTCTGCCTACACAATGTCCATGTCCCCCATTCTCTGACTACACAATGTCCCTGTCCCTCCATTCTCTGCTTTCACAATGTCCCTGTCCCTACATTATCTGCCCACACAATGTCCATTTCCCTCCATTCTCTGCCTCCACAATGTCCCTGTCCCTCCATTCGCGGCCTACACATTGTCACTGTCCCTCCATTCTCTCCCTACACAATGTCCATGTCCCCCATTCTCTGACTACACAATGTCCCTGTCCCTCAATTCTCTGCTTACACAATGTCCCTGTCCCTCCATTATCTGCCCTCACAATGTCCATGTCCCACCATTCTCTGCCTATACAATGTCCCAATCCATCCATTCTCCGCCTACGCACTGCCCCTGTCCCTTTATTCTCTGCCTACACAATACCCGTGTCCCTCCATTCTCTGCCTGTACATTGTCCCTGTCCCTTCATTCTCAGCCTACTCAATGTCCATATCCTTACATTCTCTTCATCCACAATGATCATGTCCCCCCATTCTGTGCTTACACAATGTCTATGTATCTCCATTCTCTGCTGACACAATGTCCATGTCCCCCCATTCTGTGCTTACACAATGACCATTTCCCTCTATTGTCTGCCTACACAATGTGCATTTCCCTCCATTCTCTTCCTACTCATTGTCACTGTCCCTTCATTCTCCACCTACACACTGCCCCTGTCCCTCCATTCTCTGCAACACAATGCCCATGTCCCTCCATTCTCTGCCTGTAGATTGTCCATGTCCCTCCATTCTCAGCCCACTCAATGCCCCTGTCCCTCCATTCTCTGACCACACATTGTCACTGTCCCCCCATTCTCAGTGTACACAATGACCATGTCCCTGCATTCTCTGTGTACACAATGCCCCTGTCCCTCCAGTCTAGGCCTACACATTGTCCCTGTCCCTCATTTCTCTGACAAAACAATGTCCTTGTAACTCCATTCTCTGCTTACAAATTGTCCATGTCCCTCCATTCTCTAATTACACAATGTCCCTGTCCCTCCATTATCTGCCCACACAATGTCCATGTCCCACTATTCTCTGCCTACACAATGTCCCTGTCCCTTCATTAACCACCTACACACTGCCCCTGTCCCTCCATTCTCTGCCTACACAATGCCCATGTCCCTGCATTCTCTGCCAGTACATTGTCCCTGTCCCTCCATTCTCAGCCTACTCAATGTCCATGTCCTTACTTTCTCTTCACGCACAATGATCATGTCCCCCCATTCTGTGCTTAAACAATGTTGATGTCCCTCCATTCTCTGCTGACACAATGTCCATGTCCCCCCATTCTGTGCTTACACAATGTCCATTTCCCTCCATTCTCTGCCTGCACAATGTCCATGTCGCCCATTCCATGCCTAAACAATGTCCATGTCCCTCCATTCTCTGCTCACACAATGTCCATTTCCCTCCATTCGATGCCTACACATTGTCACTGTCCCTCCATTCTCCGCCTACACACTGCCCCTGTCCCTCCATTCTCAGCCTACACAATGCCCATGGCCCTCCATTCTCTGCCTGTACATTGTTTCTGTCCATCCATTCTGAGCCTACACAATGTCCCTGTCCCTCCATTCTCTGCCTACACATTGTCACTGTCCCTCCACTCTCTGCCTACACAATGTCCATGTCCCCCGTTCTATGCTTACACAATGTCCCTTTCCCTCCATTCTCTGCCTTCACAATGTCCATGTCCCTGCATTCTCTGCTTACACAACGTTCATGTCCCTCCATTTTCTGCTTACACAATTTCCATGACCCTCCATTCTCTGCCCACACAATAGCCCTGTCCCCCCATTCTCTGCTTACACAATGTCCCTGTCCCTCATTTCTCTGCCAACACATTGTCCATGTCCCTCCTTTCTCTGCTTACACAATTTCCATGTCCCCCATTCCCTGCCTACACAATGTCCATGTCCCTGCATTCTCTGCCTACACAATGTCCATGTTCCTCCATTCTCTTCTTACACAATGTTCATGTCCCTCCATTCTCTGCCTGTACATTGTTCCTGTCCCTCAGTTCTCAGCCTCCACAATGTCCCTGTCCCTCCATTTGCGGCCTACACATTGTCACTGTCCCTCCATTCTCTCCCTACACAATGTCCATGTCCCCCATTCTCTGACTACACAATGTCCCTGTCCCTCCATTCTCTGCTTACACAATGTCCCTGTCCCTCCATTATCTGCCCTCACAATGTCCATGTCCCACCATTCTCTGCCTATACAATGTCCCTATCCATCCATTCTCCGCCTACGCACTGCCCCTGTCAGTCCATTCTCTGCCTACACAATGCCCGTGTCCCTCCATTCTCTGCCTGTACATTGTCCCTGTCCCTTCATTCTCAGCCTACTCAATGTCCATATCATTGCATTCTCTTCATACACAATGTCCTAGCCCCCCATTCTGTGCTTACACAATGTCCATGTCCCTCCATTTCCTGCATGCACAATGTCCACGTTGCCCATTCCATGCCTACACAATGTCCATGTCCCCCATTCTCTGCCTACTCAATGTCCCTGTCTCTCCATTCTCTGCTTACACAATGTCCCTGTCCCTCCATTATCTGCCCACACAATGTCCATGTCCCACTATTCTCTGCCTACACAATGTCCCTGTCCCTTCATTCACCACCTACACACTGCCCGTCCCTCCATTCTCTGCCTACACAATGCCCATGTCCCTGCATTCTCTGCCAGTACATTGTCCCTGTCCCTCCATTCTCAGCCTACTCAATGTCCATGTCCTTACTTTCTCTTCACGCACAATGATCATGTCCCCCCATTCTGTGCTTAAACAATGTCGATGTCCCTCCGTTCTCTGCTGACACAATGTCCATGTAGCCCATTCCATGCCTACACAATGTCTCTGACTCTCCATTTTCTGCTTACACAATATCCCTGTCCCTCATTTCACAGCCAACACATTGTCCATGTCCCTCCTTTCTCTGCCTACACAATTTCCTTGTCCCCCATTCCCTGCCTACACAATGTCCATCTCCCTGCATTCTCTGCCTACACAATGTCCATGTCCCTCCATTCTCTGCTTACACAATGCCCATGTCCCTCCATTCTCTGCCTGCACAATGTCCATGTCGCCGATTCCATGCCTACACAATGTCCATGTCCCTCCATTTTCTGCTTACACCATGTCCATCCATTCTCTGCCCACACAATGTGCATTTCCCTCCATTCTCTTCCTACACATTGTCACTGTCCCTCCATTCTCCACCTACACACTGCCCCTGTCCCTCCATTCTCTGCAACACAATGCCCATGTCCCTCCATTCTCTGCCTGTAGATTGTCCCTGTCCCTCCATTCTCAGCCCACTCAATGTCCCTGTCCCTCCATTCTCTGCCTACACATTGTCACTGTCCCTCCATTCTCTGCCTACACAATGTCCATGTACCCATTCTCTGACTACACAATGTCCCTGTCCCTCCAGTCTCTGCTTACACAATGTCCCTGTCCCTCCATTATCTGCCCACACAATGTCCATTTCCCTCCATTCTCTGCCTATGCAATGTCCCTGTCCCTCCATTCTCTGCCTACACATTGTCACTGTACCTCCATTCTCTACCTACACAATGTCCATGTCCCCCATTCTGTGACTACACAATGTCCCTGTCCCTCAATTCTCTGCTTACACAATGTCCCTGTCCCTCCATTATCTGCCCTCACAATGTCCATGTCCCACCATTCTCTGCCTATACAATGTCCCTATCCATCCATTCTCCGCCTACGCACTGCCCCTGTCAGTCCATTCTCTGCCTACACAATGCCCGTGTCCCTCCATTCTCTGCCTGTACATTGTCCCTGTCCCTTCATTCTCAGCCTACTCAATGTCCATATCATTGCATTCTCTTCATACACAATGTCCTAGCCCCCCATTCTGTGCTTACACAATGTCCATGTCCCTCCATTTCCTGCATGCACAATGTCCACGTTGCCCATTCCATGCCTACACAATGTCCATGTCCCCCATTCTCTGCCTACTCAATGTCCCTGTCTCTCCATTTTCTGCTTACACAATGTCCCTGTCCCTCATTTCTCTGCCAACACATTGTCCATGTCCCTCCTTTCTCTGCTTACACAATTTCCATGTCCCCCATTCCCTGCCTACACAATGTCCATGTCCCTGCATTCTCTGCCTACACAATGTCCATGTTCCTCCATTCTCTGCTTACACAATGTTCATGTCCCCCCATTCTGTGCTTACACACTGCCCCTGTCACTCCATTCTCTGCCTACACAATGCCATGTCCCTCCATTCTCTGCCTGTACATTGTTCCTGTCCCTCAGTTCTCAGCCTCCACAATGTCCCTGTCCCTCCATTCGCGGCCTACACATTGTCACTGTCCCTCCATTCTCTCCCTACACAATGTCCATGTCCCCCATTCTCTGACTACACAATGTCCCTGTCCCTCCATTCTCTGCTTACACAATGTCCCTGTCCCTCCATTATCTGCCCACACAATGTCCATGTCCCACTATTCTCTGCCTACACAATGTCCCTGTCCCTTCATTCACCACCTACACACTGCCCCTGTCCCTCCATTCTCTGCCTACACAATGCCCATGTCCCTGCATTCTCTGCCAGTACATTGTCCCTGTCCCTCCATTCTCAGCCTACTCAATGTCCATGTCCTTACATTCTCTTCACGCACAATGATCATGTCCCCCCATTCTCTGCTTAAACAATGTCGATGTCCCTCCATTCTCTGCTGACACAATGTCCATGTCCCCCCATTCTGTGCTTACACAATGTCCATTTCCCTCCATTCTCTGCCTGCACAATGTCCATGTCGCCCATTCCATGCCTAAACAATGTCCATGTCCCTCCATTCTCTGCTCACACAGTCCATTTCCCTCCATTCGATGCCTACACATTGTCACTGTCCCTCCATTCTCCGCCTACACACTGCCCCTGTCCCTCCATTCTCAGCCTACACAATGCCAATGGCCCTCCATTCTCTGCCTGTACATTGTTTCTGTCCATCCATTCTGAGCCTACACAATGTCCCTGTCCCTCCACTCTCTGCCTACACAATGTCCATGTCCCCCGTTCTATGCTTACACAATGTCCCTTTCCCTCCATTCTCTGCCTTCACAATGTCCATGTCCCTGCATTCTCTGCTTACACAACGTTCATGTCCCTCCATTTTCTGCTTACACAATATCCATGACCCTCCATTCTCTGCCCACACAATAGCCCTGTCCCCCCATTCTCTGCCATCACAATGTCCATGTTCCTCCATTCTCTGCGTACACAGTGACCCTGTCCCCCCATTCTCAGTGTACACAATGACCATGTCCCTGCATTCTCTGTGTACACAATGCCCCTGTCCCTCCAGTCTAGGCCTACACATTGCCCCTGTCCCTCATTTCTCTGACAAAACAATGTCCTTGTAACTCCATTCTCTGCTTACAAATTGTCCATGTCCTTCCATTCTCTGCTTACACAATGTCCATGTCCCTCCATTCTCTGCTTACACAATGTCCATGTCCCCCCATTCGGTGCTTACACAATGTCCATCTCCCTGCATTCTCTGCCTACACAATGTCCATGTCCCTCCATTCTCTTCTTACACAATGTTCATGTCCCCCCATTCTGTGCTTACACAATGCCCTTGTCCCTCCATTCTCTGCCTGCACAATGTCCATGTCGTCCATTCCATGCCTAGACAATGTCCATGTCCCTCCATTTTCTGCTTACACCATGTCCCTCCATTCTCTGCCCACACAATGTGCATTTCCCTCCATTCTCTTCCTACACATTCTCACTGTCCCTTCATTCTCCACCTACACACTGCCCCTGTCCCTCCATTCTCTGCAACACAATGCCCATGTCCCTCCATTCTCTGCCTGTAGATTGTCCATGTCCCTCCATTCACAGCCCACTCAATGTCCCTGTCCCTCCATTCTCTGCCCACACATTGTCACTGTCCCTCCATTCTCTGCCTACACAATGTCCATGTCCCCCATTCTCTGACTACACAATGTCCCTGTCCCTCCATTCTCTGCTTTCACAATGTCCCTGTCCCTCCATTATCTGCCCACACAATGTCCATTTCCCTCCATTCTCTGCCTCCACAATGTCCCTGTCCCTCCATTCGCGGCCTACACATTGTCACTGTCCCTCCATTCTCTCCCTACACAATGTCCATGTCCCCCATTCTCTGACTACACAATATCCCTGTCCCTCAATTCTCTGCATACACAATGTCCCTGTCCCTCCATTATCTGCCCTCACAATGTCCATGTCCCACCATTCTCTGCCTATACAATGTCCCAATCCATCCATTCTCCGCCTACGCACTGCCCCTGTCACTCCATTCTCTGCCTACACAATACCCGTGTCCCTCCATTCTCTGCCTGTACATTGTCCCTGTCCCTTCATTCTCAGCCTACTCAATGTCCATATCCTTACATTCTCTTCATCCACAATGATCATGTCCCCCCATTCTGTGCTTACACAATGTCTATGTCCCTCCATTCTCGGCTGACACAATGTCCATGTCCCCCCATTCTGTGCTTACACAATGTCCATTTCCCTCCATTGTCTGCCTACACAATGTGCATTTCCCTCCATTCTCTTCCTACACATTGTCACTGTCCCTTCATTCTCCACCTACACACTGCCCCTGTCCCTCCATTCTCTGCAACACAATGTCCATGTCCCTCCATTATCTGCCCACACAATGTCCATGTCCCTCCTTTCTCTGCCTACACAATTTCCTTGTCCCCCATTCCCTGCCTACACAATGTCCATCTCCCTGCATTCTCTGCCTACACAATGTCCATGTCCCTCCATTCACTGCTTACACAATGTTCATGTCCCCCCATTCTGTGCTTACACAATGCCCTTGTCCCTCCATTCTCTGCCTGCACAATGTCCATGTCGTCCATTCCATGCCTAGACAATGTCCATGTCCCTCCATTTTCTGCTTACACCATGTCCCTCCATTCTCTGCCCACACAATGTGCATTTCCCTCCATTCTCTTCCTACACATTCTCACTGTCCCTTCATTCTCCACCTACACACTGCCCCTGTCCCTCCATTCTCTGCAACACAATGCCCATGTCCCTCCATTCTCTGCCTGTAGATTGTCCATGTCCCTCCATTCACAGCCCACTCAATGTCCCTGTCCCTCCATTCTCTGCCCACACATTGTCACTGTCCCTCCATTCTCTGCCTACACAATGTCCATGTCCCCCATTCTCTGACTACACAATGTCCCTGTCCCTCCATTCTCTGCTTTCACAATGTCCCTGTCCCTCCATTATCTGCCCACACAATGTCCATTTCCCTCCATTCTCTGCCTCCACAATGTCCCTATCCCTCCATTCGCGGCCTACACATTGTCACTGTCCCTCCATTCTCTCCCTACACAATGTCCATGTCCCCCATTCTCTGACTACACAATATCCCTGTCCCTCAATTCTCTGCATACACAATGTCCCTGTCCCTGCATTATCTGCCCTCACAATGTCCATGTCCCACCATTCTCTGCCTATACAATGTCCCAATCCATCCATTCTCCGCCTACGCACTGCCCCTGTCACTCCATTCTCTGCCTACACAATACCCGTGTCCCTCCATTCTCTGCCTGTACATTGTCCCTGTCCCTTCATTCTCAGCCTACTCAATGTCCATATCCTTACATTCTCTTCATCCACAATGTCCATGTCCCCCCATTCTGTGCTTACACAATGTCCATTTCCCTCCATTGTCTGCCTACACAATGTGCATTTCCCTCCATTCTCTTCCTACACATTGTCACTGTCCCTTCATTCTCCACCTACACACTGCCCCTGTCCCTCCATTCTCTGCAACACAATGCCCATGTCCCTCCATTCTCTGCCTGTAGATTGTCCATGTCCCTCCATTCTCAGCCCACTCAATGCCCCTGTCCCTCCATTCTCTGCCCACACATTGTCACTGTCCCCCCATTCTCAGTGTACACAATGACCATGTCCCTGCATTCTCTGTGTACACAATGCCCCTGTCCCTCCAGTCTAGGCCTACACATTGTCCCTGTCCCTCATTTCTCTGACAAAACAATGTCCTTGTAACTCCATTCTCTGCTTACAAATTGTCCATGTCCCTCCATTCTCTAATTACACAATGTCCCTGTCCCTCCATTATCTGCCCACACAATGTCCATGTCCCACTATTCTCTGACTACACAATGTCCCTGTCCCTTCATTCACCACCTACACACTGCCCCTGTCCCTCCATTCTCTGCCTACACAATGCCCATGTCCCTGCATTCTCTGCCAGTACATTGTCCCTGTCCCTCCATTCTCAGCCTACTCAATGTCCATGTCCTTACTTTCTCTTCACGCACAATGATCATGTCCCCCCATTCTGTGCTTAAACAATGTTGATGTCCCTCCATTCTCTGCTGACACAATGTCCATGTCCCCCCATTCTGTGCTTCCACAATGTCCATTTCCCTCCATTCTCTGCCTGCACAATGTCCATGTCGCCCATTCCATGCCTAAACAATGTCCATGTCCCTCCATTCTCTGCTCACACAATGTCCATTTCCCTCCATTCGATGCCTACACATTGTCACTGTCCCTCCATTCTCCGCCTACACACTGCCCCTGTCCCTCCATTCTCAGCCTACACAATGCCCATGGCCCTCCATTCTCTGCCTGTACATTGTTTCTGTCCATCCATTCTGAGCCTACACAATGTCCCTGTCCCTCCATTCTCTGCCTACACATTGTCACTGTCCCTCCACTCTCTGCCTACACAATGTCCATGTCCCCCGTTCTATGCTTACACAATGTCCCTTTCCCTCCATTCTCTGCCTTCACAATGTCCATGTCCCTGCATTCTCTGCTTACACAACGTTCATGTCCCTCCATTTTCTGCTTACACAATGTCCATGACCCTCCATTCTCTGCCCACACAATAGCCCTGTCCCCCCATTCTCTGCCATCACAATGTCCATGTTCCTCCATTCTCTGCGTACACAGTGACCCTGTCCCCCCATTCTCAGTGTACACAATGACCATGTCCCTGCATTCTCTGTGTACACAATGCCCCTGTCCCTCCAGTCTAGGCCTACACATTGCCCCTGTCCCTCATTTCTCTGACAAAACAATGTCCTTGTAACTCCATTCTCTGCTTACAAATTGTCCATGTCCCTCCATTCTCTGCTTACACAATGTCCATGTCCCTCCATTCTCTGCTTACACAATGTCCATGTCCCCCCATTCGGTGCTTACACAATGTCCATCTCCCTGCATTCTCTGCCTACACAATGTCCATGTCCCTCCATTCTCTGCTTACACAATGTTCATGTCCCCCCATTCTGTGCTTACACAATGCCCTTGTCCCTCCATTCTCTGCCTGCACAATGTCCATGTCGTCCATTCCATGCCTAGACAATGTCCATGTCCCTCCATTTTCTGCTTACACCATGTCCCTCCATTCTCTGCCCACACAATGTGCATTTCCCTCCATTCTCTTCCTACACATTCTCACTGTCCCTTCATTCTCCACCTACACACTGCCCCTGTCCCTCCATTCTCTGCAACACAATGCCCATGTCCCTCCATTCTCTGCCTGTAGATTGTCCATGTCCCTCCATTCACAGCCCACTCAATGTCCCTGTCCCTCCATTCTCTGCCCACACATTGTCACTGTCCCTCCATTCTCTGCCTACACAATGTCCATGTCCCCCATTCTCTGACTACACAATGTCCCTGTCCCTCCATTCTCTGCTTTCACAATGTCCCTGTCCCTCCATTATCTGCCCACACAATGTCCATTTCCCTCCTTTCTCTGCCTCCACAATGTCCCTGTCCCTCCATTCGCGGCCTACACATTGTCACTGTCCCTCCATTCTCTCCCTACACAATGTCCATGTCCCCCATTCTCTGACTACACAATATCCCTGTCCCTCAATTCTCTGCATACACAATGTCCCTGTCCCTCCATTATCTGCCCTCACAATGTCCATGTCCCACCATTCTCTGCCTATACAATGTCCCAATCCATCCATTCTCCGCCTACGCACTGCCCCTGTCACTCCATTCTCTGCCTACACAATACCCGTGTCCCTCCATTCTCTGCCTGTACATTGTCCCTGTCCCTTCATTCTCAGCCTACTCAATGTCCATATCCTTACATTCTCTTCATCCACAATGATCATGTCCCCCCATTCTGTGCTTACACAATGTCTATGTCCCTCCATTCTCTGCTGACACAATGTCCATGTCCCCCCATTCTGTGCTTACACAATGTCCATTTCCCTCCATTGTCTGCCTACACAATGTGCATTTCCCTCCATTCTCTTCCTACACATTGTCACTGTCCCTTCATTCTCCACCTACACACTGCCCCTGTCCCTCCATTCTCTGCAACACAATGTCCATGTCCCTCCATTATCTGCCCACACAATGTCCATGTCCCTCCTTTCTCTGCCTACACAATTTCCTTGTCCCCCATTCCCTGCATACACAATGTCCATCTCCCTGCATTCTCTGCCTACACAATGTCCATGTCCCTCCATTCACTGCTTACACAATGTTCATGTCCCCCCATTCTGTGCTTACACAATGCCCTTGTCCCTCCATTCTCTGCCTGCACAATGTCCATGTCGTCCATTCCATGCCTAGACAATGTCCATGTCCCTCCATTTTCTGCTTACACCATGTCCCTCCATTCTCTGCCCACACAATGTGCATTTCCCTCCATTCTCTTCCTACACATTCTCACTGTCCCTTCATTCTCCACCTACACACTGCCCCTGTCCCTCCATTCTCTGCAACACAATGCCCATGTCCCTCCATTCTCTGCCTGTAGATTGTCCATTTCCCTCCATTCTCTGCCTCCACAATGTCCCTGTCCCTCCATTCGCGGCCTACACATTGTCACTGTCCCTCCATTCTCTCCCTACACAATGTCCATGTCCCCCATTCTCTGACTACACAATATCCCTGTCCCTCAATTCTCTGCATACACAATGTCCCTGTCCCTCCATTATCTGCCCTCACAATGTCCATGTCCCACCATTCTCTGCCTATACAATGTCCCAATCCATCCATTCTCCGCCTACGCACTGCCCCTGTCACTCCATTCTCTGCCTACACAATACCCGTGTCCCTCCATTCTCTGCCTGTACATTGTCCCTGTCCCTTCATTCTCAGCCTACTCAATGTCCATATCCTTACATTCTCTTCATCCACAATGATCATGTCCCCCCATTCTGTGCTTACACAATGTCTATGTCCCTCCATTCTCTGCTGACACAATGTCCATGTCCCCCCATTCTGTGCTTACACAATGTCCATTTCCCTCCATTGTCTGCCTACACAATGTGCATTTCCCTCCATTCTCTTCCTACACATTGTCACTGTCCCTTCATTCTCCACCTACACACTGCCCCTGTCCCTCCATTCTCTGCAACACAATGCCCATGTCCCTCCATTCTCTGCCTGTAGATTGTCCATGTCCCTCCATTCTCAGCCCACTCAATGCCCCTGTCCCTCCATTCTCTGCCCACACATTGTCACTGTCCCCCCATTCTCAGTGTACACAATGACCATGTCCCTGCATTCTCTGTGTACACAATGCCCCTGTCCCTCCAGTCTAGGCCTACACATTGTCCCTGTCCCTCATTTCTCTGACAAAACAATGTCCTTGTAACTCCATTCTCTGCTTACAAATTGTCCATGTCCCTCCATTCTCTAATTACACAATGTCCCTGTCCCTCCATTATCTGCCCACACAATGTCCATGTCCCACTATTCTCTGACTACACAATGTCCCTGTCCCTTCATTCACCACCTACACACTGCCCCTGTCCCTCCATTCTCTGCCTACACAATGCCCATGTCCCTGCATTCTCTGCCAGTACATTGTCCCTGTCCCTCCATTCTCAGCCTACTCAATGTCCATGTCCTTACTTTCTCTTCACGCACAATGATCATGTCCCCCCATTCTGTGCTTAAACAATGTTGATGTCCCTCCATTCTCTGCTGACACAATGTCCATGTCCCCCCATTCTGTGCTTCCACAATGTCCATTTCCCTCCATTCTCTGCCTGCACAATGTCCATGTCGCCCATTCCATGCCTAAACAATGTCCATGTCCCTCCATTCTCTGCTCACACAATGTCCATTTCCCTCCATTCGATGCCTACACATTGTCACTGTCCCTCCATTCTCCGCCTACACACTGCCCCTGTCCCTCCATTCTCAGCCTACACAATGCCCATGGCCCTCCATTCTCTGCCTGTACATTGTTTCTGTCCATCCATTCTGAGCCTACACAATGTCCCTGTCCCTCCATTCTCTGCCTACACATTGTCACTGTCCCTCCACTCTCTGCCTACACAATGTCCATGTCCCCCGTTCTATGCTTACACAATGTCCCTTTCCCTCCATTCTCTGCCTTCACAATGTCCATGTCCCTGCATTCTCTGCTTACACAACGTTCATGTCCCTCCATTTTCTGCTTACACAATGTCCATGACCCTCCATTCTCTGCCCACACAATAGCCCTGTCCCCCCATTCTCTGCCATCACAATGTCCATGTTCCTCCATTCTCTGCGTACACAGTGACCCTGTCCCCCCATTCTCAGTGTACACAATGACCATGTCCCTGCATTCTCTGTGTACACAATGCCCCTGTCCCTCCAGTCTAGGCCTACACATTGTCCCTGTCCCTCATTTCTCTGACAAAACATTGTCCATGTCCCTCCAATCTCTTCATACACAATGTCCATGTCCCCCCATTCTGTGCTTACAAAATGTCCATGTCCCTGCATTCAATGACTTCACATTGTCCATGTCCCTCCATTCTCTGCTTACACAATGTCCATGTCCCCCCATTCTGTGCTTACACAATGTCCATGTCCCTCCATTACCTGCCTGCACAATGTCCATGTTGCCCATTCCATGCCTACACATTGTCCAAGTCCCCCATTCTCTGCCTACTCAATGTCCATGTCCCAGCATTCTCTGCCTACACAATGTCCATGTCCCGCCAGTCTCTGCTTACACAATGTTCATGTCGCCCATTCCATGCCTACACAATGTCATTGTCCCTCCATTCTCTGCTTACGCAATGTCCATGTCCCCCCATTCTGTGCTTACACAATGCCCATGTCCCTCCATTCTCTGCCTGTACATTGGTCCTGTCACTCCATTCTCAGCCTACACAATGTCCCTGTCCCTCCATTCTCTGCCTACACATTGTCACTGACCCTCCATTCTCTGCCTACACAATGTCCATGTCCCCCATTCTCTGACTACACAATGTCCCTGTCCCTCCATTCTCTGCTTACACAATGTCACTGTCCCTCCATTATCTGCCCACACAATGTCCATGTCCCACTATTCTCTGCCTACACAATGTCCCTGTCCCTCCATTCTCCACCTACACACTGCCCCTGTCCCTCCATTCTCTGACTACACAATGCCCATGTCCCTCCATTCTCTGCCAGTACATTGTCCCTGTCCCTCCATTCTCAGCCTACTTAATGTCCATGTCCTTACATTCTCTTCATCCACAATGATCATGTCCCCCCTTTCTGTGCTTACACAATGTCGACGTCCGTCCATTCTCTGCTGACACATTGTCCATGTCCCCCCATTCTGTGCTTACACAATGTCCATTTCCCTCCATTCTCTGCCTGCACAATGTCCATGTTGCCCATTCCATTCCTAAACAATGTCCATGTCCCTCTATTCTCTGCCCTCACAATGTCCATTTCCCTCCATTCCCTGCTACACATTGTCCATGTCCCTCCATTTTCTGCTTACACCATGTCCCTCCATTCTCTGCCCACACAATGTGCATTTCCCTCCATTCTCTTCCTACACATTCTCACTGTCCCTTCATTCTCCACCTACACACTGCCCCTGTCCCTCCATTCTCTGCAACACAATGCCCATGTCCCTCCATTCTCTGCCTGTAGATTGTCCATGTCCCTCCATTCACAGCCCACTCAATGTCCCTGTCCCTCCATTCTCTGCCCACACATTGTCACTGTCCCTCCATTCTCTGCCTACACAATGTCCATGTCCCCCATTCTCTGACTACACAATGTCCCTGTCCCTCCATTCTCTGCTTTCACAATGTCCCTGTCCCTCCATTATCTGCCCACACAATGTCCATTTCCCTCCATTCTCTGCCTCCACAATGTCCCTGTCCCTCCATTCGCGGCCTACACATTGTCACTGTCCCTCCATTCTCTCCCTACACAATGTCCATGTCCCCCATTCTCTGACTACACAATATCCCTGTCCCTCAATTCTCTGCATACATAATGTCCCTGTCCCTCCATTATCTGCCCTCACAATGTCCATGTCCCACCATTCTCTGCCTATACAATGTCCCAATCCATCCATTCTCCGCCTACGCACTGCCCCTGTCACTCCATTCTCTGCCTACACAATACCCGTGTCCCTCCATTCTCTGCCTGTACATTGTCCCTGTCCCTTCATTCTCAGCCTACTCAATGTCCATATCCTTACATTCTCTTCATCCACAATGAACATGTCCCCCCATTCTGTGCTTACACAATGTCTATGTCCCTCCATTCTCGGCTGACACAATGTCCATGTCCCCCCATTCTGTGCTTACACAATGTCCATTTCCCTCCATTGTCTGCCTACACAATGTGCATTTCCCTCCATTCTCTTCCTACACATTGTCACTGTCCCTTCATTCTCCACCTACACACTGCCCCTGTCCCTCCATTCTCTGCAACACAATGTCCATGTCCCTCCATTATCTGCCCACACAATGTCCATGTCCCTCCTTTCTCTGCCTACACAATTTCCTTGTCCCCCATTCCCTGCCTACACAATGTCCATCTCCCTGCATTCTCTGCCTACACAATGTCCATGTCCCTCCATTCACTGCTTACACAATGTTCATGTCCCCCCATTCTGTGCTTACACAATGCCCTTGTCCCTCCATTCTCTGCCTGCACAATGTCCATGTCGTCCATTCCATGCCTAGACAATGTCCATGTCCCTCCATTTTCTGCTTACACCATGTCCCTCCATTCTCTGCCCACACAATGTGCATTTCCCTCCATTCTCTTCCTACACATTCTCACTGTCCCTTCATTCTCCACCTACACACTGCCCCTGTCCCTCCATTCTCTGCAACACAATGCCCATGTCCCTCCATTCTCTGCCTGTAGATTGTCCATGTCCCTCCATTCACAGCCCACTCAATGTCCCTGTCCCTCCATTCTCTGCCCACACATTGTCACTGTCCCTCCATTCTCTGCCTACACAATGTCCATGTCCCCCATTCTCTGACTACACAATGTCCCTGTCCCTCCATTCTCTGCTTTCACAATGTCCCTGTCCCTCCATTATCTGCCCACACAATGTCCATTTCCCTCCATTCTCTGCCTCCACAATGTCCCTGTCCCTCCATTCGCGGCCTACACATTGTCACTGTCCCTCCATTCTCTCCCTACACAATGTCCATGTCCCCCATTCTCTGACTACACAATATCCCTGTCCCTCAATTCTCTGCATACACAATGTCCCTGTCCCTGCATTATCTGCCCTCACAATGTCCATGTCCCACCATTCTCTGCCTATACAATGTCCCAATCCATCCATTCTCCGCCTACGCACTGCCCCTATCACTCCATTCTCTGCCTACACAATACCCGTGTCCCTCCATTCTCTGCCTGTACATTGTCCCTGTCCCTTCATTCTCAGCCTACTCAATGTCCATATCCTTACATTCTCTTCATCCACAATGTCCATGTCCCCCCATTCTGTGCTTACACAATGTCCATTTCCCTCCATTGTCTGCCTACACAATGTGCATTTCCCTCCATTCTCTTCCTACACATTGTCACTGTCCCTTCATTCTCCACCTACACACTGCCCCTGTCCCTCCATTCTCTGCAACACAATGCCCATGTCCCTCCATTCTCTGCCTGTAGATTGTCCATGTCCCTCCATTCTCAGCCCACTCAATGCCCCTGTCCCTCCATTCTCTGCCCACACATTGTCACTGTCCCCCCATTCTCAGTGTACACAATGACCATGTCCCTGCATTCTCTGTGTACACAATGCCCCTGTCCCTCCAGTCTAGGCCTACACATTGTCCCTGTCCCTCATTTCTCTGACAAAACAATGTCCTTGTAACTCCATTCTCTGCTTACAAATTGTCCATGTCCCTCCATTCTCTAATTACACAATGTCCCTGTCCCTCCATTATCTGCCCACACAATGTCCATGTCCCACTATTCTCTGACTACACAATGTCCCTGTCCCTTCATTCACCACCTACACACTGCCCCTGTCCCTCCATTCTCTGCCTACACAATGCCCATGTCCCTGCATTCTCTGCCAGTACATTGTCCCTGTCCCTCCATTCTCAGCCTACTCAATGTCCATGTCCTTACTTTCTCTTCACGCACAATGATCATGTCCCCCCATTCTGTGCTTAAACAATGTTGATGTCCCTCCATTCTCTGCTGACACAATGTCCATGTCCCCCCATTCTGTGCTTCCACAATGTCCATTTCCCTCCATTCTCTGCCTGCACAATGTCCATGTCGCCCATTCCATGCCTAAACAATGTCCATGTCCCTCCATTCTCTGCTCACACAATGTCCATTTCCCTCCATTCGATGCCTACACATTGTCACTGTCCCTCCATTCTCCGCCTACACACTGCCCCTGTCCCTCCATTCTCAGCCTACACAATGCCCATGGCCCTCCATTCTCTGCCTGTACATTGTTTCTGTCCATCCATTCTGAGCCTACACAATGTCCCTGTCCCTCCATTCTCTGCCTACACATTGTCACTGTCCCTCCACTCTCTGCCTACACAATGTCCATGTCCCCCGTTCTATGCTTACACAATGTCCCTTTCCCTCCATTCTCTGCCTTCACAATGTCCATGTCCCTGCATTCTCTGCTTACACAACGTTCATGTCCCTCCATTTTCTGCTTACACAATGTCCATGACCCTCCATTCTCTGCCCACACAATAGCCCTGTCCCCCCATTCTCTGCCATCACAATGTCCATGTTCCTCCATTCTCTGCGTACACAGTGACCCTGTCCCCCCATTCTCAGTGTACACAATGACCATGTCCCTGCATTCTCTGTGTACACAATGCCCCTGTCCCTCCAGTCTAGGCCTACACATTGCCCCTGTCCCTCATTTCTCTGACAAAACAATGTCCTTGTAACTCCATTCTCTGCTTACAAATTGTCCATGTCCCTCCATTCTCTGCTTACACAATGTCCATGTCCCTCCATTCTCTGCTTACACAATGTCCATGTCCCCCCATTCGGTGCTTACACAATGTCCATCTCCCTGCATTCTCTGCCTACACAATGTCCATGTCCCTCCATTCTCTGCTTACACAATGTTCATGTCCCCCCATTCTGTGCTTACACAATGCCCTTGTCCCTCCATTCTCTGCCTGCACAATGTCCATGTCGTCCATTCCATGCCTAGACAATGTCCATGTCCCTCCATTCTCTGCCAGTACATTGTCCCTGTCCCTCCATTCTCAGCCTACTTAATGTCCATGTCCTTACATTCTCTTCATCCACAATGATCATGTCCCCCCTTTCTGTGCTTACACAATGTCGACGTCCGTCCATTCTCTGCTGACACATTGTCCATGTCCCCCCATTCTGTGCTTACACAATGTCCATTTCCCTCCATTCTCTGCCTGCACAATGTCCATGTTGCCCATTCCATTCCTAAACAATGTCCATGTCCCTCTATTCTCTGCCCTCACAATGTCCATTTCCCTCCATTCCCTGCTACACATTGTCCATGTCCCTCCATTTTCTGCTTACACCATGTCCCTCCATTCTCTGCCCACACAATGTGCATTTCCCTCCATTCTCTTCCTACACATTCTCACTGTCCCTTCATTCTCCACCTACACACTGCCCCTGTCCCTCCATTCTCTGCAACACAATGCCCATGTCCCTCCATTCTCTGCCTGTAGATTGTCCATGTCCCTCCATTCACAGCCCACTCAATGTCCCTGTCCCTCCATTCTCTGCCCACACATTGTCACTGTCCCTCCATTCTCTGCCTACACAATGTCCATGTCCCCCATTCTCTGACTACACAATGTCCCTGTCCCTCCATTCTCTGCTTTCACAATGTCCCTGTCCCTGCATTATCTGCCCACACAATGTCCATTTCCCTCCATTCTCTGCCTCCACAATGTCCCTGTCCCTCCATTCGCGGCCTACACATTGTCACTGTCCCTCCATTCTCTCCCTACACAATGTCCATGTCCCCCATTCTCTGACTACACAATATCCCTGTCCCTCAATTCTCTGCATACACAATGTCCCTGTCCCTCCATTATCTGCCCTCACAATGTCCATGTCCCACCATTCTCTGCCTATACAATGTCCCAATCCATCCATTCTCCGCCTACGCACTGCCCCTGTCACTCCATTCTCTGCCTACACAATACCCGTGTCCCTCCATTCTCTGCCTGTACATTGTCCCTGTCCCTTCATTCTCAGCCTACTCAATGTCCATATCCTTACATTCTCTTCATCCACAATGAACATGTCCCCCCATTCTGTGCTTACACAATGTCTATGTCCCTCCATTCTCGGCTGACACAATGTCCATGTCCCCCCATTCTGTGCTTACACAATGTCCATTTCCCTCCATTGTCTGCCTACACAATGTGCATTTCCCTCCATTCTCTTCCTACACATTGTCACTGTCCCTTCATTCTCCACCTACACACTGCCCCTGTCCCTCCATTCTCTGCAACACAATGTCCATGTCCCTCCATTATCTGCCCACACAATGTCCATGTCCCTCCTTTCTCTGCCTACACAATTTCCTTGTCCCCCATTCCCTGCCTACACAATGTCCATCTCCCTGCATTCTCTGCCTACACAATGTCCATGTCCCTCCATTCACTGCTTACACAATGTTCATGTCCCCCCATTCTGTGCTTACACAATGCCCTTGTCCCTCCATTCTCTGCCTGCACAATGTCCATGTCGTCCATTCCATGCCTAGACAATGTCCATGTCCCTCCATTTTCTGCTTACACCATGTCCCTCCATTCTCTGCCCACACAATGTGCATTTCCCTCCATTCTCTTCCTACACATTCTCACTGTCCCTTCATTCTCCACCTACACACTGCCCCTGTCCCTCCATTCTCTGCAACACAATGCCCATGTCCCTCCATTCTCTGCCTGTAGATTGTCCATGTCCCTCCATTCACAGCCCACTCAATGTCCCTGTCCCTCCATTCTCTGCCCACACATTGTCACTGTCCCTCCATTCTCTGCCTACACAATGTCCATGTCCCCCATTCTCTGACTACACAATGTCCCTGTCCCTCCATTCTCTGCTTTCACAATGTCCCTGTCCCTCCATTATCTGCCCACACAATGTCCATTTCCCTCCATTCTCTGCCTCCACAATGTCCCTGTCCCTCCATTCGCGGCCTACACATTGTCACTGTCCCTCCATTCTCTCCCTACACAATGTCCATGTCCCCCATTCTCTGACTACACAATATCCCTGTCCCTCAATTCTCTGCATACACAATGTCCCTGTCCCTGCATTATCTGCCCTCACAATGTCCATGTCCCACCATTCTCTGCCTATACAATGTCCCAATCCATCCATTCTCCGCCTACGCACTGCCCCTGTCACTCCATTCTCTGCCTACACAATACCCGTGTCCCTCCATTCTCTGCCTGTACATTGTCCCTGTCCCTTCATTCTCAGCCTACTCAATGTCCATATCCTTACATTCTCTTCATCCACAATGTCCATGTCCCCCCATTCTGTGCTTACACAATGTCCATTTCCCTCCATTGTCTGCCTACACAATGTGCATTTCCCTCCATTCTCTTCCTACACATTGTCACTGTCCCTTCATTCTCCACCTACACACTGCCCCTGTCCCTCCATTCTCTGCAACACAATGCCCATGTCCCTCCATTCTCTGCCTGTAGATTGTCCATGTCCCTCCATTCTCAGCCCACTCAATGCCCCTGTCCCTCCATTCTCTGCCCACACATTGTCACTGTCCCCCCATTCTCAGTGTACACAATGACCATGTCCCTGCATTCTCTGTGTACACAATGCCCCTGTCCCTCCAGTCTAGGCCTACACATTGTCCCTGTCCCTCATTTCTCTGACAAAACAATGTCCTTGTAACTCCATTCTCTGCTTACAAATTGTCCATGTCCCTCCATTCTCTAATTACACAATGTCCCTGTCCCTCCATTATCTGCCCACACAATGTCCATGTCCCACTATTCTCTGACTACACAATGTCCCTGTCCCTTCATTCACCACCTACACACTGCCCCTGTCCCTCCATTCTCTGCCTACACAATGCCCATGTCCCTGCATTCTCTGCCAGTACATTGTCCCTGTCCCTCCATTCTCAGCCTACTCAATGTCCATGTCCTTACTTTCTCTTCACGCACAATGATCATGTCCCCCCATTCTGTGCTTAAACAATGTTGATGTCCCTCCATTCTCTGCTGACACAATGTCCATGTCCCCCCATTCTGTGCTTCCACAATGTCCATTTCCCTCCATTCTCTGCCTGCACAATGTCCATGTCGCCCATTCCATGCCTAAACAATGTCCATGTCCCTCCATTCTCTGCTCACACAATGTCCATTTCCCTCCATTCGATGCCTACACATTGTCACTGTCCCTCCATTCTCCGCCTACACACTGCCCCTGTCCCTCCATTCTCAGCCTACACAATGCCCATGGCCCTCCATTCTCTGCCTGTACATTGTTTCTGTCCATCCATTCTGAGCCTACACAATGTCCCTGTCCCTCCATTCTCTGCCTACACATTGTCACTGTCCCTCCACTCTCTGCCTACACAATGTCCATGTCCCCCGTTCTATGCTTACACAATGTCCCTTTCCCTCCATTCTCTGCCTTCACAATGTCCATGTCCCTGCATTCTCTGCTTACACAACGTTCATGTCCCTCCATTTTCTGCTTACACAATGTCCATGACCCTCCATTCTCTGCCCACACAATAGCCCTGTCCCCCCATTCTCTGCCATCACAATGTCCATGTTCCTCCATTCTCTGCGTACACAGTGACCCTGTCCCCCCATTCACAGTGTACACAATGACCATGTCCCTGCATTCTCTGTGTACACAATGCCCCTGTCCCTCCAGTCTAGGCCTACACATTGCCCCTGTCCCTCATTTCTCTGACAAAACAATGTCCTTGTAACTCCATTCTCTGCTTACAAATTGTCCATGTCCCTCCATTCTCTGCTTACACAATGTCCATGTCCCTCCATTCTCTGCTTACACAATGTCCATGTCCCCCCATTCGGTGCTTACACAATGTCCATCTCCCTGCATTCTCTGCCTACACAATGTCCATGTCCCTCCATTCTCTGCTTACACAATGTTCATGTCCCCCCATTCTGTGCTTACACAATGCCCTTGTCCCTCCATTCTCTGCCTGCACAATGTCCATGTCGTCCATTCCATGCCTAGACAATGTCCATGTCCCTCCATTTTCTGCTTACACCATGTCCCTCCATTCTCTGCCCACACAATGTGCATTTCCCTCCATTCTCTTCCTACACATTCTCACTGTCCCTTCATTCTCCACCTACACACTGCCCCTGTCCCTCCATTCTCTGCAACACAATGCCCATGTCCCTCCATTCTCTGCCTGTAGATTGTCCATGTCCCTCCATTCACAGCCCACTCAATGTCCCTGTCCCTCCATTCTCTGCCCACACATTGTCACTGTCCCTCCATTCTCTGCCTACACAATGTCCATGTCCCCCATTCTCTGACTACACAATGTCCCTGTCCCTCCATTCTCTGCTTTCACAATGTCCCTGTCCCTCCATTATCTGCCCACACAATGTCCATTTCCCTCCTTTCTCTGCCTCCACAATGTCCCTGTCCCTCCATTCGCGGCCTACACATTGTCACTGTCCCTCCATTCTCTCCCTACACAATGTCCATGTCCCCCATTCTCTGACTACACAATATCCCTGTCCCTCAATTCTCTGCATACACAATGTCCCTGTCCCTCCATTATCTGCCCTCACAATGTCCATGTCCCACCATTCTCTGCCTATACAATGTCCCAATCCATCCATTCTCCGCCTACGCACTGCCCCTGTCACTCCATTCTCTGCCTACACAATACCCGTGTCCCTCCATTCTCTGCCTGTACATTGTCCCTGTCCCTTCATTCTCAGCCTACTCAATGTCCATATCCTTACATTCTCTTCATCCACAATGATCATGTCCCCCCATTCTGTGCTTACACAATGTCTATGTCCCTCCATTCTCTGCTGACACAATGTCCATGTCCCCCCATTCTGTGCTTACACAATGTCCATTTCCCTCCATTGTCTGCCTACACAATGTGCATTTCCCTCCATTCTCTTCCTACACATTGTCACTGTCCCTTCATTCTCCACCTACACACTGCCCCTGTCCCTCCATTCTCTGCAACACAATGTCCATGTCCCTCCATTATCTGCCCACACAATGTCCATGTCCCTCCTTTCTCTGCCTACACAATTTCCTTGTCCCCCATTCCCTGCCTACACAATGTCCATCTCCCTGCATTCTCTGCCTACACAATGTCCATGACCCTCCATTCACTGCTTACACAATGTTCATGTCCCCCCATTCTGTGCTTACACAATGCCCTTGTCCCTCCATTCTCTGCCTGCACAATGTCCATGTCGTCCATTCCATGCCTAGACAATGTCCATGTCCCTCCATTTTCTGCTTACACCATGTCCCTCCATTCTCTGCCCACACAATGTGCATTTCCCTCCATTCTCTTCCTACACATTCTCACTGTCCCTTCATTCTCCACCTACACACTGCCCCTGTCCCTCCATTCTCTGCAACACAATGCCCATGTCCCTCCATTCTCTGCCTGTAGATTGTCCATTTCCCTCCATTCTCTGCCTCCACAATGTCCCTGTCCCTCCATTTGCGGCCTACACATTGTCACTGTCCCTCCATTCTCTCCCTACACAATGTCCATGTCCCCCATTCTCTGACTACACAATATCCCTGTCCCTCAATTCTCTGCATACACAATGTCCCTGTCCCTCCATTATCTGCCCTCACAATGTCCATGTCCCACCATTCTCTGCCTATACAATGTCCCAATCCATCCATTCTCCGCCTACGCACTGCCCCTGTCACTCCATTCTCTGCCTACACAATACCCGTGTCCCTCCATTCTCTGCCTGTACATTGTCCCTGTCCCTTCATTCTCAGCCTACTCAATGTCCATATCCTTACATTCTCTTCATCCACAATGATCATGTCCCCCCATTCTGTGCTTACACAATGTCTATGTCCCTCCATTCTCTGCTGACACAATGTCCATGTCCCCCCATTCTGTGCTTACACAATGTCCATTTCCCTCCATTGTCTGCCTACACAATGTGCATTTCCCTCCATTCTCTTCCTACACATTGTCACTGTCCCTTCATTCTCCACCTACACACTGCCCCTGTCCCTCCATTCTCTGCAACACAATGCCCATGTCCCTCCATTCTCTGCCTGTAGATTGTCCATGTCCCTCCATTCTCAGCCCACTCAATGCCCCTGTCCCTCCATTCTCTGCCCACACATTGTCACTGTCCCCCCATTCTCAGTGTACACAATGACCATGTCCCTGCATTCTCTGTGTACACAATGCCCCTGTCCCTCCAGTCTAGGCCTACACATTGTCCCTGTCCCTCATTTCTCTGACAAAACAATGTCCTTGTAACTCCATTCTCTGCTTACAAATTGTCCATGTCCCTCCATTCTCTAATTACACAATGTCCCTGTCCCTCCATTATCTGCCCACACAATGTCCATGTCCCACTATTCTCTGACTACACAATGTCCCTGTCCCTTCATTCACCACCTACACACTGCCCCTGTCCCTCCATTCTCTGCCTACACAATGCCCATGTCCCTGCATTCTCTGCCAGTACATTGTCCCTGTCCCTCCATTCTCAGCCTACTCAATGTCCATGTCCTTACTTTCTCTTCACGCACAATGATCATGTCCCCCCATTCTGTGCTTAAACAATGTTGATGTCCCTCCATTCTCTGCTGACACAATGTCCATGTCCCCCCATTCTGTGCTTCCACAATGTCCATTTCCCTCCATTCTCTGCCTGCACAATGTCCATGTCGCCCATTCCATGCCTAAACAATGTCCATGTCCCTCCATTCTCTGCTCACACAATGTCCATTTCCCTCCATTCGATGCCTACACATTGTCACTGTCCCTCCATTCTCCGCCTACACACTGCCCCTGTCCCTCCATTCTCAGCCTACACAATGCCCATGGCCCTCCATTCTCTGCCTGTACATTGTTTCTGTCCATCCATTCTGAGCCTACACAATGTCCCTGTCCCTCCATTCTCTGCCTACACATTGTCACTGTCCCTCCACTCTCTGCCTACACAATGTCCATGTCCCCCGTTCTATGCTTACACAATGTCCCTTTCCCTCCATTCTCTGCCTTCACAATGTCCATGTCCCTGCATTCTCTGCTTACACAACGTTCATGTCCCTCCATTTTCTGCTTACACAATGTCCATGACCCTCCATTCTCTGCCCACACAATAGCCCTGTCCCCCCATTCTCTGCCATCACAATGTCCATGTTCCTCCATTCTCTGCGTACACAGTGACCCTGTCCCCCCATTCTCAGTGTACACAATGACCATGTCCCTGCATTCTCTGTGTACACAATGCCCCTGTCCCTCCAGTCTAGGCCTACACATTGTCCCTGTCCCTCATTTCTCTGACAAAACATTGTCCATGTCCCTCCAATCTCTTCATACACAATGTCCATGTCCCCCCATTCTGTGCTTACAAAATGTCCATGTCCCTGCATTCAATGACTTCACATTGTCCATGTCCCTCCATTCTCTGCTTACACAATGTCCATGTCCCCCCATTCTGTGCTTACACAATGTCCATGTCCCTCCATTACCTGCCTGCACAATGTCCATGTTGCCCATTCCATGCCTACACATTGTCCAAGTCCCCCATTCTCTGCCTACTCAATGTCCATGTCCCAGCATTCTCTGCCTACACAATGTCCATGTCCCGCCAGTCTCTGCTTACACAATGTTCATGTCGCCCATTCCATGCCTACACAATGTCATTGTCCCTCCATTCTCTGCTTACGCAATGTCCATGTCCCCCCATTCTGTGCTTACACAATGCCCATGTCCCTCCATTCTCTGCCTGTACATTGGTCCTGTCACTCCATTCTCAGCCTACACAATGTCCCTGTCCCTCCATTCTCTGCCTACACATTGTCACTGACCCTCCATTCTCTGCCTACACAATGTCCATGTCCCCCATTCTCTGACTACACAATGTCCCTGTCCCTCCATTCTCTGCTTACACAATGTCACTGTCCCTCCATTATCTGCCCACACAATGTCCATGTCCCACTATTCTCTGCCTACACAATGTCCCTGTCCCTCCATTCTCCACCTACACACTGCCCCTGTCCCTCCATTCTCTGACTACACAATGCCCATGTCCCTCCATTCTCTGCCAGTACATTGTCCCTGTCCCTCCATTCTCAGCCTACTTAATGTCCATGTCCTTACATTCTCTTCATCCACAATGATCATGTCCCCCCTTTCTGTGCTTACACAATGTCGACGTCCGTCCATTCTCTGCTGACACATTGTCCATGTCCCCCCATTCTGTGCTTACACAATGTCCATTTCCCTCCATTCTCTGCCTGCACAATGTCCATGTTGCCCATTCCATTCCTAAACAATGTCCATGTCCCTCTATTCTCTGCCCTCACAATGTCCATTTCCCTCCATTCCCTGCTACACATTGTCCATGTCCCTCCATTCTCTGCTTACACAATGTCCATGTCCCCCCATTCTGTGCTTACACAATGTCCATGTCCCTCCATTCCCGGCATGCACAATGTCCATGTTGCCCATTCCATGCCTACACAATGTCCATGTCCCCCATTCTCTGCCTACTCAATGTCCCTGTCTCTCCATTCTCTGCTTACACAATGTTCCTGTCCCTCATTTCTCTGCCAACACATTGTCCATGTCCCTCCTTTCTCTGCCTACACAATTTCCATGTCCCCCATTCCAAGCCTACACAATGTCCATGTCCCTGCATTCTCTGCCTACACAATGTCCATGTTCCACCATTCTCTGCTTACACAATGTTCATGTCCCCTCATTCTGTGCTTACACAATACCCACACCCCTCCATTCTCTGCTTACGCAATGTCCATGTCCCCCCATTCTGTGCTTACACAATGCCCATGTCCCTCCATGCTCTGCCTGTACATTGTTCCTGTCCCTCCATTCTCAGCCTACACAATGTCCCTGTCCCTCCATTCTCTGCCTACACATTGTCACTGTCCCTCCATTCTCTGCCTACACACTGTCCAAGTCCCCCATTCTCTGACTACACAATGTCCCTGTCCCTCCATTATCTGCCCACACAATGTCCATGTCCCACTATTCTCTGCCTACACAATGTCCCTGTCCCTCCATTCTACACCTACACACTGCCCCTGTCCCTCCATTCTCTGCCTACACAATGCCCATGTCCCTCCATTCTCTGCCAGTACATTGTCCCTGTCCCTCCATTCTCAGCCTACTCAATGTCCATGTCCTTACATTCTCTTCATCCACAATGATCATGTCCGCCCATTCTGTACTTACACAATGCCCATGTCCCTCCATTCTCTGCCTTACGCAATGTCAATTTCCCTCAATCCCTGCCTACATGTTATCCATATCCCTCCATTCTCTGCCGTCACAATGTCCATGTCCCTCCATACTCTGCCTATACAATCTCCCTGTCCCTCCATTCTCTGCCTACACAATGTCCATGTCCCTCCATTCTCTGCCTACACAATGTCCATGTCACTCCATTCTCTGCTTACACAATGTTCATGTCCCTCCATTTTCTGCTTACACAATGTCCCTGTGCCTCCATTGTCTGCCCACACAATGTCCAATTCACTCCATTCTCTGCCTGTACATTGTTCCTGTCCCTCAATTCTCAGCCTACACAATGTCCCTGTCCCTCCATTCGCGGCCTACACATTGTCACTGTCCCTCCATTCTCTCCCTACACAATGTCCATGTCCCCCATTCTCTGACTACACAATGTCCCTGTCCCTCCATTCTCTGCTTACACAATGTCCCTGTCCCTCCATTATCTGCCCACAGAATGTCCATGTCCCACTATTCTCTGCCTACACAATGTCCCTGTCCCTCCATTCACCACCTACACACTGCCCCTGTCCCTCCATTCTCTGCCTAAACAATGCCCATGTCCCTCCATTCTCTGCCAGTACATTGTTCCTGTCCCTCCATTCTCAGCCTACTCAATGTTCATGTCCTTACATTCTATTCACGCACAATGATCATGTCCCCCCATTCTGTGCTTAAACAATGTCGATGTACCTCCATTCTCTGCTGACAGAATGTCCATGTCCCCCCATTCTGTGCTTACACAATGTCTATTTCCCTCCATTCTCTGCCTGCACAATGTCCATGTCGCCCATTCCATTCCTAAACAATGTCCATGACCCTCCATTCTCTGCTCACACAATGTCCATTTCCCTCCATTCGATGCCTACACATTGTCACTGTCCCACCATTCTCCGCCTACACACTGCCCCTGTCCCTCCATTCTCAGCCTACACAACGCCCATGGCCCCCCATTCTCTGCCTGTACATTGTCCATGTCCCCCCTTCTATGCTTACACAATGTCCCTTTCCCTCCATTCTCTGCCTTCACAATGTCCATGTCCCTGCATTCTGTGCTTACACAACGTTCATGTCCCTCCATTTTCTGCTTACACAATGTCCATGACCCTCTATTCTCTGCCCACACAATAGCCCTGTCCCCCCATTCTCTGCCATCACAATGTCCATGTCCCTCCTTTCTCTGCGTACACAGTGACCATGTCCCCCCATTCTCTGTGTACACAATGACAATGTCCCTGCATTCTCTGTGTACACAATGCCCCTGTCCCACCAGTCTAGGCCTACACATTGTCCCTGTCCCTCATTTCTCTGACAAAACATTGTCCATGTCCCTCCAATCTCTTCATACACAATGTCCATGTCCCCCCATTCTGTGCTTACAAAATGTCCATGTCCCTGCATTCAATGCCTTCACATTGTCCAGGTCCCTCCACTCTCTGCCTACACAATGTCCATGTCCCCCGTTCTATGCTTACACAATGTCCCTTTCCCTCCATTCTCTGCCTTCACAATGTCCATGTCCCTGCATTCTCTGCTTACACAACGTTCATGTCCCTCCATTTTCTGCTTACACAATGTCCATGACCCTTCATTCTCTGCCCACACAATAGCCCTGTCCCCCCATTCTCTGCCATCACAATGTCCATGTTCCTCCATTCTCTGCGTACACAGTGACCCTGTCCCCCCTTTCTCAGTGTACACAATGACCATGTCCCTGCATTCTCTGTGTACACAATGCCCCTGTCCCTCCAGTCTAGGCCTACACATTGTCCCTGTCCCTCATTTCTCTGACAAAACATTGTCCATGTCCCTCCAATCTCTTCATACACAATGTCCATGTCCCCCCATTCTGTGCTTACAAAATGTCCATGTCCCTGCATTCAATGACTTCACATTGTCCATGTCCCTCCATTCTCTGCTTACACAATGTCCATGTCCCCCCATTCTGTGCTTACACAATGTCCATGTCCCTCCATTACCTGCCTGCACAATGTCCATGTTGCCCATTCCATGCCTACACATTGTCCAAGTCCCCCATTCTCTGCCTACTCAATGTCCATGTCCCAGCATTCTCTGCCTACACAATGTCCATGTCCCGCCAGTCTCTGCTTACACAATGTTCATGTCGCCCATTCCATGCCTACACAATGTCATTGTCCCTCCATTCTCTGCTTATGCAATGTCCATGTCCCCCCATTCTGTGCTTACACAATGCCCATGTCCCTCCATTCTCTGCCTGTACATTGGTCCTGTCACTCCATTCTCAGCCTACACAATGTCCCTGTCCCTCCATTCTCTGCCTACACATTGTCACTGACCCTCCATTCTCTGCCTACACAATGTCCATGTCCCCCATTCTCTGACTACACAATGTCCCTGTCCCTCCATTCTCTGCTTACACAATGTCACTGTCCCTCCATTATCTGCCCACACAATGTCCATGTCCCACTATTCTCTGCCTACACAATGTCCCTGTCCCTCCATTCTCCACCTACACACTGCCCCTGTCCCTCCATTTTCTGACTACACAATGCCCATGTCCCTCCATTCTCTGCCAGTACATTGTCCCTGTCCCTCCATTCTCAGCCTACTTAATGTCCATGTCCTTACATTCTCTTCATCCAGAATGATCATGTCCCCCCATTCTGTGCTTACACAATGTCGACGTCCGTCTATTCTCTGCTGACACATTGTCCATGTCCCCCCATTCTGTGCTTACACAATGTCCATTTCCCTCCATTCTCTGCCTGCACAATGTCCATGTTGCCCATTCCATTCCTAAACAATGTCCATGTCCCTCCATTCTCTGCCCTCACAAAGTCCATTTCCCTCCATTCCCTGCTACACATTGTCCATGTCCCTCCATTCTCTGCTTACACAATGTCCATGTCCCCCCATTCTGTGCTTACACAATGTCCATGTCCCTCCATTCCCGGCATGCACAATGTCCATGTTGCCCATTCCATGCCTACACAATGTCCATGTCCCCCATTCTCTGCCTACTCAATGTCCCTGTCTCTCCATTCTCTGCTTACACAATGTCCCTGTCCCTCATTTCTCTGCCAACACATTGTCCATGTCCCTCCTTTCTCTGCCTACACAATTTCCATGTCCCCCATTCCAAGCCTACACAATGTCCATGTCCCTGCATTCTCTGCCTACACAATGTCCATGTTCCACCATTCTCTGCCTACACAATGTCCATGTCACTCCATTCTCTGCTTACACAATGTTCATGTCCCTCCATTTTCTGCTTACACAATGTCCCTGTGCCTCCATTGTCTGCCCACACAATGTCCAATTCACTCCATTCTCTGCCTACACATTGTCACTGTCCCTCCATTCTCCGCCTACACACTGCCCCTGTCCCTCCATTCTCTGCATACACAATGCCATGTCGCTCCATTCTCTGCCTGTACATTGTTCCTGTCCCTCAATTCTCAGCCTACACAATGTCCCTGTCCCTCCATTCGCGGCCTACACATTGTCACTGTCCCTCCATTCTCTCCCTACACAATGTCCATGTCCCCCATTCTCTGACTACACAATGTCCCTGTCCCTCCATTCTCTGCTTACACAATGTCCCTGTCCCTCCATTATCTGCCCACAGAATGTCCATGTCCCACTATTCTCTGCCTACACAATGTCCCTGGCCCTCCATTCACCACCTACACACTGCCCCTGTCCCTCCATTCTCTGCCTACACAATGCCCATGTACCCCCATTCTGTGCTTAAACAATGTCGATGTCCCTCCATTCTCTGCTGACACAATGTCCATGTCCCCCCATTCTGTGCTTACACAATGTCCATTTCCCTCCATTCTCTGCCTGCACAATGTCCATGTCGCCCATTCCATGCCTAAACAATGTCCATGTCCCTCCATTCTCTGCTCACACAATGTCCATTTCCCTCCATTCGATGCCTACACATTGTCACTGTCCCTCCATTCTCCACCTACACACTGCCCCTGTCCCTCCATTCTCTGCCTAAACAATGCCCATGTCCCTCCATTCTCTGCCAGTACATTGTTCCTGTCCCTCCATTCTCAGCCTACTCAATGTTCATGTCCTTACATTCTATTCACGCACAATGATCATGTCCCCCCATTCTGTGCTTACACAATGTCTATTTCCCTCCATTCTCTGCCTGCACAATGTCCATGTCGCCCATTCCATTCCTAAACAATGTCCATGACCCTCCATTCTCTGCTCACACAATGTCCATTTCCCTCCATTCGATGCCTACACATTGTCACTGTCCCACCATTCTCCGCCTACACACTGCCCCTGTCCCTCCATTCTCAGCCTACACAACGCCCATGGCCCTCCATTCTCTGCCTGTACATTGTCCATGTCCCCCCTTCTATGCTTACACAATGTCCCTTTCCCTCCATTCTCTGCCTTCACATTGTCCATGTCCCTGCATTCTCTGCTTACACAACGTTCATGTCCCTCCATTTTCTGCTTACACAATGTCCATGACCCTCCATTCTCTGCCCACACAATAGCCCTGTCCCCCCATTCTCTGCCATCACAATGTCCATGTCCCTCCTTTCTCTGCGTACACAGTGACCATGTCCCCCCATTCTCTGTGTACACAATGACAATGTCCCTGCATTCTCTGTGTACACAATGCCCCTGTCCCACCAGTCTAGGCCTACACATTGTCCCTGTCCCTCATTTCTCTGACAAAACATTGTCCATGTCCCTCCAATCTCTTCATACACAATGTCCATGCCCCCCCATTCTGTGCTTACAAAATGTCCATGTCCCTGCATTCAATGCCTTCACATTGTCCAGGTCCCTCCACTCTCTGCCTACACAATGTCCATGTCCCCCGTTCTATGCTTACACAATGTCCCTTTCCCTCCATTCTCTGCCTTCACAATGTCCATGTCCCTGCATTCTCTGCTTACACAACGTTCATGTCCCTCCATTTTCTGCTTACACAATGTCCATGACCCTCCATTCTCTGCTTACACAATGTCCATGTCCCCCCATTCTGTGCTTACGCAATGTCCATGTCCCTCCATTCCCTGCCTCAACAATGTCCATGTTGCCCATTCCATGCCTACACAATGTCCATGTCCCCCATTCTCTGCCTACTCAATGTCCATGTCCCAGCATTCTCTGCCTACACAATGTCCATGTCCCGCCAGTCTCTGCTTACACAATGTTCATGTCCCCCCATTCTGTGCTTACACAATGCCCATGTCCCTGCATTCTCTGCTTACGCAATGTCCATGTCCCCCCATTCTGTGCTTACACAATGCCCATGTCCCTGCATTCTCTGCCTGTACATTGTTCCTGTCACTCCATTCTCAGCATACACAATGTCCCTGTCCCTCCATTCTCTGCCTACACATTGTCACTGACCCTCCATTCTCTGCCTACACAATGTCCATGTCCCCATTCTCTGACTACACAATGTCCCTGTCCCTCCATTCTCTGCTTACACAATGTCACTGTCCCTCCATTATCTGCCCACACAATGTCCATGTCCCACTATTCTCTGCCTACACAATGTCCCTGTCCCTCCATTCTCCACCTACACACTGCCCCTGTCCCTCCATTCTCTGACTACACAATGCCCATGTCGCTCCATTCTCTGCCACTACATTGTCCCTGTCACTCCATTCTCAGCCTACTTAATGTCCATGTCCTTACATTCTCTTCATCCAGAATGATCATGTCCCCCCATTCTGTGCTTACACTATGTCGATGTCCGTCCATTCTCTGCTGACACAATGTCCATGTCCCCCCATTCTGTGCTTACACAATGTCCATTTCCCTCCATTCTCTGCCTGCACAATGTCCATGTCGCCCATTCCATTCCTAAACAATGTCAATTTCCCTCCATTCCCTGCTACACATTGTCCATGTCCCTCCATTCTCTGCTTACACAATGTCCATGTCCCCCCATTCTGTGCTTACACAATGTCCATGTCCCTCCATTCCCTGCATGCACAATGTCCATGTTGCCCATTCCATGCCTACACAATTTCCATGTCCCCCATTCTCTGCCTACTCAATGTCCCTGTCTCTCCATTCTCTGCTTACACAATGTCCCTGTCCCTCATTTCTCTGCCAACACATTGTCCATGTCCCTCCTTTCTCTGCTTACACAATTTCCATGTCCCCCATTCCAAGCCTACACAATGTCCATGTCCCTGCATTCTCTGCCTACACAATGTCCATGTTCCACCATTCTCTGCCTACACAATGTCCATGTCACTCCATTCTCTGCTTACACAATGTTCATGTCCCTCCATTTTCTGCTTACACAATGTCCCTGTGCCTCCATTGTCTGCCCACACAATGTCCAATTCACTCCATTCTCTGCCTACACACTGCCCCTGTCCCTCCATTCTCAGCCTACACAACGCCCATGGCCCTCCATTCTCTGCCTGTACATTGTCCATGTCCCCCCTTCTATGCTTACACAATGTCCCTTTCCCTCCATTCTCTGCCTTCACAATGTCCATGTCCCTGCATTCTCTGCTTACACAACGTTCATGTCCCTCCATTTTCTGCTTACACAATGTCCATGACCCTCCATTCTCTGCCCACACAATAGCCCTGTCCCCCCATTCTCTGCCATCACAATGTCCATGTCCCTCCTTTCTCTGCGTACACAGTGACCATGTCCCCCCATTCTCTGTGTACACAATGACAATGTCCCTGCATTCTCTGTGTACACAATGCCCCTGTCCCACCAGTCTAGGCCTACACATTGTCCCTGTCCCTCATTTCTCTGACAAAACATTGTCCATGTCCCTCCAATCTCTTCATACACAATGTCCATGTCCCCCCATTCTGTGCTTACAAAATGTCCATGTCCCTGCATTCAATGCCTTCACATTGTCCAGGTCCCTCCACTCTCTGCCTACACAATGTCCATGTCCCCCGTTCTATGCTTACACAATGTCCCTTTCCCTCCATTCTCTGCCTTCACAATGTCCATGTCCCTGCATTCTCTGCTTACACAACGTTCATGTCCCTCCATTTTCTGCTTACACAATGTCCATGACCCTCCATTCTCTGCCCACACAATAGCCCTGTCCCCCCATTCTCTGCCATCACAATGTCCATGTTCCTCCATTCTCTGCGTACACAGTGACCCTGTCCCCCCATTCTCAGTGTACACAATGACCATGTCCCTGCATTCTCTGTGTACACAATGCCCCTGTCCCTCCAGTCTAGGCCTACACATTGTCCCTGTCCCTCATTTCTCTGACAAAACATTGTCCATGTCCCTCCAATCTCTTCATACACAATGTCCATGTCCCCCCATTCTGTGCTTACAAAATGTCCATGTCCCTGCATTCAATGCCTTCACATTGTCCAGGTCCCTCCATTCTCTGCTTACACAATGTCCATGTCCCCCCATTCTGTGCTTACGCAATGTCCATGTCCCTCCATTCCCTGCCTGCACAATGTCCATGTTGCCCATTCCATGCCTACACAATGTCCATGTCCCCCATTCTCTGCCTACTCAATGTCCATGTCCCAGCATTCTCTGCCTACACAATGTCCATGTCCCGCCAGTCTCTGCTTACACAATGTTCATGTCCCCCCATTCTGTGCTTACGCAATGTCCATGTCCCTCCATTCCCTGCCTGCACAATGTCCATGTTGCCCATTCCATGCCTACACAATGTCCATGTCCCCCATTCTCTGCCTACTCAATGTCCATGTCCCAGCATTCTCTGCCTACACAATGTCCATGTCCCGCCAGTCTCTGCTTACACAATGTTCATGTCCCCCCATTCTGTGCTTACACAATGCCCATGTCCCTGCATTCTCTGCTTACGCAATGTCCATGTCCCCCCATTCTGTGCTTACACAATGCCCATGTCCCTGCATTCTCTGCCTGTACATTGTTCCTGTCACTCCATTCTCAGCATACACAATGTCCCTGTCCCTCCATTCTCTGCCTACACATTGTCACTGACCCTCCATTCTCTGCCTACACAATGTCCATGTCCCCATTCTCTGACTACACAATGTCCCTGTCCCTCCATTCTCTGCTTACACAATGTCACTGTCCCTCCATTATCTGCCCACACAATGTCCATGTCCCACTATTCTCTGCCTACACAATGTCCCTGTCCCTCCATTCTCCACCTACACACTGCCCCTGTCCCTCCATTCTCTGACTACACAATGCCCATGTCGCTCCATTCTCTGCCACTACATTGTCCCTGTCACTCCATTCTCAGCCTACTTAATGTCCATGTCCTTACATTCTCTTCATCCAGAATGATCATGTCCCCCCATTCTGTGCTTACACAATGTCGATGTCCGTCCATTCTCTGCTGACACAATGTCCATGTCCCCCCATTCTGTGCTTACACAATGTCCATTTCCCTCCATTCTCTGCCTGCACAATGTCCATGTCGCCCATTCCATTCCTAAACAATGTCAATTTCCCTCCATTCCCTGCTACACATTGTCCATGTCCCTCCATTCTCTGCTTACACAATGTCCATGTCCCCCCATTCTGTGCTTACACAATGTCCATGTCCCTCCATTCCCTGCATGCACAATGTCCATGTTGCCCATTCCATGCCTACACAATTTCCATGTCCTCCATTCTCTGCCTACTCAATGTCCCTGTCTCTCCATTCTCTGCTTACACAATGTCCCTCTCCCTCATTTCTCTGCCAACACATTGTCCATGTCCCTCCTTTCTCTGCTTACACAATTTCCATGTCCCCCATTCCAAGTCTACACAATGTCCATGTCCCTGCATTCTCTGCCTACACAATGTCCATGTTCCACCATTCTCTGCCTACACAATGTCCATGTCACTCCATTCTCTGCTTACACAATGTTCATGTCCCTCCATTTTCTGCTTACACAATGTCCCTGTGCCTCCATTGTCTGCCCACACAATGTCCAATTCACTCCATTCTCTGCCTACACATTGTCACTGTCCCTCCATTCTCCGCTTACACACTGCCCCTGTCCCTCCATTCTCTGCATACACAATGCCATGTCGCTCCATTCTCTGCCTGTACATTGTTCCTGTCCCTCAATTCTCAGCCTACACAATGTCCCTGTCCCTCCATACGCGGCCTACACATTGTCACTGTCCCTCCTTTATCTGCCCACAGAATGTCCATGTCCCACTATTCTCTGCCTACACAATGTCCCTGTCCCTCCATTCACCACCTACACACTGCCCCTGTCCCTCCATTCTCTGCCTAAACAATGCCCATGTCCCTCCATTCTCTGCCAGTACATTGTTCCTGTCCCTCCATTCTCAGCCTACTCAATGTCCATGTCCCCCATTCTCTGACTACACAATGTCCCTGTCCCTCCATTCTCTGCTTACACAATGTCCCTGTCCCTCCATTATCTGCCCACAGAATGTCCATGTCCCACTATTCTCTGCCTACACAATGTCCCTGTCCCTCCATTCACCACCTACACACTGCCCCTGTCCCTCCATTCTCTGCCTAAACAATGCCCATGTCCCTCCATTCTCTGCCAGTACATTGTTCCTGTCCCTCCATTCTCAGCCTACTCAATGTTCATGTCCTTACATTCTATTCACGCACAATGATCATGTCCCCCCATTCTGTGCTTAAACAATGTCGATGTCCCTCCATTCTCTGCTGACAGAATGTCCATGTCCCCCCATTCTGTGCTTACACAATGTCTATTTCCCTCCATTCTCTGCCTGCACAATGTCCATGTCGCCCATTCCATTCCTAAACAATGTCCATGACCCTCCATTCTCTGCTCACACAATGTCCATTTCCCTCCATTCGATGCCTACACATTGTCACTGTCCCACCATTCTCCGCCTACACACTGCCCCTGTCCCTCCATTCTCAGCCTACACAACGCCCATGGCCCTCCATTCTCTGCCTGTACATTGTCCATGTCCCCCCTTCTATGCTTACACAATGTCCCTTTCCCTCCATTCTCTGCCTTCACAATGTCCATGTCCCTGCATTCTCTGCTTACACAACGTTCATGTCCCTCCATTTTCTGCTTACACAATGTCCATGACCCTCCATTCTCTGCCCACACAATAGCCCTGTCCCCCCATTCTCTGCCATCACAATGTCCATGTCCCTCCTTTCTCTGCGTACACAGTGACCATGTCCCCCCATTCTCTGTGTACACAATGACAATGTCCCTGCATTCTCTGTGTACACAATGCCCCTGTCCCACCAGTCTAGGCCTACACATTGTCCCTGTCCCTCATTTCTCTGACAAAACATTGTCCATGTCCCTCCAATCTCTTCATACACAATGTCCATGTCCCCCCATTCTGTGCTTACAAAATGTCCATGTCCCTGCATTCAATGCCTTCACATTGTCCAGGTCCCTCCACTCTCTGCCTACACAATGTCCATGTCCCCCGTTCTATGCTTACACAATGTCCCTTTCCCTCCATTCTCTGCCTTCACAATGTCCATGTCCCTGCATTCTCTGCTTACACAACGTTCATGTCCCTCCATTTTCTGCTTACACAATGTCCATGACCCTCCATTCTCTGCCCACACAATAGCCCTGTCCCCCCATTCTCTGCCATCACAATGTCCATGTTCCTCCATTCTCTGCGTACACAGTGACCCTGTCCCCCCATTCTCAGTGTACACAATGACCATGTCCCTGCATTCTCTCTGTACACAATGCCCCTGTCCCTCCAGTCTAGGCCTACACATTGTCCCTGTCCCTCATTTCTCTGACAAAACATTGTCCATGTCCCTCCAATCTCTTCATACACAATGTCCATGTCCCCCCATTCTGTGCTTACAAAATGTCCATGTCCCTGCATTCAATGCCTTCACATTGTCCAGGTCCCTCCATTCTCTGCTTACACAATGTCCATGTCCCCCCATTCTGTGCTTACACAATGTCCATGTCCCTCCATTCCCTACCTGCACAATGTCCATGTTGCCCATTCCATGCCTACACAATGTCCATGTCCCCCATTCTCTGCCTACTCAATGTCCATGTCCCAGCATTCTCTGCCTACACAATGTCCATGTCCCGCCAGTCTCTGCTTACACAATGTTCATGTCCCCCCATTCTGTGCTTACACAATGCCCATGTCCCTGCATTCTCTGCTTACGCAATGTCCATGTCCCCCCATTCTGTGCTTACACAATGCCCATGTCCCTGCATTCTCTGCCTGTACATTGTTCCTGTCCCTCCATTCTCAGCATACACAATGTCCCTGTCCCTCCATTCTCTGCCTACACATTGTCACTGACCCTCCATTCTCTGCCTACACAATGTCCATGTCCCCATTCTCTGACTACACAATGTCCCTGTCCCTCCATTCTCTGCTTACACAATGTCACTGTCCCTCCATTATCTGCCCACACAATGTCCATGTCCCACTATTCTCTGCCTACACAATGTCCCTGTCCCTCCATTCTCCACCTACACACTGCCCCTGTCCCTCCATTCTCTGACTACACAATGCCCATGTCGCTCCATTCTCTGCCACTACATTGTCCCTGTCACTCCATTCTCAGCCTACTTAATGTCCATGTCCTTACATTCTCTTCATCCAGAATGATCATGTCCCCCCATTCTGTGCTTACACAATGTCGATGTCCGTCCATTCTCTGCTGACACAATGTCCATGTCCCCCCATTCTGTGCTTACACAATGTCCATTTCCCTCCATTCTGTGCCTGCACAATGTCCATGTCGCCCATTCCATTCCTAAACAATGTCAATTTCCCTCCATTCCCTGCTACACATTGTCCATGTCCCTCCATTCTCTGCTTACACAATGTCCATGTCCCCCCATTCTGTGCTTACACAATGTCCATGTCCCTCCATTCCTGCATGCACAATGTCCATGTTGCCCATTCCATGCCTACACAATGTCCATGTCCCCCATTCTCTGCCTACTCAATGTCCCTGTCTCTCCATTCTCTGCTTACACAATGTCCCTGTCCCTCATTTCTCTGCCAACACATTGTCCATGTCCCTCCTTTCTCTGCTTACACAATGTCCATGTTCCTCCATTCTCTGCTTACACAATGTTCATGTCCCCCCATTCTGTGCTTACACACTGCCCCTGTCCCTCCATTCTCTGCCTACACAATGCCATGTCCCTCCATTCTCTGTCTGTACATTGTTCCTGTCCCTCAATTCTCAGCCTACACTATGTTCCTGTCCCTCCATTCGCGGCCTACACATTGTCACTGTCCCTCCATTCTCTCCCTACACAATGTCCATGTCCCCCATTCTCTGACTACACAATGTCCCTGTCCCTCCATTCTCTGCTTACACAATGTCCCTGTCCCTCCATTATCTGCCCACACAATGTCCATGTCCCAATATTCTCTGCCTACACAATGTCCCTGTCCCTCCATTCACCACCTACACACTGCCCCTGTCCCTCCATTCTCTGCCTACACAATGCCCATGTCCCTCCATTCTCTGCCAGTACATTGTCCCTGTCCCTCCATTCTCAGCCTACTCAATGTCCATGTCCTTACATTCTCTTCACGCACAATGATCATGTCCCCCCATTCTGTGCTTAAACAATGTCGATGTCCCTCCATTCTCTGCTGACACAATGTCCATGTCCCCCCATTCTGTGCTTACACAATGTCCATTTCCCTCCATTCTCTGCCTGCACAATGTCCATGTCGCCCATTCCATGCCTAAACAATGTCCATGTCCCTCCATTCTCTGCTCACACAATGTCCATTTCCCTCCATTCGATGCCTACACATTGTCACTGTCCCTCCATTCTTCACCTACACACTGCCCCTGTCCCTCCATTCTCAACCTACACAATGCCCATGGCCCTCCATTCTCTGCCTGTACATTGTTTCTGTCCATCCATTCTGAGCCTACACAATGTCCCTGTCCCTCCATTCTCTGCCTACACATTGTCACTGTCCCTCCACTCTCTGCCTACACAATGTCCATGTCCCCCGTTCTATGCTTACACAATGTCCCTTTCCCTCCATTCTCTGCCTTCACAATGTCCATGTCCCTGCATTCTCTGCTTACACAACGTTCATGTCCCTCCATTTTCTGCTTACACAATGTCCATGACCCTCCATTCTCTGCCCACACAATAGCCCTGTCCCCCCATTCTCTGCCATCACAATGTCCATGTCCCTCCATTCTCTGAGTACACAGTGACAATGTCCCCCCATTCTCAGTGTACACAATGACCATGTCCCTGCATTCTCTGTGTACACAATGCCCCTGTCCCTCCATTCTCTGACTACACATTGTCCCTGTCCCTCATTTCTCTGACAAAACATTGTCCATGTCCCTCCAATCTCTTCATACACAATGTCCATGTCCCCCCATTCTGTGCTTACAAAATGTCCATGTCCCTGCATTCAGTGCCTTCACATTGTCCATGTCCCTCCATTCTCTGCTTACACAATGTCCATGTCCCCCCATTCTGTGCTTACACAATGTCCATGTCCCTCCATTCCCTGCCTGCACAATGTCCATGTTGCCCATTCCATGCCTACACAATGTCCATGTCCCCCATTCTCTGCCTACTCAATGTCCATGTCCCAGCATTCTCTGCCTACACAATGTCCATGTCCCGCCAGTCTCTGCTTACACAATGCTCATGTCCCCCCATTCTGTGCTTACACAATGCCCATGTCCCTCCATTCGCTGCTTACGCAATGTCCATGTCCCCCCATTCTGTGCTTACACAATGCCCATGTCCCTCCATTCTCTGCCTGTACATTGTTCCTGTCCCTCCATTCTCTGCCTACACATTGTCACTGACCCTCCATTCTCTGCCTACACAATGTCCATGTCCCCATTCTCTGACTACACAATGTCCCTGTCCCTCCATTCTCTGCTTACACATTGTCACTGTCCCTCCATATCTGCCCACACAATGTCCATGTCCCACTATTCTCTGCCTACACAATGTCCCTGTCCCTCCATTCTCCACCTACACACTGCCCCTGTCCCTCCATTCTCTGACTACACAATGCCCATGTCCCTCATTTCTCTGACAAAACATTGTCCATGTGCCTCCAATCTCTTCATACACAATGTCCATGTCCCCCCATTCTGTGCTTACAAAATGTCCATGTCCCTGCATTCAATGCCTTCACATTGTCCATGTCCCTCCATTCTCTGCTTACACAATGTCCATGTCCCCCCATTCTGTGCTTACACAATGTCCATGTCCCTCCATTCCCTGCCTGCACAATGTCCATGTTGCCCATTCCATGCCTACACAATGTCCATGTCCCCCATTCTCTGCCTACTCAATGTCCATGTCCCAGCATTCTCTGCCTACACAATGTCCATGTCCCGCCAGTCTCTGCTTACACAATGCTAATGTCCCCCCATTCTGTGCTTACACAATGCCCATGTCCCTCCATTCTCTGCTTACGCAATGTCCATGTCCCCCCATTCTGTGCTTACACAATGCCCATGTTCCTCCATTCTCTGCCTGTACATTGTTCCTGTCACTCCATTCTCAGCCTACACAATGTCCCTGTCCCTCCATTCTCTGCCTACACATTGTCACTGACCCTCCATTCTCTGCCTACACAATGTCCATGTCCCCATTCTCTGACTAGACAATGTCCCTGTCCCTCCATTCTCTGCTTACACAATGTCACTGTCCCTCCATTATCTGCCCACACAATGTCCATGTCCCACTATTCTCTGCCTACACAATGTCCCTGTCCCTCCATTCTCCACCTACACATTGCACCTGTCCCTCCATTCTCTGACTACACAATGCCCATGTCCCTCCATTCTCTGCCAGTACATTGTCCCTGTCCCTCCATTCTCAGCCTACTTAATGTCCATGTCCTTACATTCTCTTCATCCAGAATGATCATGTCCCCCCATTCTGTGCTTACACAATGTCGATGTCCGTCCATTCTCTGCTGACACAATGTCCATGTCCCCGCATTCTGTGCTTACACAATGTCCATTTCCCTCCATTCTCTGCCTGCACAATGTCCATGTCGCCCATTCCATTCCTAAACAACGTCCATGTCCCTCCATTCTCTGCCCACACAATGTCCATTTCCCTCCATTCCCTTCTACACATTGTCCATGTCCCTCCATTCTCTGCTTACACAATGTCCATGTCCCCCCATTCCATGCCTACACAATGTCCATGTCCCCCATTCTCTGCCTACTCAATGTCCCTGTCTCTCCATTCTCTGCTTACACAATGTCCCTGTCCCTCATTTCTCTGCCAACACATTGTCCATGTCCCTCCTTTCTCTGCTTACACAATTTCCATGTCCCCCATTCCCTGCCTACACAATGTCCATGTCCCTCCAATCTCTGCCTACACAATGCCATGTCCCTCCAATCTCTGCCTGTACATTGTTCCTGTCCCTCAATTCTCAGCCTACACTATGTTCCTGTCCCTCCATTCGCGGCCTACACATTGTCACTGTCCCTCCATTCTCTCCCTACACAATGTCCATGTCCCCCATTCTCTGACTACACAATGTCCCTGTCCCTCCATTCTCTGCTTACACAATGTCCCTGTCCCTCCGTTATCTGCCCACACAATGTCCCTGTCCCTCCATTCACCACCTACACACTGCCCCTGTCCCTCCATTCTCTGCCAGTACATTGTCCATGTCCCTCCAGTTTTCTGCTTACACCATGTCCATGTCCCTCCATTCTCTGCGCACACAATGTCCTTTTCCCTCCATTCTCTGCCTGTACATTGTCCCTGTCCCTCCATTCTCAGCCTACTCAATGTCTATGTCCTTACAATCTCTTTGTACACAATGTCCTAGTCCCCCCATTCTGTGCTTACACAATGTCCATGTCCCCCATTCCCTGCCTACACAATGTCTTTGTAACTCCATTCTCTGCTTACACAATGTCCATGACCCTCCATTTTCTGCTTACACCATGTCCATGTCCCTCCATTCTCTCCCCACACAATGTCCATTTCCCTCCATTCTCTTGCTACACAATGTCCATGTCCCCCATTCTCTGACAACACAATGTCCCTGTCCCTCCATTCTCTGCTTACACAATATCCCTGTGCCTCCAATATCTGCCCACACAATGTCCATGTCCCACCTTTCTCTGCCTACACAATGTCCCTGTCCCTCCATTCTCCGCCTACACACTGCCCCTGGCCCTCCATTCTCTGCCTGCACAATGTCCATGTCGCCCATTCCATTCCTAAACAATGTCCATGTCCCTCCATTCTCTGCCCACACAAAGTCAATTTCCCTCCATTCCCTGCTACACATTGTCCATGTCCCTCCATTCTCTGCTTACACAATGTCCATGTCCCCCCATTCTGTGCTTACACAATGTCCATGTCCCTCCATTCCCTGCATGCACAATGTCCATGTTGCCCATTCCATGCCTACACAATGTCCATGTCCCCCATTCTCTGCCTACTCAATGTCCCTGTCTCTCCATTCTCTGCTTACACAATGTCCCTGTCCCTCATTTCTCTGCCAACACATTGTCCATGTCCCTCCTTTCTCTGATTACAGAATTTCCATGTCCCCCATTCCCTGCCTACACAATGTCCATGTCCCTGCATTCTCTGCCTACACAATGTCCATGTTCCTCCATTCTCTGCTTACACAATGTTCATGTCCCCCCATTCTGTGCTTACACAATGTCCCTGTCACTCCATTCTCTGCCTACACAATTTCCATGTCCCCCATTCCCTGCCTACACAATGTCCATGTCCCTGCATTCTCTGCCTACACACTGCCCCTGTCCCTCCATTCTCTGCCTACACAATGCCATGTCCCTCCATTCTCTGCCTGTACATTGTTCCTGTCCCTCAATTCTCAGCCTACACTATGTTCCTGTCCCTCCATTCGCGGCCTACACATTGTCACTGTCCCTCCATTCTCTCCCTACGCAATGTCCATGTCCCCCATTCTCTGACTACACAATGTCCCTGTCCCTCCATTCTCTGCTTACACAATGTCCCTGTCCCTCCATTATCTGCCCACACAATGTCCATGTCCCACTATTCTCTGCCTACACATTGTCACTGTCCCTCCATTCTCTCCCTACGCAATGTCCATGTCCCCCATTCTCTGACTACACAATGTCCCTGTCCCTCCATTCTCTGCTTACACAATGTCCCTGTCCCTCCATTCTCTCCCTACGCAATGTCCATGTCCCCCATTCTCTGACTACACAATGTCCCTGTCCCTCCATTCTCTGCTTACACAATGTCCCTGTCCCTCCATTATCTGCCCACACAATGTCCATGTCCCACTATTCTCTGCCTACACAATGTCCCTGTCCCTCCATTCTCTGCTTACACAATGTCCCTGTCCCTCCATTATCTGCCCACACAATGTCCATGTCCCACTATTCTCTGCCTACACTATGTTCCTGTCCCTCCATTCGCGGCCTACACATTGTCACTGTCCCTCCATTCTCTCCCTACGCAATGTCCATGTCCCCCATTCTCTGACTACACAATGTCCCTGTCCCTCCATTCTCTGCTTACACAATGTCCCTGTCCCTCCATTATCTGCCCACACAATGTCCATGTCCCACTATTGTCTGCCTACACAATGTCGATGTCCCTCCATTCTCTGCTGACAGAATGTCCATGTACCCCCATTCTGTGCTTACACAATGTCTATTTCCCTCCATTCTCTGCCTGCACAATGTCCATGTCGCCCATTCCATTCCTAAACAATGTCCATGACCCTCCATTCTCTGCTCACACAATGTCCATTTCCCTCCATTCGATGCCTACACATTGTCACTGTCCCACCATTCTCCGCCTACACACTGCCCCTGTCCCTCCATTCTCAGCCTACACAACGCCCATGGCCCTCCATTCTCTGCCTGTACATTGTCCATGTCCCCCCTTCTATGCTTACACAATGTCCCTTTCCCTCCATTCTCTGCCTTCACAATGTCCATGTCCCTGCATTCTCTGCTTACACAACGTTCATGTCCCTCCATTTTCTGCTTACACAATGTCCATGACCCTCCATTCTCTGCCCACACAATAGCCCTGTCCCCCCATTCTCTGCCATCACAATGTCCATGTCCCTCCTTTCTCTGCGTACACAGTGACCATGTCCCCCCATTCTCTGTGTACACAATGACAATGTCCCTGCATTCTCTGTGTACACAATGCCCCTGTCCCACCAGTCTAGGCCTACACATTGTCCCTGTCCCTCATTTCTCTGACAAAACATTGTCCATGTCCCTCCAATCTCTTCATACACAATGTCCATGTCCCCCCATTCTGTGCTTACAAAATGTCCATGTCCCTGCATTCAATGCCTTCACATTGTCCAGGTCCCTCCACTCTCTGCCTACACAATGTCCATGTCCCCCGTTCTATGCTTACACAATGTCCCTTTCCCTCCATTCTCTGCCTTCACAATGTCCATGTCCCTGCATTCTCTGCTTACACAACGTTCATGTCCCTCCATTTTCTGCTTACACAATGTCCATGACCCTCCATTCTCTGCCCACACAATAGCCCTGTCCCCCCATTCTCTGCCATCACAATGTCCGTGTTCCTCCATTCTCTGCGTACACAGTGACCCTGTCGCCCCATTCTCAGTGTACACAATGACCATGTCCCTGCATTCTCTGTGTACACAATGCCCCTGTCCCTCCAGTCTAGGCCTACACATTGTCCCTGTCCCTCATTTCTCTGACAAAACATTGTCCATGTCCCTCCAATCTCTTCATACACAATGTCCATGTCCCCCCATTCTGTGCTTACAAAATGTCCATGTCCCTGCATTCAATGCCTTCACATTGTCCAGGTCCCTCCATTCTCTGCTTACACAATGTCCATGTCCCCCCATTCTGTGCTTACGCAATGTCCATGTCCCTCCGTTCCCTGCCTGCACAATGTCCATGTTGCCCATTCCATGCCTACACAATGTCCATGTCCCCCATTCTCTGCCTACTCAATGTCCATGTCCCAGCATTCTCTGCCTACACAATGTCCATGTCCCGCCAGTCTCTGCTTACACAATGTTCATGTCCCCCCATTCTGTGCTTACACAATGCCCATGTCCCTGCATTCTCTGCTTACGCAATGTCCATGTCCCCCATTCTCTGACTACACAATGTCCCTGTCCCTCCATTCTCTGCTTACACAATGTCCCTGTCCCTCCATTATCTGCCCACACAATGTCCATGTCCCAATATTCTCTGCCTACACAATGTCCCTGTCCCTCCATTCACCACCTACACACTGCCCCTGTCCCTCCATTCTCTGCCTACACAATGCCCATGTCCCTCCATTCTCTGCCAGTACATTGTCCCTGTCCCTCCATTCTCAGCCTACTCAATGTCCATGTCCTTACATTCTCTTCACGCACAATGATCATGTCCCCCCATTCTGTGCTTAAACAATGTCGATGTCCCTCCATTCTCTGCTGACACAATGTCCATGTCCCCCCATTCTGTGCTTACACAATGTCCATTTCCCTCCATTCTCTGCCTGCACAATGTCCATGTCGCCCATTCCATGCCTAAACAATGTCCATGTCCCTCCATTCTCTGCTCACACAATGTCCATTTCCCTCCATTCGATGCCTACACATTGTCACTGTCCCTCCATTCTCCACCTACACACTGCCCCTGTCCCTCCATTCTCAGCCTACACAATGCCCATGGCCCTCCATTCTCTGCCTGTACATTGTTTCTGTCCATCCATTCTGAGCCTACACAATGTCCCTGTCCCTCCATTCTCTGCCTACACATTGTCACTGTCCCTCCACTCTCTGCCTACACAATGTCCATGTCCCCCGTTCTATGCTTACACAATGTCCCTTTCCCTCCATTCTCTGCCTTCACAATGTCCATGTCCCTGCATTCTCTGCTTACACAACGTTCATGTCCCTCCATTTTCTGCTTACACAATGTCCATGACCCTCCATTCTCTGCCCACACAATAGCCCTGTCCCCCCATTCTCTGCCATCACAATGTCCATGTCCCTCCATTCTCTGAGTACACAGTGACAATGTCCCCCCATTCTCAGTGTACACAATGACCATGTCCCTGCATTCTCTGTGTACACAATGCCCCTGTCCCTCCATTCTCTGACTACACATTGTCCCTGTCCCTCATTTCTCTGACAAAACATTGTCCATGTCCCTCCAATCTCTTCATACACAATGTCCATGTCCCCCCATTCTGTGCTTACAAAATGTCCATGTCCCTGCATTCAGTGCCTTCACATTGTCCATGTCCCTCCATTCTCTGCTTACACAATGTCCATGTCCCCCCATTCTGTGCTTACACAATGTCCATGTCCCTCCATTCCCTGCCTGCACAATGTCCATGTTGCCCATTCCATGCCTACACAATGTCCATGTCCCCCATTCTCTGCCTACTCAATGTCCATGTCCCAGCATTCTCTGCCTACACAATGTCCATGTCCCGCCAGTCTCTGCTTACACAATGCTCATGTCCCCCCATTCTGTGCTTACACAATGCCCATGTCCCTCCATTCGCTGCTTACGCAATGTCCATGTCCCCCCATTCTGTGCTTACACAATGCCCATGTCCCTCCATTCTCTGCCTGTACATTGTTCCTGTCCCTCCATTCTCTGCCTACACATTGTCACTGACCCTCCATTCTCTGCCTACACAATGTCCATGTCCCCATTCTCTGACTACACAATGTCCCTGTCCCTCCATTCTCTGCTTACACATTGTCACTGTCCCTCCATTATCTGCCCACACAATGTCCATGTCCCACTATTCTCTGCCTACACAATGTCCCTGTCCCTCCATTCTCCACCTACACACTGCCCCTGTCCCTCCATTCTCTGACTACACAATGCCCATGTCCCTCATTTCTCTGACAAAACATTGTCCATGTGCCTCCAATCTCTTCATACACAATGTCCATGTCCCCCCATTCTGTGCTTACAAAATGTCCATGTCCCTGCATTCAATGCCTTCACATTGTCCATGTCCCTCCATTCTCTGCTTACACAATGTCCATGTCCCCCCATTCTGTACTTACACAATGTCCATGTCCCTCCATTCCCTGCCTGCACAATGTCCATGTTGCCCATTCCATGCCTACACAATGTCCATGTCCCCCATTCTCTGCCTACTCAATGTCCATGTCCCAGCATTCTCTGCCTACACAATGTCCATGTCCCGCCAGTCTCTGCTTACACAATGCTAATGTCCCCCCATTCTGTGCTTACACAATGCCCATGTCCCTCCATTCTCTGCTTACGCAATGTCCATGTCCCCCCATTCTGTGCTTACACAATGCCCATGTTCCTCCATTCTCTGCCTGTACATTGTTCCTGTCACTCCATTCTCAGCCTACACAATGTCCCTGTCCCTCCATTCTCTGCCTACACATTGTCACTGACCCTCCATTCTCTGCCTACACAATGTCCATGTCCCCATTCTCTGACTAGACAATGTCCCTGTCCCTCCATTCTCTGCTTACACAATGTCACTGTCCCTCCATTATCTGCCCACACAATGTCCATGTCCCACTATTCTCTGCCTACACAATGTCCCTGTCCCTCCATTCTCCACCTACACATTGCACCTGTCCCTCCATTCTCTGACTACACAATGCCCATGTCCCTCCATTCTCTGCCAGTACATTGTCCCTGTCCCTCCATTCTCAGCCTACTTAATGTCCATGTCCTTACATTCTCTTCATCCAGAATGATCATGTCCCCCCATTCTGTGCTTACACAATGTCGATGTCCGTCCATTCTCTGCTGACACAATGTCCATGTCCCCGCATTCTGTGCTTACACAATGTCCATTTCCCTCCATTCTCTGCCTGCACAATGTCCATGTCGCCCATTCCATTCCTAAACAACGTCCATGTCCCTCCATTCTCTGCCCACACAATGTCCATTTCCCTCCATTCCCTGCTACACATTGTCCATGTCCCTCCATTCTCTGCTTACACAATGTCCATGTCCCCCCATTCCATGCCTACACAATGTCCATGTCCCCCATTCTCTGCCTACTCAATGTCCCTGTCTCTCCATTCTCTGCTTACACAATGTCCCTGTCCCTCATTTCTCTGCCAACACATTGTCCATGTCCCTCCTTTCTCTGCTTACACAATTTCCATGTCCCCCATTCCCTGCCTACACAATGTCCATGTCCCTCCAATCTCTGCCTACACAATGCCATGTCCCTCCAATCTCTGCCTGTACATTGTTCCTGTCCCTCAATTCTCAGCCTACACTATGTTCCTGTCCCTCCATTCGCGGCCTACACATTGTCACTGTCCCTCCATTCTCTCCCTACACAATGTCCATGTCCCCCATTCTCTGACTACACAATGTCCCTGTCCCTCCATTCTCTGCTTACACAATGTCCCTGTCCCTCCGTTATCTGCCCACACAATGTCCCTGTCCCTCCATTCACCACCTACACACTGCCCCTGTCCCTCCATTCTCTGCCAGTACATTGTCCATGTCCCTCCAGTTTTCTGCTTACACCATGTCCATGTCCCTCCATTCTCTGCGCACACAATGTCCTTTTCCCTCCATTCTCTGCCTGTACATTGTCCCTGTCCCTCCATTCTCAGCCTACTCAATGTCTATGTCCTTACAATCTCTTTGTACACAATGTCCTAGTCCCCCCATTCTGTGCTTACACAATGTCCATGTCCCCCATTCCCTGCCTACACAATGTCTTTGTAACTCCATTCTCTGCTTACACAATGTCCATGACCCTCCATTTTCTGCTTACACCATGTCCATGTCCCTCCATTCTCTCCCCACACAATGTCCATTTCCCTCCATTCTCTTGCTACACAATGTCCATGTCCCCCATTCTCTGACAACACAATGTCCCTGTCCCTCCATTCTCTGCTTACACAATATCCCTGTGCCTCCAATATCTGCCCACACAATGTCCATGTCCCACCTTTCTCTGCCTACACAATGTCCCTGTCCCTCCATTCTCCGCCTACACACTGCCCCTGGCCCTCCATTCTCTGCCTGCACAATGTCCATGTCGCCCATTCCATTCCTAAACAATGTCCATGTCCCTCCATTCTCTGCCCACACAAAGTCAATTTCCCTCCATTCCCTGCTACACATTGTCCATGTCCCTCCATTCTCTGCTTACACAATGTCCATGTCCCCCCATTCTGTGCTTACACAATGTCCATGTCCCTCCATTCCCTGCATGCACAATGTCCATGTTGCCCATTCCATGCCTACACAATGTCCATGTCCCCCATTCTCTGCCTACTCAATGTCCCTGTCTCTCCATTCTCTGCTTACACAATGTCCCTGTCCCTCATTTCTCTGCCAACACATTGTCCATGTCCCTCCTTTCTCTGATTACAGAATTTCCATGTCCCCCATTCCCTGCCTACACAATGTCCATGTCCCTGCATTCTCTGCCTACACAATGTCCATGTTCCTCCATTCTCTGCTTACACAATGTTCATGTCCCCCCATTCTGTGCTTACACAATGTCCCTGTCACTCCATTCTCTGCCTACACAATTTCCATGTCCCCCATTCCCTGCCTACACAATGTCCATGTCCCTGCATTCTCTGCCTACACACTGCCCCTGTCCCTCCATTCTCTGCCTACACAATGCCATGTCCCTCCATTCTCTGCCTGTACATTGTTCCTGTCCCTCAATTCTCAGCCTACACTATGTTCCTGTCCCTCCATTCGCGGCCTACACATTGTCACTGTCCCTCCATTCTCTCCCTACGCAATGTCCATGTCCCCCATTCTCTGACTACACAATGTCCCTGTCCCTCCATTCTCTGCTTACACAATGTCCCTGTCCCTCCATTATCTGCCCACACAATGTCCATGTCCCACTATTCTCTGCCTACACATTGTCACTGTCCCTCCATTCTCTCCCTACGCAATGTCCATGTCCCCCATTCTCTGACTACACAATGTCCCTGTCCCTCCATTCTCTGCTTACACAATGTCCCTGTCCCTCCATTCTCTCCCTACGCAATGTCCATGTCCCCCATTCTCTGACTACACAATGTCCCTGTCCCTCCATTCTCTGCTTACACAATGTCCCTGTCCCTCCATTATCTGCCCACACAATGTCCATGTCCCACTATTCTCTGCCTACACAATGTCCCTGTCCCTCCATTCTCTGCTTACACAATGTCCCTGTCCCTCCATTATCTGCCCACACAATGTCCATGTCCCACTATTCTCTGCCTACACTATGTTCCTGTCCCTCCATTCGCGGCCTACACATTGTCACTGTCCCTCCATTCTCTCCCTACGCAATGTCCATGTCCCCCATTCTCTGACTACACAATGTCCCTGTCCCTCCATTCTCTGCTTACACAATGTCCCTGTCCCTCCATTATCTGCCCACACAATGTCCATGTCCCACTATTGTCTGCCTACACAATGTCGATGTCCCTCCATTCTCTGCTGACAGAATGTCCATGTACCCCCATTCTGTGCTTACACAATGTCTATTTCCCTCCATTCTCTGCCTGCACAATGTCCATGTCGCCCATTCCATTCCTAAACAATGTCCATGACCCTCCATTCTCTGCTCACACAATGTCCATTTCCCTCCATTCGATGCCTACACATTGTCACTGTCCCACCATTCTCCGCCTACACACTGCCCCTGTCCCTCCATTCTCAGCCTACACAACGCCCATGGCCCTCCATTCTCTGCCTGTACATTGTCCATGTCCCCCCTTCTATGCTTACACAATGTCCCTTTCCCTCCATTCTCTGCCTTCACAATGTCCATGTCCCTGCATTCTCTGCTTACACAACGTTCATGTCCCTCCATTTTCTGCTTACACAATGTCCATGACCCTCCATTCTCTGCCCACACAATAGCCCTGTCCCCCCATTCTCTGCCATCACAATGTCCATGTCCCTCCTTTCTCTGCGTACACAGTGACCATGTCCCCCCATTCTCTGTGTACACAATGACAATGTCCCTGCATTCTCTGTGTACACAATGCCCCTGTCCCACCAGTCTAGGCCTACACATTGTCCCTGTCCCTCATTTCTCTGACAAAACATTGTCCATGTCCCTCCAATCTCTTCATACACAATGTCCATGTCCCCCCATTCTGTGCTTACAAAATGTCCATGTCCCTGCATTCAATGCCTTCACATTGTCCAGGTCCCTCCACTCTCTGCCTACACAATGTCCATGTCCCCCGTTCTATGCTTACACAATGTCCCTTTCCCTCCATTCTCTGCCTTCACAATGTCCATGTCCCTGCATTCTCTGCTTACACAACGTTCATGTCCCTCCATTTTCTGCTTACACAATGTCCATGACCCTCCATTCTCTGCCCACACAATAGCCCTGTCCCCCCATTCTCTGCCATCACAATGTCCGTGTTCCTCCATTCTCTGCGTACACAGTGACCCTGTCGCCCCATTCTCAGTGTACACAATGACCATGTCCCTGCATTCTCTGTGTACACAATGCCCCTGTCCCTCCAGTCTAGGCCTACACATTGTCCCTGTCCCTCATTTCTCTGACAAAACATTGTCCATGTCCCTCCAATCTCTTCATACACAATGTCCATGTCCCCCCATTCTGTGCTTACAAAATGTCCATGTCCCTGCATTCAATGCCTTCACATTGTCCAGGTCCCTCCATTCTCTGCTTACACAATGTCCATGTCCCCCCATTCTGTGCTTACGCAATGTCCATGTCCCTCCGTTCCCTGCCTGCACAATGTCCATGTTGCCCATTCCATGCCTACACAATGTCCATGTCCCCCATTCTCTGCCTACTCAATGTCCATGTCCCAGCATTCTCTGCCTACACAATGTCCATGTCCCGCCAGTCTCTGCTTACACAATGTTCATGTCCCCCCATTCTGTGCTTACACAATGCCCATGTCCCTGCATTCTCTGCTTACGCAATGTCCATGTCCCCCCATTCTGTGCTTACACAATGCCCATGTCCCTGCATTCTCTGCCTGTACATTGTTCCTGTCACTCCATTCTCAGCATACACAATGTCCCTGTCCCTCCATTCTCTGCCTACACATTGTCACTGACCCTCCATTCTCTGCCTACACAATGTCCATGTCCCCATTCTCTGACTACACAATGTCCCTGTCCCTCCATTCTCTGCTTACACAATGTCACTGTCCCTCCATTATCTGCCCACACAATGTCCATGTCCCACTATTCTCTGCCTACACAATGTCCCTGTCCCTCCATTCTCCACCTACACACTGCCCCTGTCCCTCCATTCTCTGACTACACAATGCCCATGTCGCTCCATTCTCTGCCACTACATTGTCCCTGTCACTCCATTCTCAGCCTACTTAATGTCCATGTCCTTACATTCTCTTCATCCAGAATGATCATGTCCCCCCATTCTGTGCTTACACAATGTCGATGTCCGTCCATTCTCTGCTGACACAATGTCCATGTCCCCCCATTCTGTGCTTACACAATGTCCATTTCCCTCCATTCTCTGCCTGCACAATGTCCATGTCGCCCATTCCATTCCTAAACAATGTCAATTTCCCTCCATTCCCTGCTACACATTGTCCATGTCCCTCCATTCTCTGCTTACACAATGTCCATGTCCCCCCATTCTGTGCTTACACAATGTCCATGTCCCTCCATTCCCTGCATGCACAATGTCCATGTTGCCCATTCCATGCCTACACAATGTCCATGTCCCCCATTCTCTGCCTACTCAATGTCCCTGTCTCTCCATTCTCTGCTTACACAATGTCCCTGTCCCTCATTTCTCTGCCAACACATTGTCCATGTCCCTCCTTTCTCTGCTTACACAATTTCCATGTCCCCCATTCCAAGCCTACACAATGTCCATGTCCCTGCATTCTCTGCCTACACAATGTCCATGTTCCACCATTCTCTGCCTACACAATGTCCATGTCACTCCATTCTCTGCTTACACAATGTTCATGTCCCTCCATTTTCTGCTTACACAATGTCCCTGTGCCTCCATTGTCTGCCCACACAATGTCCAATTCACTCCATTCTCTGCCTACACATTGTCACTGTCCCTCCATTCTCCGCCTACACACTGCCCCTGTCCCTCCATTCTCTGCATACACAATGCCATGTCGCTCCATTCTCTGCCTGTACATTGTTCCTGTCCCTCAATTCTCAGCCTACACAATGTCCCTGTCCCTCCATTCGCGGCCTACACATTGTCACTGTCCCTCCATTCTCTCCCTACACAATGTCCATGTCCCCCATTCTCTGACTACACAATGTCCCTGTCCCTCCATTCTCTGCTTACACAATGGCCCTGTCCCTCCATTATCTGCCCACAGAATGTCCATGTCCCACTATTCTCTGCCTACACAATGTCCCTGTCCCTCCATTCACCACCTACACACTGCCCCTGTCCCTCCATTCTCTGCCTAAACAATGCCCATGTCCCTCCATTCTCTGCCAGTACATTGTTCCTGTCCCTCCATTCTCAGCCTACTCAATGTTCATGTCCTTACATTCTATTCACGCACAATGATCATGTCCCCCCATTCTGTGCTTAAACAATGTCGATGTCCCTCCATTCTCTGCTGACAGAATGTCCATGTCCCCCCATTCTGTGCTTACACAATGTCTATTTCCCTCCATTCTCTGCCTGCACAATGTCCATGTCGCCCATTCCATTCCTAAACAATGTCCCTGTCCCTCCATTCTCTGCCTACACATTGTCACTGTCCCTCCACTCTCTGCCTACACAATGTCCATGTCCCCCGTTCTATGCTTACACAATGTCCCTTTCCCTCCATTCTCTGCCTTCACAATGTCCATGTCCCTGCATTCTCTGCTTACACAACGTTCATGTCCCTCCATTTTCTGCTTACACAATGTCCATGACCCTCCATTCTCTGCCCACACAATAGCCCTGTCCCCCCATTCTCTGCCATCACAATGTCCATGTCCCTCCATTCTCTGAGTACACAGTGACAATGTCCCCCCATTCTCAGTGTACACAATGACCATGTCCCTGCATTCTCTGTGTACACAATGCCCCTGTCCCTCCATTCTCTGACTACACATTGTCCCTGTCCCTCATTTCTCTGACAAAACATTGTCCATGTCCCTCCAATCTCTTCATACACAATGTCCATGTCCCCCCATTCTGTGCTTACAAAATGTCCATGTCCCTGCATTCAGTGCCTTCACATTGTCCATGTCCCTCCATTCTCTGCTTACACAATGTCCATGTCCCCCCATTCTGTGCTTACACAATGTCCATGTCCCTCCATTCCCTGCCTGCACAATGTCCATGTTGCCCATTCCATGCCTACACAATGTCCATGTCCCCCATTCTCTGCCTACTCAATGTCCATGTCCCAGCATTCTCTGCCTACACAATGTCCATGTCCCGCCAGTCTCTGCTTACACAATGCTCATGTCCCCCCATTCTGTGCTTACACAATGCCCATGTCCCTCCATTCGCTGCTTACGCAATGTCCATGTCCCCCCATTCATTGCTTACACAATGCCCATGTCCCTCCATTCTCTGCCTGTACATTGTTCCTGTCCCTCCATTCTCTGCCTACACATTGTCACTGACCCTCCATTCTCTGCCTACACAATGTCCATGTCCCCATTCTCTGACTACACAATGTCCCTGTCCCTCCATTCTCTGCTTACACATTGTCACTGTCCCTCCATTATCTGCCCACACAATGTCCATGTCCCACTATTCTCTGCCTACACAATGTCCCTGTCCCTCCATTCTCCACCTACACACTGCCCCTGTCCCTCCATTCTCTGACTACACAATGCCCATGTCCCTCATTTCTCTGACAAAACATTGTCCATGTGCCTCCAATCTCTTCATACACAATGTCCATGTCCCCCCATTCTGTGCTTACAAAATGTCCATGTCCCTGCATTCAATGCCTTCACATTGTCCATGTCCCTCCATTCTCTGCTTACACAATGTCCATGTCCCCCCATTCTGTGCTTACACAATGTCCATGTCCCTCCATTCCCTGCCTGCACAATGTCCATGTTGCCCATTCCATGCCTACACAATGTCCATGTACCCCATTCTCTGCCTACTCAATGTCCATGTCCCAGCATTCTCTGCCTACACAATGTCCATGTCCCGCCAGTCTCTGCTTACACAATGCTAATGTCCCCCCATTCTGTGCTTACACAATGCCCATGTCCCTCCATTCTCTGCTTACGCAATGTCCATGTCCCCCCATTCTGTGCTTACACAATGCCCATGTTCCTCCATTCTCTGCCTGTACATTGTTCCTGTCACTCCATTCTCAGCCTACACAATGTCCCTGTCCCTCCATTCTCTGCCTACACATTGTCACTGACCCTCCATTCTCTGCCTACACAATGTCCATGTCCCCATTCTCTGACTAGACAATGTCCCTGTCCCTCCATTCTCTGCTTACACAATGTCACTGTCCCTCCATTATCTGCCCACACAATGTCCATGTCCCACTATTCTCTGCCTACACAATATCCCTGTCCCTCCATTCTCCACCTACACATTGCACCTGTCCCTCCATTCTCTGACTACACAATGCCCATGTCCCTCCATTCTCTGCCAGTACATTGTCCCTGTCCCTCCATTCTCAGCCTACTTAATGTCCATGTCCTTACATTCTCTTCATCCAGAATGATCATGTCCCCCCATTCTGTGCTTACACAATGTCGATGTCCGTCCATTCTCTGCTGACACAATGTCCATGTCCCCGCATTCTGTGCTTACACAATGTCCATTTCCCTCCATTCTCTGCCTGCACAATGTCCATGTCGCCCATTCCATTCCTAAACAACGTCCATGTCCCTCCATTCTCTGCCCACACAATGTCCATTTCCCTCCATTCCCTGCTACACATTGTCCATGTCCCTCCATTCTCTGCTTACACAATGTCCATGTCCCCCCATTCCATGCCTACACAATGTCCATGTCCCCCATTCTCTGCCTACTCAATGTCCCTGTCTCTCCATTCTCTGCTTACACAATGTCCCTGTCCCTCATTTCTCTGCCAACACATTGTCCATGTCCCTCCTTTCTCTGCTTACACAATTTCCATGTCCCCCATTCCCTGCCTACACAATGTCCATGTCCCTCCAATCTCTGCCTACACAATGCCATGTCCCTCCAATCTCTGCCTGTACATTGTTCCTGTCCCTCAATTCTCAGCCTACACTATGTTCCTGTCCCTCCATTCGCGGCCTACACATTGTCACTGTCCCTCCATTCTCTCCCTACACAATGTCCATGTCCCCCATTCTCTGACTACACAATGTCCCTGTCCCTCCATTCTCTGCTTACACAATGTCCCTGTCCCTCCGTTATCTGCCCACACAATGTCCCTGTCCCTCCATTCACCACCTACACACTGCCCCTGTCCCTCCATTCTCTGCCAGTACATTGTCCATGTCCCTCCAGTTTTCTGCTTACACCATGTCCATGTCCCTCCATTCTCTGCGCACACAATGTCCTTTTCCCTCCATTCTCTGCCTGTACATTGTCCCTGTCCCTCCATTCTCAGCCTACTCAATGTCTATGTCCTTACAATCTCTTTGTACACAATGTCCTAGTCCCCCCATTCTGTGCTTACACAATGTCCATATCCCCCATTCCCTGCCTACACAATGTCTTTGTAACTCCATTCTCTGCTTACACAATGTCCATGACCCTCCATTTTCTGCTTACACCATGTCCATGTCCCTCCATTCTCTCCCCACACAATGTCCATTTCCCTCCATTCTCTTGCTACACAATGTCCATGTCCCCCATTCTCTGACAACACAATGTCCCTGTCCCTCCATTCTCTGCTTACACAATATCCCTGTGCCTCCAATATCTGCCCACACAATGTCCATGTCCCACCTTTCTCTGCCTACACAATGTCCCTGTCCCTCCATTCTCCGCCTACACACTGCCCCTGGCCCTCCATTCTCTGCCTGCACAATGTCCATGTCGCCCATTCCATTCCTAAACAATGTCCATGTCCCTCCATTCTCTGCCCACACAAAGTCAATTTCCCTCCATTCCCTGCTACACATTGTCCATGTCCCTCCATTCTCTGCTTACACAATGTCCATGTCCCCCCATTCTGTGCTTACACAATGTCCATGTCCCTCCATTCCCTGCATGCACAATGTCCATGTTGCCCATTCCATGCCTACACAATGTCCATGTCCCCCATTCTCTGCCTACTCAATGTCCCTGTCTCTCCATTCTCTGCTTACACAATATCCCTGTCCCTCATTTCTCTGCCAACACATTGTCCATGTCCCTCCTTTCTCTGATTACAGAATTTCCATGTCCCCCATTCCCTGCCTACACAATGTCCATGTCCCTGCATTCTCTGCCTACACAATGTCCATGTTCCTCCATTCTCTGCTTACACAATGTTCATGTCCCCCCATTCTGTGCTTACACAATGTCCCTGTCACTCCATTCTCTGCCTACACAATTTCCATGTCCCCCATTCCCTGCCTACACAATGTCCATGTCCCTGCATTCTCTGCCTACACACTGCCCCTGTCCCTCCATTCTCTGCCTACACAATGCCATGTCCCTCCATTCTCTGCCTGTACATTGTTCCTGTCCCTCAATTCTCAGCCTACACTATGTTCCTGTCCCTCCATTCGCGGCCTACACATTGTCACTGTCCCTCCATTCTCTCCCTACGCAATGTCCATGTCCCCCATTCTCTGACTACACAATGTCCCTGTCCCTCCATTCTCTGCTTACACAATGTCCCTGTCCCTCCATTATCTGCCCACACAATGTCCATGTCCCACTATTCTCTGCCTACACATTGTCACTGTCCCTCCATTCTCTCCCTACGCAATGTCCATGTCCCCCATTCTCTGACTACACAATGTCCCTGTCCCTCCATTCTCTGCTTACACAATGTCCCTGTCCCTCCATTCTCTCCCTACGCAATGTCCATGTCCCCCATTCTCTGACTACACAATGTCCCTGTCCCTCCATTCTCTGCTTACACAATGTCCCTGTCCCTCCATTATCTGCCCACACAATGTCCATGTCCCACTATTCTCTGCCTACACAATGTCCCTGTCCCTCCATTCTCTGCTTACACAATGTCCCTGTCCCTCCATTATCTGCCCACACAATGTCCATGTCCCACTATTCTCTGCCTACACTATGTTCCTGTCCCTCCATTCGCGGCCTACACATTGTCACTGTCCCTCCATTCTCTCCCTACGCAATGTCCATGTCCCCCATTCTCTGACTACACAATGTCCCTGTCCCTCCATTCTCTGCTTACACAATGTCCCTGTCCCTCCATTCTCTGCTGACAGAATGTCCATGTACCCCCATTCTGTGCTTACACAATGTCTATTTCCCTCCATTCTCTGCCTGCACAATGTCCATGTCGCCCATTCCATTCCTAAACAATGTCCATGACCCTCCATTCTCTGCTCACACAATGTCCATTTCCCTCCATTCGATGCCTACACATTGTCACTGTCCCACCATTCTCCGCCTACACACTGCCCCTGTCCCTCCATTCTCAGCCTACACAACGCCCATGGCCCTCCATTCTCTGCCTGTACATTGTCCATGTCCCCCCTTCTATGCTTACACAATGTCCCTTTCCCTCCATTCTCTGCCTTCACAATGTCCATGTCCCTGCATTCTCTGCTTACACAACGTTCATGTCCCTCCATTTTCTGCTTACACCATGTCCATGACCCTCCATTCTCTGCCCACACAATAGCCCTGTCCCCCCATTCTCTGCCATCACAATGTCCATGTCCCTCCTTTCTCTGCGTACACAGTGACCATGTCCCCCCATTCTCTGTGTACACAATGACAATGTCCCTGCATTCTCTGTGTACACAATGCCCCTGTCCCACCAGTCTAGGCCTACACATTGTCCCTGTCCCTCATTTCTCTGACAAAACATTGTCCATGTCCCTCCAATCTCTTCATACACAATGTCCATGTCCCCCCATTCTGTGCTTACAAAATGTCCATGTCCCTGCATTCAATGCCTTCACATTGTCCAGGTCCCTCCACTCTCTGCCTACACAATGTCCATGTCCCCCGTTCTATGCTTACACAATGTCCCTTTCCCTCCATTCTCTGCCTTCACAATGTCCATGTCCCTGCATTCTCTGCTTACACAACGTTCATGTCCCTCCATTTTCTGCTTACACAATGTCCATGACCCTCCATTCTCTGCCCACACAATAGCCCTGTCCCCCCATTCTCTGCCATCACAATGTCCATGTTCCTCCATTCTCTGCGTACACAGTGACCCTGTCGCCCCATTCTCAGTGTACACAATGACCATGTCCCTGCATTCTCTGTGTACACAATGCCCCTGTCCCTCCAGTCTAGGCCTACACATTGTCCCTGTCCCTCATTTCTCTGACAAAACATTGTCCATGTCCCTCCAATCTCTTCATACACAATGTCCATGTCCCCCCATTCTGTGCTTACAAAATGTCCATGTCCCTGCATTCAATGCCTTCACATTGTCCAGGTCCCTCCATTCTCTGCTTACACAATGTCCATGTCCCCCCATTCTGTGCTTACGCAATGTCCATGTCCCTCCATTCCCTGCCTGCACAATGTCCATGTTGCCCATTCCATGCCTACACAATGTCCATGTCCCCCATTCTCTGCCTACTCAATGTCCATGTCCCAGCATTCTCTGCCTACACAATGTCCATGTCCCGCCAGTCTCTGCTTACACAATGTTCATGTCCCCCCATTCTGTGCTTACACAATGCCCATGTCCCTGCATTCTCTGCTTACGCAATGTCCATGTCCCTGCATTCTCTGCCTGTACATTGTTCCTGTCACTCCATTCTCAGCATACACAATGTCCCTGTCCCTCCATTCTCTGCCTACACATTGTCACTGACCCTCCATTCTCTGCCTACACAATGTCCATGTCCCCATTCTCTGACTACACAATGTCCCTGTCCCTCCATTCTCTGCTTACACAATGTCACTGTCCCTCCATTATCTGCCCACACAATGTCCATGTCCCACTATTCTCTGCCTACACAATGTCCCTGTCCCTCCATTCTCCACCTACACACTGCCCCTGTCCCTCCATTCTCTGACTACACAATGCCCATGTCGCTCCATTCTCTGCCACTACATTGTCCCTGTCACTCCATTCTCAGCCTACTTAATGTCCATGTCCTTACATTCTCTTCATCCAGAATGATCATGTCCCCCCATTCTGTGCTTACACAATGTCGATGTCCGTCCATTCTCTGCTGACACAATGTCCATGTCCCCCCATTCTGTGCTTACACAATGTCCATTTCCCTCCATTCTCTGCCTGCACAATGTCCATGTCGCCCATTCCATTCCTAAACAATGTCAATTTCCCTCCATTCCCTGCTACACATTGTCCATGTCCCTCCATTCTCTGCTTACACAATGTCCATGTCCCCCCATTCTGTGCTTACACAATGTCCATGTCCCTCCATTCCCTGCATGCACAATGTCCATGTTGCCCATTCCATGCCTACACAATGTCCATGTCCCCCATTCTCTGCCTACTCAATGTCCCTGTCTCTCCATTCTCTGCTTACACAATGTCCCTGTCCCTCATTTCTCTGCCAACACATTGTCCATGTCCCTCCTTTCTCTGCTTACACAATTTCCATGTCCCCCATTCCAAGCCTACACAATGTCCATGTCCCTGCATTCTCTGCCTACACAATGTCCATGTTCCACCATTCTCTGCCTACACAATGTCCATGTCACTCCATTCTCTGCTTACACAATGTTCATGTCCCTCCATTTTCTGCTTACACAATGTCCCTGTGCCTCCATTGTCTGCCCACACAATGTCCAATTCACTCCATTCTCTGCCTACACATTGTCACTGTCCCTCCATTCTCCGCCTACACACTGCCCCTGTCCCTCCATTCTCTGCATACACAATGCCATGTCGCTCCATTCTCTGCCTGTACATTGTTCCTGTCCCTCAATTCTCAGCCTACACAATGTCCCTGTCCCTCCATTCGCGGCCTACACATTGTCACTGTCCCTCCATTCTCTCCCTACACAATGTCCATGTCCCCCATTCTCTGACTACACAATGTCCCTGTCCCTCCATTCTCTGCTTACACAATGGCCCTGTCCCTCCATTATCTGCCCACAGAATGTCCATGTCCCACTATTCTCAGCCTACACAATGTCCCTGTCCCTCCATTCACCACCTACACACTGCCCCTGTCCCTCCATTCTCTGCCTAAACAATGCCCATGTCCCTCCATTCTCTGCCAGTACATTGTTCCTGTCCCTCCATTCTCAGCCTACTCAATGTTCATGTCCTTACATTCTATTCACGCACAATGATCATGTCCCCCCATTCTGTGCTTAAACAATGTCGATGTCCCTCCATTCTCTGCTGACAGAATGTCCATGTCCCCCCATTCTGTGCTTACACAATGTCTATTTCCCTCCATTCTCTGCCTGCACAATGTCCATGTCGCCCATTCCATTCCTAAACAATGTCCCTGTCCCTCCATTCTCTGCCTACACATTGTCACTGTCCCTCCACTCTCTGCCTACACAATGTCCATGTCCCCCGTTCTATGCTTACACAATGTCCCTTTCCCTCCATTCTCTGCCTTCACATTGTCCATGTCCCTGCATTCTCTGCTTACACAACGTTCATGTCCCTCCATTTTCTGCTTACACAATGTCCATGACCCTCCATTCTCTGCTGACAGAATGTCCATGTCCCTCCATTTTCTGCTTACACAATGTCCATGTCCCTCCTTTCTCTGCGTACACAGTGACCATGTCCCCCCATTCTCTGTGTACACAATGACAATGTCCCTGCATTCTCTGTGTACACAATGCCCCTGTCCCACCAGTCTAGGCCTACACATTGTCCCTGTCCCTCATTTCTCTGACAAAACATTGTCCATGTCCCTCCAATCTCTTCATACACAATGTCCATGTCCCCCCATTCTGTGCTTACAAAATGTCCATGTCCCTGCATTCAATGCCTTCACATTGTCCAGGTCCCTCCACTCTCTGCCTACACAATGTCCATGTCCCCCGTTCTATGCTTACACAATGTCCCTTTCCCTCCATTCTCTGCCTTCACAATGTCCATGTCCCTGCATTCTCTGCTTACACAACGTTCATGTCCCTCCATTTTCTGCTTACACAATGTCCATGACCCTCCATTCTCTGCCCACACAATAGCCCTGTCCCCCCATTCTCTGCCATCACAATGTCCATGTTCCTCCATTCTCTGCGTACACAGTGACCCTGTCCCCCCATTCTCAGTGTACACAATGACCATGTCCCTGCATTCTCTGTGTACACAATGCCCCTGTCCCTCCAGTCTAGGCCTACACATTGTCCCTGTCCCTCATTTCTCTGACAAAACATTGTCCATGTCCCTCCAATCTCTTCATACACAATGTCCATGTCCCCCCATTCTGTGCTTACAAAATGTCCATGTCGCTGCATTCAATGCCTTCACATTGTCCAGGTCCCTCCATTCTCTGCTTACACAATGTCCATGTCCCCCCATTCTGTGCTTACACAATGTCCATGTCCCTCCATTCCCTACCTGCACAATGTCCATGTTGCCCATTCCATGCCTACACAATGTCCATGTCCCCCATTCTCTGCCTACTCAATGTCCATGTCCCAGCATTCTCTGCCTAAACAATGTCCATGTCCCGCCAGTCTCTGCTTACACAATGTTCATGTCCCCCCATTCTGTGCTTACACAATGCCCATGTCCCTGCATTCTCTGCTTACGCAATGTCCATGTCCCCCCATTCTGTGCTTACACAATGCCCATGTCCCTGCATTCTCTGCCTGTACATTGTTCCTGTCCCTCCATTCTCAGCATACACAATGTCCCTGTCCCTCCATTCTCTGCCTACACATTGTCACTGACCCTCCATTCTCTGCCTACACAATGTCCATGTCCCCATTCTCTGACTACACAATGTCCCTGTCCCTCCATTCTCTGCTTACACAATGTCACTGTCCCTCCATTATCTGCCCACACAATGTCCATGTCCCACTATTCTCTGCCTACACAATGTCCCTGTCCCTCCATTCTCCACCTACACACTGCCCCTGTCCCTCCATTCTCTGACTACACAATGCCCATGTCGCTCCATTCTCTGCCACTACATTGTCCCTGTCACTCCATTCTCAGCCTACTTAATGTCCATGTCCTTACATTCTCTTCATCCAGAATGATCATGTCCCCCCATTCTGTGCTTACACAATGTCGATGTCCGTCCATTCTCTGCTGACACAATGTCCATGTCCCCCCATTCTGTGCTTACACAATGTCCATTTCCCTCCATTCTCTGCCTGCACAATGTCCATGTCGCCCATTCCATTCCTAAACAATGTCAATTTCCCTCCATTCCCTGCTACACATTGTCCATGTCCCTCCATTCTCTGCTTACACAATGTCCATGTCCCCCCATTCTGTGCTTACACAATGTCCATGTCCCTCCATTCCCTGCATGCACAATGTCCATGTTGCCCATTCCATGCCTACACAATGTCCATGTCCCCCATTCTCTGCCTACTCAATGTCCCTGTCTCTCCATTCTCTGCTTACACAATGTCCCTGTCCCTCATTTCTCTGCCAACACATTGTCCATTTCCCTCCTTTCTCTGCTTACACAATTTCCATGTCCCCCATTCCCTGCCTACACAATGTCTATGTCCCTGCATTCTCTGCCTACACAATGTCCATGTTCCTCCATTCTCTGCTTACACAATGTTCATGTCCCCCCATTCTGTGCTTACACACTGCCCCTGTCCCTCCATTCTCTGCCTACACAATGCCATGTCCCTCCATTCTCTGTCTGTACATTGTTCCTGTCCCTCAATTCTCAGCCTACACTATGTTCCTGTCCCTCCATTCGCGGCCTACACATTGTCACTGTCCCTCCATTCTCTCCCTACACAATGTCCATGTCCCCCATTCTCTGACTACACAATGTCCCTGTCCCTCCATTCTCTGCTTACACAATGTCCCTGTCCCTCCATTATCTGCCCACACAATGTCCATGTCCCAATATTCTCTGCCTACACAATGTCCCTGTCCCTCCATTCACCACCTACACACTGCCCCTGTCCCTCCATTCTCTGCCTACACAATGCCCATGTCCCTCCATTCTCTGCCAGTACATTGTCCCTGTCCCTCCATTCTCAGCCTACTCAATGTCCATGTCCTTACATTCTCTTCACGCACAATGATCATGTCCCCCCATTCTGTGCTTAAACAATGTCGATGTCCCTCCATTCTCTGCTGACACAATGTCCATGTCCCCCCATTCTGTGCTTACACAATGTCCATTTCCCTCCATTCACTGCCTGCACAATGTCCATGTCGCCCATTCCATGCCTAAACAATGTCCATGTCCCTCCATTCTCTGCTCACACAATGTCCATTTCCCTCCATTCGATGCCTACACATTGTCACTGTCCCTCCATTCTCCACCTACACACTGCCCCTGTCCCTCCATTCTCAGCCTACACAATGCCCATGGCCCTCCATTCTCTGCCTGTACATTGTTTCTGTCCATCCATTCTGAGCCTACACAATGTCCCTGTCCCTCCATTCTCTGCCTACACATTGTCACTGTCCCTCCACTCTCTGCCTACACAATGTCCATGTCCCCCGTTCTATGCTTACACAATGTCCCTTTCCCTCCATTCTCTGCCTTCACAATGTCCATGTCCCTGCATTCTCTGCTTACACAACGTTCATGTCCCTCCATTTTCTGCTTACACAATGTCCATGACCCTCCATTCTCTGCCCACACAATAGCCCTGTCCCCCCATTCTCTGCCATCACAATGTCCATGTCCCTCCATTCTCTGAGTACACAGTGACCATGTCCCCCCATTCTCAGTGTACACAATGACCATGTCCCTGCATTCTCTGTGTACACAATGCCCCTGTCCCTCCATTCTCTGACTACACATTGTCCCTGTCCCTCATTTCTCTGACAAAACATTGTCCATGTCCCTCCAATCTCTTCATACACAATGTCCATGTCCCCCCATTCTGTGCTTACAAAATGTCCATGTCCCTGCATTCAGTGCCTTCACATTGTCCATGTCCCTCCATTCTCTGCTTACACAATGTCCATGTCCCCCCATTCTGTGCTTACACAATGTCCATGTCCCTCCATTCCCTGCCTGCACAATGTCCATGTTGCCCATTCCATGCCTACACAATGTCCATGTCCCCCATTCTCTGCCTACTCAATGTCCATGTCCCAGCATTCTCTGCCTACACAATGTCCATGTCCCGCCAGTCTCTGCTTACACAATGCTCATGTCCCCCCATTCTGTGCTTACACAATGCCCATGTCCCTCCATTCGCTGCTTACGCAATGTCCATGTCCCCCCATTCTGTGCTTACACAATGCCCATGTCCCTCCATTCTCTGCCTGTACATTGTTCCTGTCCCTCCATTCTCTGCCTACACATTGTCACTGACCCTCCATTCTCTGCCTACACAATGTCCATGTCCCCATTCTCTGACTACACAATGTCCCTGTCCCTCCATTCTCTGCTTACACATTGTCACTGTCCCTCCATTATCTGCCCACACAATGTCCATGTCCCACTATTCTCTGCCTACACAATGTCCCTGTCCCTCCATTCTCCACCTACACACTGCCCCTGTCCCTCCATTCTCTGACTACACAATGCCCATGTCCCTCATTTCTCTGACAAAACATTGTCCATGTGCCTCCAATCTCTTCATACACAATGTCCATGTCCCCCCATTCTGTGCTTACAAAATGTCCATGTCCCTGCATTCAATGCCTTCACATTGTCCATGTCCCTCCATTCTCTGCTTACACAATGTCCATGTCCCCCCATTCTGTGCTTACACAATGTCCATGTCCCTCCATTCCCTGCCTGCACAATGTCCATGTTGCCCATTCCATGCCTACACAATGTCCATGTCCCCCATTCTCTGCCTACTCAATGTCCATGTCCCAGCATTCTCTGCCTACACAATGTCCATGTCCCGCCAGTCTCTGCTTACACAATGCTAATGTCCTCCCATTCTGTGCTTACACAATGCCCATGTCCCTCCATTCTCTGCTTACGCAATGTCCATGTCCCCCCATTCTGTGCTTACACAATGCCCATGTTCCTCCATTCTCTGCCTGTACATTGTTCCTGTCACTCCATTCTCAGCCTACACAATGTCCCTGTCCCTCCATTCTCTGCCTACACATTGTCACTGACCCTCCATTCTCTGCCTACACAATGTCCATGTCCCCATTCTCTGACTAGACAATGTCCCTGTCCCTCCATTCTCTGCTTACACAATGTCACTGTCCCTCCATTATCTGCCCACACAATGTCCATGTCCCACTATTCTCTGCCTACACAATGTCCCTGTCCCTCCATTCTCCACCTACACATTGCACCTGTCCCTCCATTCTCTGACTACACAATGCCCATGTCCCTCCATTCTCTGCCAGTACATTGTCCCTGTCCCTCCATTCTCAGCATACTTAATGTCCATGTCCTTACATTCTCTTCATCCAGAATGATCATGTCCCCCCATTCTGTGCTTACACAATGTCGATGTCCGTCCATTCTCTGCTGACACAATGTCCATGTCCCCGCATTCTGTGCTTACACAATGTCCATTTCCCTCCATTCTCTGCCTGCACAATGTCCATGTCTCCCATTCCATTCCTAAACAACGTCCATGTCCCTCCATTCTCTGCCCACACAATGTCCATTTCCCTCCATTCCCTGCTACACATTGTCCATGTCCCTCCATTCTCTGCTTACACAATGTCCATGTCCCCCCATTCCATGCCTACACAATGTCCATGTCCCCCATTCTCTGCCTACTCAATGTCCCTGTCTCTCCATTCTCTGCTTACACAATGTCCCTGTCCCTCATTTCTCTGCCAACACATTGTCCATGTCCCTCCTTTCTCTGCTTACACAATTTCCATGTCCCCCATTCCCTGCCTACACAATGTCCATGTCCCTCCAATCTCTGCCTACACAATGCCATGTCCCTCCAATCTCTGCCTGTACATTGTTCCTGTCCCTCAATTCTCAGCCTACACTATGTTCCTGTCCCTCCATTCGCGGCCTACACATTGTCACTGTCCCTCCATTCTCTCCCTACACAATGTCCATGTCCCCCATTCTCTGACTACACAATGTCCCTGTCCCTCCATTCTCTGCTTACACCATGTCCATGTCCCTCCATTCTCTGCGCACACAATGTCCTTTTCCCTCCATTCTCTGCCTGTACATTGTCCCTGTCCCTCCATTCTCAGCCTACTCAATGTCTATGTCCTTACAATCTCTTTGTACACAATGTCCTAGTCCCCCCATTCTGTGCTTACACAATGTCCATGTCCCCCATTCCCTGCCTACACAATGTCTTTGTAACTCCATTCTCTGCTTACACAATGTCCATGACCCTCCATTTTCTGCTTACACCATGTCCATGTCCCTCCATTCTCTCCCCACACAATGTCCATTTCCCTCCATTCTCTTGCTACACAATGTCCATGTCCCCCATTCTCTGACAACACAATGTCCCTGTCCCTCCATTCTCTGCTTACACAATATCCCTGTGCCTCCAATATCTGCCCACACAATGTCCATGTCCCACCTTTCTCTGCCTACACAATGTCCCTGTCCCTCCATTCTCCGCCTACACACTGCCCCTGGCCCTCCATTCTCTGCCTGCACAATGTCCATGTCGCCCATTCCATTCCTAAACAATGTCCATGTCCCTCCATTCTCTGCCCACACAAAGTCAATTTCCCTCCATTCCCTGCTACACATTGTCCATGTCCCTCCATTCTCTGCTTACACAATGTCCATGTCCCCCCATTCTGTGCTTACACAATGTCCATGTCCCTCCATTCCCTGCATGCACAATGTCCATGTTGCCCATTCCATGCCTACACAATGTCCATGTCCCCCATTCTCTGCCTACTCAATGTCCCTGTCTCTCCATTCTCTGCTTACACAATGTCCCTGTCCCTCATTTCTCTGCCAACACATTGTCCATGTCCCTCCTTTCTCTGATTACAGAATTTCCATGTCCCCCATTCTGTGCTTACAAAATGTCCATGTCCCTGCATTCAATGCCTTCACATTGTCCAGGTCCCTCCACTCTCTGCCTACACAATGTCCATGTCCCCCGTTCTATGCTTACACAATGTCCCTTTCCCTCCATTCTCTGCCTTCACAATGTCCATGTCCCTGCATTCTCTGCTTACACAACGTTCATGTCCCTCCATTTTCTGCTTACACAATGTCCATGACCCTCCATTCTCTGCCCACACAATAGCCCTGTCCCCCCATTCTCTGTCATCACAATGTCCATGTTCCTCCATTCTCTGCGTCCACAGTGACCCTGTCCCCCCATTCTCAGTGTACACAATGACCATGTCCCTGCATTCTCTGTGTACACAATGCCCCTGTCCCTCCAGTCTAGGCCTACACATTGTCCCTGTCCCTCATTTCTCTGACAAAACATTGTCCATGTCCCTCCAATCTCTTCATACACAATGTCCATGTCCCCCCATTCTGTGCTTACAAAATGTCCATGTCCCTGCATTCAATGCCTTCACATTGTCCAGGTCCCTCCATTCTCTGCTTACACAATGTCCATGTCCCCCCATTCTGTGCTTACACAATGTCCATGTCCCTCCATTCCCTACCTGCACAATGTCCATGTTGCCCATTCCATGCCTACACAATGTCCATGTCCCCCATTCTCTGCCTACTCAATGTCCATGTCCCAGCATTCTCTGCCTAAACAATGTCCATGTCCCGCCAGTCTCTGCTTACACAATGTTCATGTCCCCCCATTCTGTGCTTACACAATGCCCATGTCCCTGCATTCTCTGCTTACGCAATGTCCATGTCCCCCCATTCTGTGCTTACACAATGCCCATGTCCCTGCATTCTCTGCCTGTACATTGTTCCTGTCCCTCCATTCTCAGCATACACAATGTCCCTGTCCCTCCATTCTCTGCCTACACATTGTCACTGACCCTCCATTCTCTGCCTACACAATGTCCATGTCCCCATTCTCTGACTACACAATGTCCCTGTCCCTCCATTCTCTGCTTACACAATGTCACTGTCCCTCCATTATCTGCCCACACAATGTCCATGTCCCACTATTCTCTGCCTACACAATGTCCCTGTCCCTCCATTCTCCACCTACACACTGCCCCTGTCCCTCCATTCTCTGACTACACAATGTCCATGTCCCCCATTCTCAGCCTACTTAATGTCCATGTCCTTACATTCTCTTCATCCAGAATGATCATGTCCCCCCATTCTGTGCTTACACAATGTCGATGTCCGTCCATTCTCTGCTGACACAATGTCCATGTCCCCCCATTCTGTGCTTACACAATGTCCATTTCCCTCCATTCTCTGCCTGCACAATGTCCATGTCGCCCATTCCATTCCTAAACAATGTCAATTTCCCTCCATTCCCTGCTACACATTGTCCATGTCCCTCCATTCTCTGCTTACACAATGTCCATGTCCCCCCATTCTGTGCTTACACAATGTCCATGTCCCTCCATTCCCTGCATGCACAATGTCCATGTTGCCCATTCCATGCCTACACAATGTCCATGTTCCCCATTCTCTGCCTACTCAATGTCCCTGTCTCTCCATTCTCTGCTTACACAATGTCCCTGTCCCTCATTTCTCTGCCAACACATTGTCCATGTCCCTCCTTTCTCTGCTTACACAATTTCCATGTCCCCCATTCCCTGCCTACACAATGTCCATGTCCCTGCATTCTCTGCCTACACAATGTCCATGTTCCTCCATTCTCTGCTTACACAATGTTCATGTCCCCCCATTCTGTGCTTACACACTGCCCTTGTCCCTCCATTCTCTGCCTACACAATGCCATGTCCCTCCATTCTCTGTCTGTACATTGTTCCTGTCCCTCAATTCTCAGCCTACACTATGTTCCTGTCCCTCCATTCGCGGCCTACACATTGTCACTGTCCCTCCATTCTCTCCCTACACAATGTCCATGTCCCCCATTCTCTGACTACACAATGTCCCTGTCCCTCCATTCTCTGCTTACACAATGTCCCTGTCCCTCCATTATCTGCCCACACAATGTCCATGTCCCAATATTCTCTGCCTACACAATGTCCCTGTCCCTCCATTCACCACCTACACACTGCCCCTGTCCCTCCATTCTCTGCCTACACAATGCCCATGTCCCTCCATTCTCTGCCAGTACATTGTCCCTGTCCCTCCATTCTCAGCCTACTCAATGTCCATGTCCTTACATTCTCTTCACGCACAATGATCATGTCCCCCCATTCTGTGCTTAAACAATGTCGATGTCCCTCCATTCTCTGCTGACACAATGTCCATGTCCCTCCATTCTCTGCTCACACAAGGTCCATTTCCCTCCATTCGATGCCTACACATTGTCACTGTCCCTCCATTCTCCACCTACACACTGCCCCTGTCCCTCCATTCTCAGCCTACACAATGCCCATGGCCCTCCATTCTCTGCCTGTACATTGTTTCTGTCCATCCATTCTGAGCCTACACAATGTCCCTGTCCCTCCATTCTCTGCCTACACATTGTCACTGTCCCTCCACTCTCTGCCTACACAATGTCCATGTCCCCCGTTCTATGCTTACACAATGTCCCTTTCCCTCCATTCTCTGCCTTCACAATGTCCATGTCCCTGCATTCTCTGCTTACACAACGTTCATGTCCCTCCATTTTCTGCTTACACAATGTCCATGACCCTCCATTCTCTGCCCACACAATAGCCCTGTCCCCCCATTCTCTGCCATCACAATGTCCATGTCCCTCCATTCTCTGAGTACACATTGTCCCTGTCCCTCATTTCTCTGACAAAACATTGTCCATGTCCCTCCAATCTCTTCATACACAATGTCCATGTCCCCCCATTCTGTGCTTACAAAATGTCCATGTCCCTGCATTCAGTGCCTTCACATTGTCCATGTCCCTCCATTCTCTGCTTACACAATGTCCATGTCCCCCCATTCTGTGCTTACACAATGTCCATGTCCCTCCATTCCCTGCCTGCACAATGTCCATGTTGCCCATTCCATGCCTACACAATGTCTATGTCCCCCATTCTCTGCCTACTCAATGTCCATGTCCCAGCATTCTCTGCCTACACAATGTCCATGTCCCGCCAGTCTCTGCTTACACAATGCTCATGTCCCCCCATTCTGTGCTTACACAATGCCCATGTCCCTCCATTCGCTGCTTACGCAATGTCCATGTCCCCCCATTCTGTGCTTACACAATGCCCATGTCCCTCCATTCTCTGCCTGTACATTGTTCCTGTCCCTCCATTCTCTGCCTACACATTGTCACTGACCCTCCATTCTCTGCCTACACAATGTCCATGTCCCCATTCTCTGACTACACAATGTCCCTGTCCCTCCATTCTCTGCTTACACATTGTCACTGTCCCTCCATTATCTGCCCACACAATGTCCATGTCCCACTATTCTCTGCCTACACAATGTCCCTGTCCCTCCATTCTCCACCTACACACTGCCCCTGTCCCTCCATTCTCTGACTACACAATGCCCATGTCCCTCATTTCTCTGACAAAACATTGTCCATGTGCCTCCAATCTCTTCATACACAATGTCCATGTCCCCCCATTCTGTGCTTACAAAATGTCCATGTCCCTGCATTCAATGCCTTCACATTGTCCATGTCCCTCCATTCTCTGCTTACACAATGTCCATGTCCCCCCATTCTGTGCTTACACAATGTCCATGTCCCTCCATTCCCTGCCTGCACAATGTCCATGTTGCCCATTCCATGCCTACACAATGTCCATGTCCCCCATTCTCTGCCTACTCAATGTCCATGTCCCAGCATTCTCTGCCTACACAATGTCCATGTCCCGCCAGTCTCTGCTTACACAATGCTAATGTCCCCCCATTCTGTGCTTACACAATGCCCATGTCCCTCCATTCTCTGCTTACGCAATGTCCATGTCCCCCATTCCCTGCCTACACAATGTCTTTGTAACTCCATTCTCTGCTTACACAATGTCCATGACCCTCCATTTTCTGCTTACACCATGTCCATGTCCCTCCATTCTCTCCCCACACAATGTCCATTTCCCTCCATTCTCTTGCTACACAATGTCCATGTCCCCCATTCTCTGACAACACAATGTCCCTGTCCCTCCATTCTCTGCTTACACAATATCCCTGTGCCTCCAATATCTGCCCACACAATGTCCATGTCCCACCTTTCTCTGCCTACACAATGTCCCTGTCCCTCCATTCTCCGCCTACACACTGCCCCTGGCCCTCCATTCTCTGCCTGCACAATGTCCATGTCGCCCATTCCATTCCTAAACAATGTCCATGTCCCTCCATTCTCTGCCCACACAAAGTCAATTTCCCTCCATTCCCTGCTACACATTGTCCATGTCCCTCCATTCTCTGCTTACACAATGTCCATGTCCCCCCATTCTGTGCTTACACAATGTCCATGTCCCTCCATTCCCTGCATGCACAATGTCCATGTTGCCCATTCCATGCCTACACAATGTCCATGTCCCCCATTCTCTGCCTACTCAATGTCCCTGTCTCTCCATTCTCTGCTTACACAATGTCCCTGTCCCTCATTTCTCTGCCAACACATTGTCCATGTCCCCCCTTTCTCTGATTACAGAATTTCCATGTCCCCCATTCCCTGCCTACACAATGTCCATGTCCCTGCATTCTCTGCCTACACAATGTCCATGTTCCTCCATTCTCTGCTTACACAATGTTCATGTCCCCCCATTCTGTGCTTACACAATGTCCCTGTCACTCCATTCTCTGCCTACACAATTTCCATGTCCCCCATTCCCTGCCTACACAATGTCCATGTCCCTGCATTCTCTGCCTACACACTGCCCCTGTCCCTCCATTCTCTGCCTACACAATGCCATGTCCCTCCATTCTCTGCCTGTACATTGTTCCTGTCCCTCAATTCTCAGCCTACACTATGTTCCTGTCCCTCCATTCGCGGCCTACACATTGTCACTGTCCCTCCATTCTCTCCCTACGCAATGTCCATGTCCCCCATTCTCTGACTACACAATGTCCCTGTCCCTCCATTCTCTGCTTACACAATGTCCCTGTCCCTCCATTATCTGCCCACACAATGTCCATGTCCCACTATTCTCTGCCTACACAATGTCCCTGTCCCTCCATTCACCACCTACACACTGCCCCTGTCCCTCCATTCTCTGCCTACACAATGCCCATGTCGCTCCATTCTCTGCCACTACATTGTCCCTGTCCCTCCATTCTCAGCCTACTTAATGTCCATGTCCTTACATTCTCTTCATCCAGAATGATCATGTCCCCCCATTCTGTGCTTACACAATGTCGATGTCCGTCCATTCTCTGCTGACACAATGTCCATGTCCCCCCATTCTGTGCTTACACAATGTCCATTTCCCTCCATTCTCTGCCTGCACAATGTCCATGTCGCCCATTCCATTCCTAAACAATGTCAATTTCCCTCCATTCCCTGCTACACATTGTCCATGTCCCTCCATTCTCTGCTTACACAATGTCCATGTCCCCCCATTCTGTGCTTACACAATGTCCATGTCCCTCCATTCCCTGCATGCACAATGTCCATGTTGCCCATTCCATGCCTACACAATGTCCATGTCCCCCATTCTCTGCCTACTCAATGTCCCTGTCTCTCCATTCTCTGCTTACACAATGTCCCTGTCCCTCATTTCTCTGCCAACACATTGTCCATGTCCCTCCTTTCTCTGCTTACACAATTTCCATGTCCCCCATTCTCTGCCTACTCAATGTCCATGTCCCGCCAGTCTCTGCTTACACAATGCTAATGTCCCCCCATTCTGTGCTTAAACAATGCCCATGTCCCTCCATTCTCTGCTTACGCAATGTCCATGTCCCCCCATTCTGTGCTTACACAATGCCCATGTCCCTCCATTCTCTGCCTGTACATTGTTCCTGTCACTCCATTCTCAGCCTACACAATGTCCCTGTCCCTCCATTCTCTGCCTACACATTGTCACTGACCCTCCATTCTCTGCCTACACAATGTCCATGTCCCCATTCTCTGACTACACAATGTCCCTGTCCCTCCATTCTCTGCTTACACAATGTCACTGTCCCTCCATTATCTGCCCACACAATGTCCATGTCCCACTATTCTCTGCCTACACAATGTCCCTGTCCCTCCATTCTCCACCTACACACTGCCCCTGTCCCTCCATTCTCTGACTACACAATGCCCATGTCCCTCCATTCTCTGCCAGTACATTGTCCCTGTCCCTCCATTCTCAGCCTACTTAATGTCCATGTCCTTACATTCTCTTCATCCAGAATGATCATGTCCCCCCATTCTGTGCTTACACAATGTCGATGTCCGTCCATTCTCTGCTGACACAATGTCCATGTCCCCGCATTCTGTGCTTACACAATGTCCATTTCCCTCCATTCTCTGCCTGCACAATGTCCATGTCGCCCATTCCATTCCTAAACAACGTCCATGTCCCTCCATTCTCTGCCCACACAATGTCCATTTCCCTCCATTCCCTGCTACACATTGTCCATGTCCCTCCATTCTCTGCTTACACAATGTCCATGTCCCCCCATTCCATGCCTACACAATGTCCATGTCCCCCATTCTCTGCCTACTCAATGTCCCTGTCTCTCCATTCTCTGCTTACACAATGTCCCTGTCCCTCATTTCTCTGCCAACACATTGTCCATGTCCCTGCTTTCTCTGCTTACACAATTTCCATGTCCCCCATTCCCTGCCTACACAATGTCCATGTCCCTGCATTCTCTGCCTACACAATGTCCATGTTCCTCCATTCTCTGCTTTCACAATGTCCATGTCCCCCCATTCTGTGCTTACACAATGTCCATTTCCCTCCATTCTCTGCCTGCACAATGTCCATGTCGCCCATTCCATTCCTAAACAATGTCAATTTCCCTCCATTCCCTGCTACACATTGTCCATGTCCCTCCATTCTCTGCTTACACAATGTCCATGTCCCCCCATTCTGTGCTTACACAATGTCCATGTCCCTCCATTCCCTGCATGCACAATGTCCATGTTGCCCATTCCATGCCTACACAATGTCCATGTTCCCCATTCTCTGCCTACTCAATGTCCCTGTCTCTCCATTCTCTGCTTACACAATGTCCCTGTCCCTCATTTCTCTGCCAACACATTGTCCATGTCCCTCCTTTCTCTGCTTACACAATTTCCATGTCCCCCATTCCCTGCCTACACAATGTCCATGTCCCTGCATTCTCTGCCTACACAATGTCCATGTTCCTCCATTCTCTGCTTACACAATGTTCATGTCCCCCCATTCTGTGCTTACACACTGCCCTTGTCCCTCCATTCTCTGCCTACACAATGCCATGTCCCTCCATTCTCTGTCTGTACATTGTTCCTGTCCCTCAATTCTCAGCCTACACTATGTTCCTGTCCCTCCATTCGCGGCCTACACATTGTCACTGTCCCTCCATTCTCTCCCTACACAATGTCCATGTCCCCCATTCTCTGACTACACAATGTCCCTGTCCCTCCATTCTCTGCTTACACAATGTCCCTGTCCCTCCATTATCTGCCCACACAATGTCCATGTCCCAATATTCTCTGCCTACACAATGTCCCTGTCCCTCCATTCACCACCTACACACTGCCCCTGTCCCTCCATTCTCTGCCTACACAATGCCCATGTCCCTCCATTCTCTGCCAGTACATTGTCCCTGTCCCTCCATTCTCAGCCTACTCAATGTCCATGTCCTTACATTCTCTTCACGCACAATGATCATGTCCCCCCATTCTGTGCTTAAACAATGTCGATGTCCCTCCATTCTCTGCTGACACAATGTCCATGTCCCCCCATTCTGTGCTTACACAATGTCCATTTCCCTCCATTCTCTGCCTGCACAATGTCCATGTCGCCCATTCCATGCCGAAACAATGTCCATGTCCCTCCATTCTCTGCTCACACAAGGTCCATTTCCCTCCATTCGATGCCTACACATTGTCACTGTCCCTCCATTCTCCACCTACACACTGCCCCTGTCCCTCCATTCTCAGCCTACACAATGCCCATGGCCCTCCATTCTCTGCCTGTACATTGTTTCTGTCCATCCATTCTGAGCCTACACAATGTCCCTGTCCCTCCATTCTCTGCCTACACATTGTCACTGTCCCTCCACTCTCTGCCTACACAATGTCCATGTCCCCCGTTCTATGCTTACACAATGTCCCTTTCCCTCCATTCTCTGCCTTCACAATGTCCATGTCCCTGCATTCTCTGCTTACACAACGTTCATGTCCCTCCATTTTCTGCTTACACAATGTCCATGACCCTCCATTCTCTGCCCACACAATAGCCCTGTCCCCCCATTCTCTGCCATCACAATGTCCATGTCCCTCCATTCTCTGAGTACACATTGTCCCTGTCCCTCATTTCTCTGACAAAACATTGTCCATGTCCCTCCAATCTCTTCATACACAATGTCCATGTCCCCCCATTCTGTGCTTACAAAATGTCCATGTCCCTGCATTCAGTGCCTTCACATTGTCCATGTCCCGCCATTCTCTGCTTACACAATGTCCATGTCCCCCCATTCTGTGCTTACACAATGTCCATGTCCCTCCATTCCCTGCCTGCACAATGTCCATGTTGCCCATTCCATGCCTACACAATGTCTATGTCCCCCATTCTCTGCCTACTCAATGTCCATGTCCCAGCATTCTCTGCCTACACAATGTCCATGTCCCGCCAGTCTCTGCTTACACAATGCTCATGTCCCCCCATTCTGTGCTTACACAATGCCCATGTCCCTCCATTCGCTGCTTACGCAATGTCCATGTCCCCCCATTCTGTGCTTACACAATGCCCATGTCCCTCCATTCTCTGCCTGTACATTGTTCCTGTCCCTCCATTCTCTGCCTACACATTGTCACTGACCCTCCATTCTCTGCCTACACAATGTCCATGTCCCCATTCTCTGACTACACAATGTCCCTGTCCCTCCATTCTCTGCTTACACATTGTCACTGTCCCTCCATTATCTGCCCACACAATGTCCATGTCCCACTATTCTCTGCCTACACAATGTCCCTGTCCCTCCATTCTCCACCTACACACTGCCCCTGTCCCTCCATTCTCTGACTACACAATGCCCATGTCCCTCATTTCTCTGACAAAACATTGTCCATGTGCCTCCAATCTCTTCATACACAATGTCCATGTCCCCCCATTCTGTGCTTACAAAATGTCCATGTCCCTGCATTCAATGCCTTCACATTGTCCATGTCCCTCCATTCTCTGCTTACACAATGTCCATGTCCCCCCATTCTGTGCTTACACAATGTCCATGTCCCTCCATTCCCTGCCTGCACAATGTCCATGTTGCCCATTCCATGCCTACACAATGTCCATGTCCCCCATTCTCTGCCTACTCAATGTCCATGTCCCAGCATTCTCTGCCTACACAATGTCCATGTCCCGCCAGTCTCTGCTTACACAATGCTAATGTCCCCCCATTCTGTGCTTACACAATGCCCATGTCCCTCCATTCTCTGCTTACGCAATGTCCATGTCCCCCATTCCCTGCCTACACAATGTCTTTGTAACTCCATTCTCTGCTTACACAATGTCCATGACCCTCCATTTTCTGCTTACACCATGTCCATGTCCCTCCATTCTCTCCCCACACAATGTCCATTTCCCTCCATTCTCTTGCTACACAATGTCCATGTCCCCCATTCTCTGACAACACAATGTCCCTGTCCCTCCATTCTCTGCTTACACAATATCCCTGTGCCTCCAATATCTGCCCACACAATGTCCATGTCCCACCTTTCTCTGCCTACACAATGTCCCTGTCCCTCCATTCTCCGCCTACACACTGCCCCTGGCCCTCCATTCTCTGCCTGCACAATGTCCATGTCGCCCATTCCATTCCTAAACAATGTCCATGTCCCTCCATTCTCTGCCCACACAAAGTCAATTTCCCTCCATTCCCTGCTACACATTGTCCATGTCCCTCCATTCTCTGCTTACACAATGTCCATGTCCCCCCATTCTGTGCTTACACAATGTCCATGTCCCTCCATTCCCTGCATGCACAATGTCCATGTTGCCCATTCCATGCCTACACAATGTCCATGTCCCCCATTCTCTGCCTACTCAATGTCCCTGTCTCTCCATTCTCTGCTTACACAATGTCCCTGTCCCTCATTTCTCTGCCAACACATTGTCCATGTCCCCCCTTTCTCTGATTACAGAATTTCCATGTCCCCCATTCCCTGCCTACACAATGTCCATGTCCCTGCATTCTCTGCCTACACAATGTCCATGTTCCTCCATTCTCTGCTTACACAATGTTCATGTCCCCCCATTCTGTGCTTACACAATGTCCCTGTCACTCCATTCTCTGCCTACACAATTTCCATGTCCCCCATTCCCTGCCTACACAATGTCCATGTCCCTGCATTCTCTGCCCACACAATAGCCCTGTCCCCCCATTCTCTGCCATCACAATGTCCATGTCCCTCCATTCTCTGAGTACACATTGTCCCTGTCCCTCATTTCTCTGACAAAACATTGTCCATGTCCCTCCAATCTCTTCATACACAATGTCCATGTCCCCCCATTCTGTGCTTACAAAATGTCCATGTCCCTGCATTCAGTGCCTTCACATTGTCCATGTCCCTCCATTCTCTGCTTACACAATGTCCATGTCCCCCCATTCTGTGCTTACACAATGTCCATGTCCCTCCATTCCCTGCCTGCACAATGTCCATGTTGCCCATTCCATGCCTACACAATGTCTATGTCCCCCATTCTCTGCCTACTCAATGTCCATGTCCCAGCATTCTCTGCCTACACAATGTCCATGTCCCGCCAGTCTCTGCTTACACAATGCTCATGTCCCCCCATTCTGTGCTTACACAATGCCCATGTCCCTCCATTCGCTGCTTACGCAATGTCCATGTCCCCCCATTCTGTGCTTACACAATGCCCATGTCCCTCCATTCTCTGCCTGTACATTGTTCCTGTCCCTCCATTCTCTGCCTACACATTGTCACTGACCCTCCATTCTCTGCCTACACAATGTCCATGTCCCCATTCTCTGACTACACAATGTCCCTGTCCCTCCATTCTCTGCTTACACATTGTCACTGTCCCTCCATTATCTGCCCACACAATGTCCATGTCCCACTATTCTCTGCCTACACAATGTCCCTGTCCCTCCATTCTCCACCTACACACTGCCCCTGTCCCTCCATTCTCTGACTACACAATGCCCATGTCCCTCATTTCTCTGACAAAACATTGTCCATGTGCCTCCAATCTCTTCATACACAATGTCCATGTCCCCCCATTCTGTGCTTACAAAATGTCCATGTCCCTGCATTCAATGCCTTCACATTGTCCATGTCCCTCCATTCTCTGCTTACACAATGTCCATGTCCCCCCATTCTGTGCTTACACAATGTCCATGTCCCTCCATTCCCTGCCTGCACAATGTCCATGTTGCCCATTCCATGCCTACACAATGTCCATGTCCCCCATTCTCTGCCTACTCAATGTCCATGTCCCAGCATTCTCTGCCTACACAATGTCCATGTCCCGCCAGTCTCTGCTTACACAATGCTAATGTCCCCCCATTCTGTGCTTACACAATGCCCATGTCCCTCCATTCTCTGCTTACGCAATGTCCATGTCCCCCATTCCCTGCCTACACAATGTCTTTGTAACTCCATTCTCTGCTTACACAATGTCCATGACCCTCCATTTTCTGCTTACACCATGTCCATGTCCCTCCATTCTCTCCCCACACAATGTCCATTTCCCTCCATTCTCTTGCTACACAATGTCCATGTCCCCCATTCTCTGACAACACAATGTCCCTGTCCCTCCATTCTCTGCTTACACAATATCCCTGTGCCTCCAATATCTGCCCACACAATGTCCATGTCCCACCTTTCTCTGCCTACACAATGTCCCTGTCCCTCCATTCTCCGCCTACACACTGCCCCTGGCCCTCCATTCTCTGCCTGCACAATGTCCATGTCGCCCATTCCATTCCTAAACAATGTCCATGTCCCTCCATTCTCTGCCCACACAAAGTCAATTTCCCTCCATTCCCTGCTACACATTGTCCATGTCCCTCCATTCTCTGCTTACACAATGTCCATGTCCCCCCATTCTGTGCTTACACAATGTCCATGTCCCTCCATTCCCTGCATGCACAATGTCCATGTTGCCCATTCCATGCCTACACAATGTCCATGTCCCCCATTCTCTGCCTACTCAATGTCCCTGTCTCTCCATTCTCTGCTTACACAATGTCCCTGTCCCTCATTTCTCTGCCAACACATTGTCCATGTCCCCCCTTTCTCTGATTACAGAATTTCCATGTCCCCCATTCCCTGCCTACACAATGTCCATGTCCCTGCATTCTCTGCCTACACAATGTCCATGTTCCTCCATTCTCTGCTTACACAATGTTCATGTCCCCCCATTCTGTGCTTACACAATGTCCCTGTCACTCCATTCTCTGCCTACACAATTTCCATGTCCCCCATTCCCTGCCTACACAATGTCCATGTCCCTGCATTCTCTGCCTACACACTGCCCCTGTCCCTCCATTCTCTGCCTACACAATGCCATGTCCCTCCATTCTCTGCCTGTACATTGTTCCTGTCCCTCAATTCTCAGCCTACACTATGTTCCTGTCCCTCCATTCGCGGCCTACACATTGTCACTGTCCCTCCATTCTCTCCCTACGCAATGTCCATGTCCCCCATTCTCTGACTACACAATGTCCCTGTCCCTCCATTCTCTGCTTACACAATGTCCCTGTCCCTCCATTATCTGCCCACACAATGTCCATGTCCCACTATTCTCTGCCTACACAATGTCCCTGTCCCTCCATTCACCACCTACACACTGCCCCTGTCCCTCCATTCTCTGCCTACACAATGCCCATGTCGCTCCATTCTCTGCCACTACATTGTCCCTGTCCCTCCATTCTCAGCCTACTTAATGTCCATGTCCTTACATTCTCTTCATCCAGAATGATCATGTCCCCCCATTCTGTGCTTACACAATGTCGATGTCCGTCCATTCTCTGCTGACACAATGTCCATGTCCCCCCATTCTGTGCTTACACAATGTCCATTTCCCTCCATTCTCTGCCTGCACAATGTCCATGTCGCCCATTCCATTCCTAAACAATGTCAATTTCCCTCCATTCCCTGCTACACATTGTCCATGTCCCTCCATTCTCTGCTTACACAATGTCCATGTCCCCCCATTCTGTGCTTACACAATGTCCATGTCCCTCCATTCCCTGCATGCACAATGTCCATGTTGCCCATTCCATGCCTACACAATGTCCATGTCCCCCATTCTCTGCCTACTCAATGTCCCTGTCTCTCCATTCTCTGCTTACACAATGTCCCTGTCCCTCATTTCTCTGCCAACACATTGTCCATGTCCCTCCTTTCTCTGCTTACACAATTTCCATGTCCCCCATTCTCTGCCTACTCAATGTCCATGTCCCGCCAGTCTCTGCTTACACAATGCTAATGTCCCCCCATTCTGTGCTTAAACAATGCCCATGTCCCTCCATTCTCTGCTTACGCAATGTCCATGTCCCCCCATTCTGTGCTTACACAATGCCCATGTCCCTCCATTCTCTGCCTGTACATTGTTCCTGTCACTCCATTCTCAGCCTACACAATGTCCCTGTCCCTCCATTCTCTGCCTACACATTGTCACTGACCCTCCATTCTCTGCCTACACAATGTCCATGTCCCCATTCTCTGACTACACAATGTCCCAGTCCCTCCATTCTCTGCTTACACAATGTCACTGTCCCTCCATTATCTGCCCACACAATGTCCATGTCCCACTATTCTCTGCCTACACAATGTCCCTGTCCCTCCATTCTCCACCTACACACTGCCCCTGTCCCTCCATTCTCTGACTACACAATGCCCATGTCCCTCCATTCTCTGCCAGTACATTGTCCCTGTCCCTCCATTCTCAGCCTACTTAATGTCCATGTCCTTACATTCTCTTCATCCAGAATGATCATGTCCCCCCATTCTGTGCTTACACAATGTCGATGTCCGTCCATTCTCTGCTGACACAATGTCCATGTCCCCGCATTCTGTGCTTACACAATGTCCATTTCCCTCCATTCTCTGCCTGCACAATGTCCATGTCGCCCATTCCATTCCTAAACAACGTCCATGTCCCTCCATTCTCTGCCCACACAATGTCCATTTCCCTCCATTCCCTGCTACACATTGTCCATGTCCCTCCATTCTCTGCTTACACAATGTCCATGTCCCCCCATTCCATGCCTACACAATGTCCATGTCCCCCATTCTCTGCCTACTCAATGTCCCTGTCTCTCCATTCTCTGCTTACACAATGTCCCTGTCCCTCATTTCTCTGCCAACACATTGTCCATGTCCCTGCTTTCTCTGCTTACACAATTTCCATGTCCCCCATTCCCTGCCTACACAATGTCCATGTCCCTGCATTCTCTGCCTACACAATGTCCATGTTCCTCCATTCTCTGCTTTCACAATGTCCATGTCCCCCCATTCTGTGCTTACACAATGTCCATTTCCCTCCATTCTCTGCCTGCACAATGTCCATGTCGCCCATTCCATTCCTAAACAATGTCAATTTCCCTCCATTCCCTGCTACACATTGTCCATGTCCCTCCATTCTCTGCTTACACAATGTCCATGTCCCCCCATTCTGTGCTTACACAATGTCCATGTCCCTCCATTCCCTGCATGCACAATGTCCATGTTGCCCATTCCATGCCTACACAATGTCCATGTTCCCCATTCTCTGCCTACTCAATGTCCCTGTCTCTCCATTCTCTGCTTACACAATGTCCCTGTCCCTCATTTCTCTGCCAACACATTGTCCATGTCCCTCCTTTCTCTGCTTACACAATTTCCATGTCCCCCATTCCCTGCCTACACAATGTCCATGTCCCTGCATTCTCTGCCTACACAATGTCCATGTTCCTCCATTCTCTGCTTACACAATGTTCATGTCCCCCCATTCTGTGCTTACACACTGCCCTTGTCCCTCCATTCTCTGCCTACACAATGCCATGTCCCTCCATTCTCTGTCTGTACATTGTTCCTGTCCCTCAATTCTCAGCCTACACTATGTTCCTGTCCCTCCATTCGCGGCCTACACATTGTCACTGTCCCTCCATTCTCTCCCTACACAATGTCCATGTCCCCCATTCTCTGACTACACAATGTCCCTGTCCCTCCATTCTCTGCTTACACAATGTCCCTGTCCCTCCATTATCTGCCCACACAATGTCCATGTCCCAATATTCTCTGCCTACACAATGTCCCTGTCCCTCCATTCACCACCTACACACTGCCCCTGTCCCTCCATTCTCTGCCTACACAATGCCCATGTCCCTCCATTCTCTGCCAGTACATTGTCCCTGTCCCTCCATTCTCAGCCTACTCAATGTCCATGTCCTTACATTCTCTTCACGCACAATGATCATGTCCCCCCATTCTGTGCTTAAACAATGTCGATGTCCCTCCATTCTCTGCTGACACAATGTCCATGTCCCCCCATTCTGTGCTTACACAATGTCCATTTCCCTCCATTCTCTGCCTGCACAATGTCCATGTCGCCCATTCCATGCCGAAACAATGTCCATGTCCCTCCATTCTCTGCTCACACAAGGTCCATTTCCCTCCATTCGATGCCTACACATTGTCACTGTCCCTCCATTCTCCACCTACACACTGCCCCTGTCCCTCCATTCTCAGCCTACACAATGCCCATGGCCCTCCATTCTCTGCCTGTACATTGTTTCTGTCCATCCATTCTGAGCCTACACAATGTCCCTGTCCCTCCATTCTCTGCCTACACATTGTCACTGTCCCTCCACTCTCTGCCTACACAATGTCCATGTCCCCCGTTCTATGCTTACACAATGTCCCTTTCCCTCCATTCTCTGCCTTCACAATGTCCATGTCCCTGCATTCTCTGCTTACACAACGTTCATGTCCCTCCATTTTCTGCTTACACAATGTCCATGACCCTCCATTCTCTGCCCACACAATAGCCCTGTCCCCCCATTCTCTGCCATCACAATGTCCATGTCCCTCCATTCTCTGAGTACACATTGTCCCTGTCCCTCATTTCTCTGACAAAACATTGTCCATGTCCCTCCAATCTCTTCATACACAATGTCCATGTCCCCCCATTCTGTGCTTACAAAATGTCCATGTCCCTGCATTCAGTGCCTTCACATTGTCCATGTCCCGCCATTCTCTGCTTACACAATGTCCATGTCCCCCCATTCTGTGCTTACACAATGTCCATGTCCCTCCATTCCCTGCCTGCACAATGTCCATGTTGCCCATTCCATGCCTACACAATGTCTATGTCCCCCATTCTCTGCCTACTCAATGTCCATGTCCCAGCATTCTCTGCCTACACAATGTCCATGTCCCGCCAGTCTCTGCTTACACAATGCTCATGTCCCCCCATTCTGTGCTTACACAATGCCCATGTCCCTCCATTCGCTGCTTACGCAATGTCCATGTCCCCCCATTCTGTGCTTACACAATGCCCATGTCCCTCCATTCTCTGCCTGTACATTGTTCCTGTCCCTCCATTCTCTGCCTACACATTGTCACTGACCCTCCATTCTCTGCCTACACAATGTCCATGTCCCCATTCTCTGACTACACAATGTCCCTGTCCCTCCATTCTCTGCTTACACATTGTCACTGTCCCTCCATTATCTGCCCACACAATGTCCATGTCCCACTATTCTCTGCCTACACAATGTCCCTGTCCCTCCATTCTCCACCTACACACTGCCCCTGTCCCTCCATTCTCTGACTACACAATGCCCATGTCCCTCATTTCTCTGACAAAACATTGTCCATGTGCCTCCAATCTCTTCATACACAATGTCCATGTCCCCCCATTCTGTGCTTACAAAATGTCCATGTCCCTGCATTCAATGCCTTCACATTGTCCATGTCCCTCCATTCTCTGCTTACACAATGTCCATGTCCCCCCATTCTGTGCTTACACAATGTCCATGTCCCTCCATTCCCTGCCTGCACAATGTCCATGTTGCCCATTCCATGCCTACACAATGTCCATGTCCCCCATTCTCTGCCTACTCAATGTCCATGTCCCAGCATTCTCTGCCTACACAATGTCCATGTCCCGCCAGTCTCTGCTTACACAATGCTAATGTCCCCCCATTCTGTGCTTACACAATGCCCATGTCCCTCCATTCTCTGCTTACGCAATGTCCATGTCCCCCATTCCCTGCCTACACAATGTCTTTGTAACTCCATTCTCTGCTTACACAATGTCCATGACCCTCCATTTTCTGCTTACACCATGTCCATGTCCCTCCATTCTCTCCCCACACAATGTCCATTTCCCTCCATTCTCTTGCTACACAATGTCCATGTCCCCCATTCTCTGACAACACAATGTCCCTGTCCCTCCATTCTCTGCTTACACAATATCCCTGTGCCTCCAATATCTGCCCACACAATGTCCATGTCCCACCTTTCTCTGCCTACACAATGTCCCTGTCCCTCCATTCTCCGCCTACACACTGCCCCTGGCCCTCCATTCTCTGCCTGCACAATGTCCATGTCGCCCATTCCATTCCTAAACAATGTCCATGTCCCTCCATTCTCTGCCCACACAAAGTCAATTTCCCTCCATTCCCTGCTACACATTGTCCATGTCCCTCCATTCTCTGCTTACACAATGTCCATGTCCCCCCATTCTGTGCTTACACAATGTCCATGTCCCTCCATTCCCTGCATGCACAATGTCCATGTTGCCCATTCCATGCCTACACAATGTCCATGTCCCCCATTCTCTGCCTACTCAATGTCCCTGTCTCTCCATTCTCTGCTTACACAATGTCCCTGTCCCTCATTTCTCTGCCAACACATTGTCCATGTCCCCCCTTTCTCTGATTACAGAATTTCCATGTCCCCCATTCCCTGCCTACACAATGTCCATGTCCCTGCATTCTCTGCCTACACAATGTCCATGTTCCTCCATTCTCTGCTTACACAATGTTCATGTCCCCCCATTCTGTGCTTACACAATGTCCCTGTCACTCCATTCTCTGCCTACACAATTTCCATGTCCCCCATTCCCTGCCTACACAATGTCCATGTCCCTGCATTCTCTGCCTACACACTGCCCCTGTCCCTCCATTCTCTGCCTACACAATGCCATGTCCCTCCATTCTCTGCCTGTACATTGTTCCTGTCCCTCAATTCTCAGCCTACACTATGTTCCTGTCCCTCCATTCGCGGCCTACACATTGTCACTGTCCCTCCATTCTCTCCCTACGCAATGTCCATGTCCCCCATTCTCTGACTACACAATGTCCCTGTCCCTCCATTCTCTGCTTACACAATGTCCCTGTCCCTCCATTATCTGCCCACACAATGTCCATGTCCCACTATTCTCTGCCTACACAATGTCCCTGTCCCTCCATTCACCACCTACACACTGCCCCTGTCCCTCCATTCTCTGCCTACACAATGCCCATGTCGCTCCATTCTCTGCCACTACATTGTCCCTGTCCCTCCATTCTCAGCCTACTTAATGTCCATGTCCTTACATTCTCTTCATCCAGAATGATCATGTCCCCCCATTCTGTGCTTACACAATGTCGATGTCCGTCCATTCTCTGCTGACACAATGTCCATGTCCCCCCATTCTGTGCTTACACAATGTCCATTTCCCTCCATTCTCTGCCTGCACAATGTCCATGTCGCCCATTCCATTCCTAAACAATGTCAATTTCCCTCCATTCCCTGCTACACATTGTCCATGTCCCTCCATTCTCTGCTTACACAATGTCCATGTCCCCCCATTCTGTGCTTACACAATGTCCATGTCCCTCCATTCCCTGCATGCACAATGTCCATGTTGCCCATTCCATGCCTACACAATGTCCATGTCCCCCATTCTCTGCCTACTCAATGTCCCTGTCTCTCCATTCTCTGCTTACACAATGTCCCTGTCCCTCATTTCTCTGCCAACACATTGTCCATGTCCCTCCTTTCTCTGCTTACACAATTTCCATGTCCCCCATTCTCTGCCTACTCAATGTCCATGTCCCGCCAGTCTCTGCTTACACAATGCTAATGTCCCCCCATTCTGTGCTTAAACAATGCCCATGTCCCTCCATTCTCTGCTTACGCAATGTCCATGTCCCCCCATTCTGTGCTTACACAATGCCCATGTCCCTCCATTCTCTGCCTGTACATTGTTCCTGTCACTCCATTCTCAGCCTACACAATGTCCCTGTCCCTCCATTCTCTGCCTACACATTGTCACTGACCCTCCATTCTCTGCCTACACAATGTCCATGTCCCCATTCTCTGACTACACAATGTCCCTGTCCCTCCATTCTCTGCTTACACAATGTCACTGTCCCTCCATTATCTGCCCACACAATGTCCATGTCCCACTATTCTCTGCCTACACAATGTCCCTGTCCCTCCATTCTCCACCTACACACTGCCCCTGTCCCTCCATTCTCTGACTACACAATGCCCATGTCCCTCCATTCTCTGCCAGTACATTGTCCCTGTCCCTCCATTCTCAGCCTACTTAATGTCCATGTCCTTACATTCTCTTCATCCAGAATGATCATGTCCCCCCATTCTGTGCTTACACAATGTCGATGTCCGTCCATTCTCTGCTGACACAATGTCCATGTCCCCGCATTCTGTGCTTACACAATGTCCATTTCCCTCCATTCTCTGCCTGCACAATGTCCATGTCGCCCATTCCATTCCTAAACAACGTCCATGTCCCTCCATTCTCTGCCCACACAATGTCCATTTCCCTCCATTCCCTGCTACACATTGTCCATGTCCCTCCATTCTCTGCTTACACAATGTCCATGTCCCCCCATTCCATGCCTACACAATGTCCATGTCCCCCATTCTCTGCCTACTCAATGTCCCTGTCTCTCCATTCTCTGCTTACACAATGTCCCTGTCCCTCATTTCTCTGCCAACACATTGTCCATGTCCCTGCTTTCTCTGCTTACACAATTTCCATGTCCCCCATTCCCTGCCTACACAATGTCCATGTCCCTGCATTCTCTGCCTACACAATGTCCATGTTCCTCCATTCTCTGCTTTCACAATGTTCATGTCTCCCCATTCTGTGCTTACACACTGCCCCTGTCCCTCCATTCTCTGCCTACACAATGCCATGTCCCTCCAATCTCTGCCTGTACATTGTTCCTGTCCCTCAATTCTCAGCCTACACTATGTTCCTGTCCCTCCATTCGCGGCCTACACATTGTCACTGTCCCTCCATTCTCTCCCTACACAATGTCCATGTCCCCCATTCTCTGACTACACAATGTCCCTGTCCCTCCATTCTCTGCTTACACAATGTCCCTGTCCCTCCATTATCTGCCCACACAATGTCCATGTCCCAATATTCTCTGCCTACACAATGTCTCTGTCCCTCCATTCACCACCTACACACTGCCCCTGTCCCTCCATTCTCTGCCTACACAATGCCCATGTACCCCCATTCTGTGCTTAAACAATGTCGATGTCCCTCCATTCTCTGCTGACACAATGTCCATGTCCCCCCATTCTGTGCTTACACAATGTCCATTTCCCTCCATTCTCTGCCTGCACAATGTCCATGTCGCCCATTCCATGCCTAAACAATGTCCATGTCCCTCCATTCTCTGCTCACACAATGTCCATTTCCCTCCATTCGATGCCTACACATTGTCACTGTCCCTCCATTCTCCACCTACACACTGCCCCTGTCCCTCCATTCTCAGCCTACACAATGCCCATGGCCCTCCATTCTCTGCCTGTACATTGTTTCTGTCCATCCATTCTGAGCCTACACAATGTCCCTGTCCCTCCATTCTCTGCCTACACCTTGTCACTGTCCCTCCACTCTCTGCCTACACAATGTCCATGTCCCCCGTTCTATGCTTACACAATGTCCCTTTCCCTCCATTCTCTGCCTTCACAATGTCCATGTCCCTGCATTCTCTGCTTACACAACGTTCATGTCCCTCCATTTTCTGCTTACACAATGTCCATGACCCTCCATTCTCTGCCCACACAATAGCCCTGTCCCCCCATTCTCTGGCATCACAATGTCCATGTCCCTCCATTCTCTGAGTACACAGTGACCATGTCCCCCCATTCTCAGTGTACACAATGACCATGTCCCTGCATTCTCTGTGTACACAATGCCCCTGTCCCTCCATTCTCTGCCTACACATTGTCCCTGCCCCTCAATTCTCTGACAAAACATTGTCCATGTCCCTCCAATCTCTTCATACATAATGTCCATGTCCCCCCATTCTGTGCTTACAAAATGTCCATGTCCCTGCATTCTGTGCTTACACAATGTCCATGTCCCTCCATTCCCTGCCTGCACAATGTCCATGTTGCCCATTCCATGCCTACACAATGTCCATGTCCCCCATTCTCTGCCTACTCAATGTCCATGTCCCAGCATTCTCTGCCTACACAATGTCCATGTCCCGCCAGTCTCTGCTTACACAATGCTCATGTCCCCCCATTCTGTGCTTACACAATGCCCATGTCCCTCCATTCGCTGCTTACGCAATGTCCATGTCCCCCCATTCTGTGCTTACACAATGCCCATGTCCCTCCATTCTCTGCCTGTACATTGTTCCTGTCCCTCCATTCTCTGCCTACACATTGTCACTGACCCTCCTTTCTCTGCCTACACAATGTCCATGTCCCCATTCTCTGACTACACAATGTCCCTGTCCCTCCATTATCTGCCCACACAATGTCCATGTCCCACTATTCTCTGCCTACACAATGTCCCTGTCCCTCCATTCTCAACCTACACACTGCCCCTGTCCCTCCATTCTCTGACTACACAATGCCCATGTCCCTCATTTCTCTGACAAAACATTGTCCATGTGCCTCCAATCTCTTCATACACAATGTCCATGTCCCCCCATTCTGTGCTTACAAAATGTCCATGTCCCTGCATTCAATGCCTTCACATTGTCCATGTCCCTCCATTCTCTGCTTACACAATGTCCATGTCCCCCTATTCTGTGCTTACACAATGTCCATGTCCCTCCATTCCCTGCCTGCACAATGTCCATGTTGCCCATTCCATGCCTACACAATGTCCATGTCCCCCATTCTCTGCCTACTCAATGTCCATGTCCCGCCAGTCTCTGCTTACACAATGCTAATGTCCCCCCATTCTGTGCTTACACAATGCCCATGTCCCTCCATTCTCTGCTTACGCAATGTCCATGTCCCCCCATTCTGTGCTTACACAATGCCCATGTCCCTCCATTCTCTGCCTGTACATTGTTCCTGTCACTCCATTCTCAGCCTACACAATGTCCCTGTCCCTCCATTCTCTGCCTACACATTGTCACTGACCCTCCATTCTCTGCCTACACAATGTCCATGTCCCCATTCTCTGACTACACAATGTCCCTGTCCCTCCATTCTCTGCTTACACAATGTCACTGTCCCTCCATTATCTGCCCACACAATGTCCATGTCCCACTATTCTCTGCCTACACAATGTCCCTGTCCCTCCATTCTCCACCTACACACTGCCCCTGTCCCTCCATTCTCTGACTACACAATGCCCATGTCCCTCCATTCTCTGCCAGTACATTGTCCCTGTCCCTCCATTCTCAGCCTACTTAATGTCCATGTCCTTACATTCTCTTCATCCAGAATGATCATGTCCCCCCATTCTGTGCTTACACAATGTCGATGTCCGTCCATTCTCTGCTGACACAATGTCCATGTCCCCGCATTCTGTGCTTACACAATGTCCATTTCCCTCCATTCTCTGCCTGCACAATGTCCATGTCGCCCATTCCATTCCTAAACAACGTCCATGTCCCTCCATTCTCTGCCCACACAATGTCCATTTCCCTCCATTCCCTGCTACACATTGTCCATGTCCCTCCATTCTCTGCTTACACAATGTCCATGTCCCCCCATTCCATGCCTACACAATGTCCATGTCCCCCATTCTCTGCCTACTCAATGTCCCTGTCTCTCCATTCTCTGCTTACACAATGTCCCTGTCCCTCATTTCTCTGTCAACACATTGTCCATGTCCCTGCTTTCTCTGCTTACACAATTTCCATGTCCCCCATTCCCTGCCTACACAATGTCCATGTCCCTGCATTCTCTGCCTACACAATGTCCATGTTCCTCCATTCTCTGCTTTCACAATGTTCATGTCCCCCCATTCTGTGCTTACACACTGCCCCTGTCCCTCCATTCTCTGCCTACACAATGCCATGTCCCTCCAATCTCTGCCTGTACATTGTTCCTGTCCCTCAATTCTCAGCCTACACTATGTTCCTGTCCCTCCATTCGCGGCCTACACATTGTCACTGTCCCTCCATTCTCTCCCTACACAATGTCCATGTCCCCCATTCTCTGACTACACAATGTCCCTGTCCCTCCATTCTCTGCTTACACAATGTCCCTGTCCCTCCATTATCTGCCCACACAATGTCCATGTCCCACTATTCTCTGCCTACACCATGTCCTTTTCCCTCCATTCTCTGCCTACACAATGTCCATGTCCCCCATTCTCTGACAACACAATGTCCCTGTCCCTCCATTCTCTGCTTAGGCAATGTCCCTGTGCCTCCATTATCTGCCCACAAAATGTCCATGTCCTACCATTCTCTGCGTACACAATTTCCCTGTCCCACCATTCTCAGCCTACTCAATGTCTATGTCCTTACAATCTCTTTGTACACAATGTCCTAGTCCCCCCATTCTGTGCTTACACAATGTCCATGTCCCCCATTCCCTGCCTACACAATGTCTTTGTAACTCCATTCTCTGCTTACACAATGTCCATGACCCTCCATTTTCTGCTTACACCATGTCCATGTCCCTCCATTCTCTCCCCACACAATGTCCATTTCCCTCCATTCTCTTGCTACACAATGTCCATGTCCCCCATTCTCTGACAACACAATATCCCTGTCCCTCCATTCTCTGCTTACACAATATCCCTGTGCCTCCAATATCTGCCCACACAATGTCCATGTCCCACCTTTCTCTGCCTACACAATGTCCCTGTCCCTCCATTCTCCGCCTACACACTGCCCCTGGCACTCCATTCTCTGCCTGCACAATGTCCATGTCGCCCATTCCATTCCTAAACAATGTCCATGTCCCTCCATTCTCTGCCCACACAATGTCAATTTCCCTCCATTCCCTGCTACACATTGTCCATGTCCCTCCATTCTCTGCTTACACAATGTCCATGTCCCCCCATTCTGCGCTTACACAATGTCCATGTCCCTCCATTCCCTGCATGCACAATGTCCATGTTGCCCATTCCATGCCTACACAATGTCCATGTCCCCCATTCTCTGCCTACTCAATGTCCCTGTCTCTCCATTCTCTGCTTACACAATGTCCCTGTCCCTCATTTCTCTGCCAACACATTGTCCATGTCCCTCCTTTCTCTGCTTACACAATTTCCATGTCCCCCATTCCCTGCCTACACAATGTCCATGTCCCTGCATTCTCTGCCTACACAATGTCCATGTTCCTCCATTCTCTGCTTACACAATGTTCATGTCCCCCCATTCTGTGCTTACACAATGTCCCTGTCACTCCATTCTCTGCCTACACAATTTCCATGTCCCCCATTCCCTGCCTACACAATGTCCATGTCCCTGCATTCTCTGCCTACACACTGCCCCTGTCCCTCCATTCTCTGCCTACACAATGCCATGTCCCTCCATTCTCTGCCTGTACATTGTTCCTGTCCCTCAATTCTCAGCCTACACTATGTTCCTGTCCCTCCATTCGCGGCCTACACATTGTCACTGTCCCTCCATTCTCTCCCTACACAATGTCCATGACCCCATTCTCTGACTACACAATGTCCCTGTCCCTCCATTCTCTGCTTACACAAAGTCCCTGTCCCTCCATTATCTGCCCAGACAATGTCCATGTCCCACTATTCTCTGCCTACACAATGTCCCTGTCCCTCCATTCACCACCTACACACTGCCCCTGTCCCTCCATTCTCTGCCTACACAATGCCCATGTCCCTCCATTCTCTGCCAGTACATTGTCCCTGTCCCTCCATTCTCAGCCTACTCAATGTCCATGTCCTTACATTCTCTTCACGCACAATGATCATGTCCCCCCATTCTGTGCTTAAACAATGTCGATGTCCCTCCATTCTCTGCTGACACAATGTCCATGTCCCCCCATTCTGTGCTTACACAATGTCCATTTCCCTCCATTCTCTGCCTGCACAATGTCCATGTCGCCCATTCCATGCCTAAACAATGTCCATGTCCCTCCATTCTCTGCTCACACAATGTCCATTTCCCTCCATTCGATGCCTACAGATTGTCACTGTCCCTCCATTCTCCACCTACACACTGCCCCTGTCCCTCCATTCTCAGCCTACACAATGCCCATGGCCCTCCATTCTCTGCCTGTACATTGTTTCTGTCCATCCATTCTGAGCCTACACAATGTCCCTGTCCCTCCATTCTCTGCCTACACATTGTCACTGTCCCTCCACTCTCTGCCTACACAATGTCCATGTCCCCCGTTCTATGCTTACACAATGTCCCTTTCCCTCCATTCTCTGCCTTCACAATGTCCATGTCCCTGCATTCTCTGCTTACACAACGTTCATGTCCCTCCATTTTATGCTTACACAATGTCCATGACCCTCCATTCTCTGCCCACACAATAGCCCTGTCCCCCCATTCTCTGCCATCACAATGTCCATGTCCCTCCATTCTCTGCGTACACAGTGACCATGTCCCCCCATTCTCAGTGTACACAATGACAATGTCCCTGCATTCTCTGTGTACACAATGCCCCTGTCCCTCCATTCTCTGCCTTCACATTGTCCCTGTCCCTCATTTCTCTGACAAAACATTGTCCATGTCCCTCCAATCTCTTCATACACAATGTCCATGTCCCCCCATTCTGTGCTTACAAAATGTCCATGTCCCTGCATTCAATGCCTTCACATTGTCCATGTCCCTCCATTCTCTGCTTCCACAATGTCCATGTCCCCCCATTCTGTGCTTACACAATGTCCATGTCCCTCCATTCCCTGCCTGCACAATGTCCATGTTGCCCATTCCATGCCTACACAATGTCCATGTCCCCCATTCTCTGCCTACTCAATGTCCATGTCCCAGCATTCTCTGCCTACACAATGTCCATGTCCCGCCAGTCTCTGCTTACACAATGCTCATGTCCCCCCATTCTGTGCTTACACAATGCCCATGTCCCTCCATTCTCTGCTTACGCAATGTCCATGTCCCCCCATTCTGTGCTTACACAATGCCCATGTCCCTCCATTCTCTGCCTGTACATTGTTCCTGTCACTCCATTCTCAGCCTACACAATGTCCCTGTCCCTCCATTCTCTGCCAACACATTGTCACTGACCCTCCATTCTCTGCCTACACAATGTCCATGTCCCCATTCTCTGACTACACAATGTCCCTGTCCCTCCATTCTCTGCTTACACAATGTCACTGTCCCTCCATTATCTGCCCAAACAATGTCCATGTCCCACTATTCTCTGCCTACACAATGTCCCTGTCCCTCCATTCTCCACCTACACACTGCCCCTGTCCCTCCATTCTCTGACTACACAATGCCCATGTCCCTCATTTCTCTGACAAAACATTGTCCATGTGCCTCCAATCTTTTCATACACAATGTCCATGTCCCCCCATTCTGTGCTTACAAAATGTCCATGTCCCTGCATTCAATGCCTTCACATTGTCCATGACCCTCCATTCTCTGCTTACACAATGTCCATGTCCCCCCATTCTGTGCTTACACAATGTCCATGTCCCTCCATTCCCTGCCTGCACAATGTCCATGTTGCCCATTCCATGCCTACACAATGTCCATGTCCCCCATTCTCTGCCTACTCAATGTCCATGTCCCAGCATTCTCTGCCTACACAATGTCCATGTCCCGCCAGTCTCTGCTTACACAATGCTCATGTCCCCCCATTCTGTGCTTACACAATGCCCATGTCCCTCCATTCTCTGCTTACGCAATGTCCATGTCCCCCCATTCTGTGCTTACACACTGCCCGTCACTCCATTCTCTGCCTACACAATGCCATGTCCCTCCATTCTCTGCCTGTACATTGTTCCTGTCCCTCAGTTCTCAGCCTCCACAATGTCCCTGTCCCTCCATTCGCGGCCTACACATTGTCACTGTCCCTCCATTCTCTCCCTACACAATGTCCATGTCCCCCATTCTCTGACTACACAATGTCCCTGTCCCTCCATTCCCTGCTTACACAATGTCCCTGTCCCTCCATTATCTGCCCACACAATGTCCATGTCCCACTATTCTCTGCCTACACAATGTCCCTGTCCCTTCATTCACCACCTACACACTGCCCCTGTCCCTCCATTCTCTGCCTACACAATGCCCATGTCCCTGCATTCTCTGCCAGTACATTGTCCCTGTCCCTCCATTCTCAGCCTACTCAATGTCCATGTCCTTACTTTCTCTTCACTCACAATGATCATGTCCCCCCATTCTGTGCTTAAACAATGTCGATGTCCCTCCATTCTCTGCTGACACAATGTCCATGTCCCCCCCATTCTGTGCTCACACAATGTCCATTTCCCTCCATTCTCTGCCTGCACAATGTCCATGTCGCCCATTCCATGCCTAAACAAATCCATGTCCCTCCATTCTCTGCTCACTCAATGTCCATTTCCCTCCATTCGATGCCTACACATTGTCACTGTCCCTCCATTCTCCGCCTACACACTGCCCCTGTCCCTCCATTCTCAGCCTACACAATGCCCATGGCCCTCCATTCTCTGCCTGTACATTGTTTCTGTCCATCCATTCTGAGCCTACACAATGTCCCTGTCCCTCCATTCTCTGCCTACACATTGTCACTGTCCCTCCACTCTCTGCCTACACAATGTCCATGTCCCCCGTTCTATGCTTACACAATGTCCCTTTCCCTCCATTCTCTGCCTTCACAATGTCCATGTCCCTGCATTCTCTGCTTACACAACGTTCATGTCCCTCCATTTTCTGCTTACACAATGTCCATGACCCTCCATTCTCTGCCCACACAATAGCCCTGTCCCCCCATTCTCTGCCATCACAATGTCCATGTTCCTCCATTCTCTGTGTACACAGTGACCCTGTCCCCCCATTCTCAGTGTACACAATGACCATGTCCCTGCATTCTCTGTGTACACAATGCCCCTGTCCCTCCAGTCTAGGCCTACACATTGTCCCTGTCCCTCCATTCTCCACCTACACACTGCCCCTGTCCCTCCATTCTCTGACTACACAATGCCCATGTCCCTCATTTCTCTGACAAAACATTGTCCATGTGCCTCCAATCTTTTCATACACAATGTCCATGTCCCCCCATTCTGTGCTTACAAAATGTCCATGTCCCTGCATTCAATGCCTTCACATTGTCCATGACCCTCCATTCTCTGCTTACACAATGTCCATGTCCCCCCATTCTGTGCTTACACAATGTCCATGTCCCTCCATTCCCTGCCTGCACAATGTCCATGTTGCCCATTCCATGCCTACACAATGTCCATGTCCCCCATTCTCTGCCTACTCAATGTCCATGTCCCAGCATTCTCTGCCTACACAATGTCCATGTCCCGCCAGTCTCTGCTTACACAATGCTCATGTCCCCCCATTCTGTGCTTACACAATGCCCATGTCCCTCCATTCTCTGCTTACGCAATGTCCATGTCCCCCCATTCTGTGCTTACACACTGCCCGTCACTCCATTCTCTGCCTACACAATGCCATGTCCCTCCATTCTCTGCCTGTACATTGTTCCTGTCCCTCAGTTCTCAGCCTCCACAATGTCCCTGTCCCTCCATTCGCGGCCTACACATTGTCACTGTCCCTCCATTCTCTCCCTACACAATGTCCATGTCCCCCATTCTCTGACTACACAATGTCCCTGTCCCTCCATTCCCTGCTTACACAATGTCCCTGTCCCTCCATTATCTGCCCACACAATGTCCATGTCCCACTATTCTCTGCCTACACAATGTCCCTGTCCCTTCATTCACCACCTACACACTGCCCCTGTCCCTCCATTCTCTGCCTACACAATGCCCATGTCCCTGCATTCTCTGCCAGTACATTGTCCCTGTCCCTCCATTCTCAGCCTACTCAATGTCCATGTCCTTACTTTCTCTTCACTCACAATGATCATGTCCCCCCATTCTGTGCTTAAACAATGTCGATGTCCCTCCATTCTCTGCTGACACAATGTCCATGTCCCCCCCATTCTGTGCTCACACAATGTCCATTTCCCTCCATTCTCTGCCTGCACAATGTCCATGTCGCCCATTCCATGCCTAAACAAATCCATGTCCCTCCATTCTCTGCTCACTCAATGTCCATTTCCCTCCATTCGATGCCTACACATTGTCACTGTCCCTCCATTCTCCGCCTACACACTGCCCCTGTCCCTCCATTCTCAGCCTACACAATGCCCATGGCCCTCCATTCTCTGCCTGTACATTGTTTCTGTCCATCCATTCTGAGCCTACACAATGTCCCTGTCCCTCCATTCTCTGCCTACACATTGTCACTGTCCCTCCACTCTCTGCCTACACAATGTCCATGTCCCCCGTTCTATGCTTACACAATGTCCCTTTCCCTCCATTCTCTGCCTTCACAATGTCCATGTCCCTGCATTCTCTGCTTACACAACGTTCATGTCCCTCCATTTTCTGCTTACACAATGTCCATGACCCTCCATTCTCTGCCCACACAATAGCCCTGTCCCCCCATTCTCTGCCATCACAATGTCCATGTTCCTCCATTCTCTGTGTACACAGTGACCCTGTCCCCCCATTCTCAGTGTACACAATGACCATGTCCCTGCATTCTCTGTGTACACAATGCCCCTGTCCCTCCAGTCTAGGCCTACACATTGTCCCTGTCCCTCATTTCTCTGACAAAACATTGTCCATGTCCCTCCAATCTCTTCATACACAATGTCCATGTCCCCCCATTCTGTGCTTACAAAATGTCCATGTCCCTGCATTCAATGCCTTCACATTGTCCATGTCCCTCCATTCTCTGCTTACACAATGTCCATGTCCCCCTATTCTGTGCTTACACAATGTCCATGTCCCTCCATTCCCTGCCTGCACAATGTCCATGTTGCCCATTCCATGCCTACACAATGTCCATGTCCCCCATTCTCTGCCTACTCAATGTCCATGTCCCGCCAGTCTCTGCTTACACAATGCTAATGTCCCCCCATTCTGTGCTTACACAATGCCCATGTCCCTCCATTCTCTGCTTACGCAATGTCCATGTCCCCCCATTCTGTGCTTACACAATGCCCATGTCCCTCCATTCTCTGCCTGTACATTGTTCCTGTCACTCCATTCTCAGCCTACACAATGTCCCTGTCCCTCCATTCTCTGCCTACACATTGTCACTGACCCTCCATTCTCTGCCTACACAATGTCCATGTCCCCATTCTCTGACTACACAATGTCCCTGTCCCTCCATTCTCTGCTTACACAATGTCACTGTCCCTCCATTATCTGCCCACACAATGTCCATGTCCCACTATTCTCTGCCTACACAATGTCCCTGTCCCTCCATTCTCCACCTACACACTGCCCCTGTCCCTCCATTCTCTGACTACACAATGCCCATGTCCCTCCATTCTCTGCCAGTACATTGTCCCTGTCCCTCCATTCTCAGCCTACTTAATGTCCATGTCCTTACATTCTCTTCATCCAGAATGATCATGTCCCCCCATTCTGTGCTTACACAATGTCGATGTCCGTCCATTCTCTGCTGACACAATGTCCATGTCCCCCCATTCTGTGCTTACACAATGTCCATTTCCCTCCATTCTCTGCCTGCACAATGTCCATGTCGCACATTCCATTCCTAAACAACGTCCATGTCCCTCCATTCTCTGCCCACACAATGTCCATTTCCCTCCATTCCCTGCTACACATTGTCCATGTCCCTCCATTCTCTGCTTACACAATGTCCATGTCCCCCCATTCCATGCCTACACAATGTCCATGTCCCCCATTCTCTGCCTACTCAATGTCCCTGTCTCTCCATTCTCTGCTTACACAATGTCCCTGTCCCTCATTTCTCTGCCAACACATTGTCCATGTCCCTGCTTTCTCTGCTTACACAATTTCCATGTCCCCCATTCCCTGCCTACACAATGTCCATGTCCCTGCATTCTCTGCCTACACAATGTCCATGTTCCTCCATTCTCTGCTTTCACAATGTTCATGTCCCCCCATTCTGTGCTTACACACTGCCCCTGTCCCTCCATTCTCTGCCTACACAATGCCATGTCCCTCCAATCTCTGCCTGTACATTGTTCCTGTCCCTCAATTCTCAGCCTACACTATGTTCCTGTCCCTCCATTCGCGGCCTACACATTGTCACTGTCCCTCCATTCTCTCCCTACACAATGTCCATGTCCCCCATTCTCTGACTACACAATGTCCCTGTCCCTCCATTCTCTGCTTACACAATGTCCCTGTCCCTCCATTATCTGCCCACACAATGTCCATGTCCCACTATTCTCTGCCTACACAATGTCCCTGTCCCTCCATTCACCACCTACACACTGCCCCTGTCCCTCCATTCTCTGCCAGTACATTGTCCATGTCCCTCCAGTTTTCTGCTTACACCATGTCCATGTCCCTCCATTCTCTGCGCACACAATGTCCTTTTCCCTCCATTCTCTGCCTACACAATGTCCATGTCCCCCATTCTCTGACAACACAATGTCCCTGTCCCTCCATTCTCTGCTTAGGCAATGTCCCTGTGCCTCCATTATCTGCCCACAAAATGTCCATGTCCTACCATTCTCTGCGTACACAATTTCCCTGTCCCACCATTCTCAGCCTACTCAATGTCTATGTCCTTACAATCTCTTTGTACACAATGTCCTAGTCCCCCCATTCTGTGCTTACACAATGTCCATGTCCCCCATTCCCTGCCTACACAATGTCTTTGTAACTCCATTCTCTGCTTACACAATGTCCATGACCCTCCATTTTCTGCTTACACCATGTCCATGTCCCTCCATTCTCTCCCCACACAATGTCCATTTCCCTCCATTCTCTTGCTACACAATGTCCATGTCCCCCATTCTCTGACAACACAATATCCCTGTCCCTCCATTCTCTGCTTACACAATATCCCTGTGCCTCCAATATCTGCCCACACAATGTCCATGTCCCACCTTTCTCTGCCTACACAATGTCCCTGTCCCTCCATTCTCCGCCTACACACTGCCCCTGGCACTCCATTCTCTGCCTGCACAATGTCCATGTCGCCCATTCCATTCCTAAACAATGTCCATGTCCCTCCATTCTCTGCCCACACAATGTCAATTTCCCTCCATTCCCTGCTACACATTGTCCATGTCCCTCCATTCTCTGCTTACACAATGTCCATGTCCCCCCATTCTGCGCTTACACAATGTCCATGTCCCTCCATTCCCTGCATGCACAATGTCCATGTTGCCCATTCCATGCCTACACAATGTCCATGTCCCCCATTCTCTGCCTACTCAATGTCCCTGTCTCTCCATTCTCTGCTTACACAATGTCCCTGTCCCTCATTTCTCTGCCAACACATTGTCCATGTCCCTCCTTTCTCTGCTTACACAATTTCCATGTCCCCCATTCCCTGCCTACACAATGTCCATGTCCCTGCATTCTCTGCCTACACAATGTCCATGTTCCTCCATTCTCTGCTTACACAATGTTCATGTCCCCCCATTCTGTGCTTACACAATGTCCCTGTCACTCCATTCTCTGCCTACACAATTTCCATGTCCCCCATTCCCTGCCTACACAATGTCCATGTCCCTGCATTCTCTGCCTACACACTGCCCCTGTCCCTCCATTCTCTGCCTACACAATGCCATGTCCCTCCATTCTCTGCCTGTACATTGTTCCTGTCCCTCAATTCTCAGCCTACACTATGTTCCTGTCCCTCCATTCGCGGCCTACACATTGTCACTGTCCCTCCATTCTCTCCCTACACAATGTCCATGACCCCATTCTCTGACTACACAATGTCCCTGTCCCTCCATTCTCTGCTTACACAATGTCCCTGTCCCTCCATTATCTGCCCAGACAATGTCCATGTCCCACTATTCTCTGCCTACACAGTCCCTGTCCCTCCATTCACCACCTACACACTGCCCCTGTCCCTCCATTCTCTGCCTACACAATGCCCATGTCCCTCCATTCTCTGCCAGTACATTGTCCCTGTCCCTCCATTCTCAGCCTACTCAATGTCCATGTCCTTACATTCTCTTCACGCACAATGATCATGTCCCCCCATTCTGTGCTTAAACAATGTCGATGTCCCTCCATTCTCTGCTGACACAATGTCCATGTCCCCCCATTCTGTGCTTACACAATGTCCATTTCCCTCCATTCTCTGCCTGCACAATGTCCATGTCGCCCATTCCATGCCTAAACAATGTCCATGTCCCTCCATTCTCTGCTCACACAATGTCCATTTCCCTCCATTCGATGCCAACAGATTGTCACTGTCCCTCCATTCTCCACCTACACACTGCCCCTGTCCCTCCATTCTCAGCCTACACAATGCCCATGGCCCTCCATTCTCTGCCTGTACATTGTTTCTGTCCATCCATTCTGAGCCTACACAATGTCCCTGTCCCTCCATTCTCTGCCTACACATTGTCACTGTCCCTCCACTCTCTGCCTACACAATGTCCATGTCCCCCGTTCTATGCTTACACAATGTCCCTGTCCCTCCATTATCTGCCCAGACAATGTCCATGTCCCACTATTCTCTGCCTACACAGTCCCTGTCCCTCCATTCACCACCTACACACTGCCCCTGTCCCTCCATTCTCTGCCTACACAATGCCCATGTCCCTCCATTCTCTGCCTGCACAATGTCCATGTCGCCCATTCCATGCCTAAACAATGTCCATGTCCCTCCATTCTCTGCTCACACAATGTCCATTTCCCTCCATTCGATGCCAACAGATTGTCACTGTCCCTCCATTCTCCACCTACACACTGCCCCTGTCCCTCCATTCTCAGCCTACACAATGCCCATGGCCCTCCATTCTCTGCCTGTACATTGTTTCTGTCCATCCATTCTGAGCCTACACAATGTCCCTGTCCCTCCATTCTCTGCCTACACATTGTCACTGTCCCTCCATTCTCTGCCTTCACAATGTCCATGTCCCTGCATTCTCTGCTTACACAACGTTCATGTCCCTCCATTTTATGCTTACACAATGTCCATGACCCTCCATTCTCTGCCCACACAATAGCCCTGTCCCCCCATTCTCTGCCATCACAATGTCCATGTCCCTCCATTCTCTGCGTACACAGTGACCATGTCCCCCCATTCTCAGTGTACACAATGACAATGTCCCTGCATTCTCTGTGTACACAATGCCCCTGTCCCTCCATTCTCTGCCTTCACATTGTCCCTGTCCCTCATTTCTCTGACAAAACATTGTCCATGTCCCTCCAATCTCTTCATACACAATGTCCATGTCCCCCCATTCTGTGCTTACAAAATGTCCATGTCCCTGCATTCAATGCCTTCACATTGTCCATGTCCCTCCATTCTCTGCTTCCACAATGTCCATGTCCCCCCATTCTGTGCTTACACAATGTCCATGTCCCTCCATTCCCTGCCTGCACAATGTCCATGTTGCCCATTCCATGCCTAGACAATGTCCATGTCCCCCATTCTCTGCCTACTCAATGTCCATGTCCCAGCATTCTCTGCCTACACAATGTCCATGTCCCGCCAGTCTCTGCTTACACAATGCTCATGTCCCCCCATTCTGTGCTTACACAATGCCCATGTCCCTCCATTCTCTGCTTACGCAATGTCCATGTCCCCCCATTCTGTGCTTACACAATGCCCATGTCCCTCCATTCTCTGCCTGTACATTGTTCCTGTCACTCCATTCTCAGCCTACACAATGTCCCTGTCCCTCCATTCTCTGCCAACACATTGTCACTGACCCTCCATTCTCTGCCTACACAATGTCCATGTCCCCATTCTCTGACTACACAATGTCCCTGTCCCTCCATTCTCTGCTTACACAATGTCACTGTCCCTCCATTATCTGCCCAAACAATGTCCATGTCCCACTATTCTCTGCCTACACAATGTCCCTGTCCCTCCATTCTCCACCTACACACTGCCCCTGTCCCTCCATTCTCTGACTACACAATGCCCATGTCCCTCATTTCTCTGACAAAACATTGTCCATGTGCCTCCAATCTTTTCATACACAATGTCCATGTCCCCCCATTCTGTGCTTACAAAATGTCCATGTCCCTGCATTCAATGCCTTCACATTGTCCATGACCCTCCATTCTCTGCTTACACAATGTCCATGTCCCCCCATTCTGTGCTTACACAATGTCCATGTCCCTCCATTCCCTGCCTGCACAATGTCCATGTTGCCCATTCCATGCCTACACAATGTCCATGTCCCCCATTCTCTGCCTACTCAATGTCCATGTCCCAGCATTCTCTGCCTACACAATGCTCATGTCCCCCCATTCTGTGCTTACACAATGCCCATGTCCCTCCATTCTCTGCTTACGCAATGTCCATGTCCCCCCATTCTGTGCTTACACACTGCCCGTCACTCCATTCTCTGCCTACACAATGCCATGTCCCTCCATTCTCTGCCTGTACATTGTTCCTGTCCCTCAGTTCTCAGCCTCCACAATGTCCCTGTCCCTCCATTCGCGGCCTACACATTGTCACTGTCCCTCCATTCTCTCCCTACACAATGTCCATGTCCCCCATTCTCTGACTACACAATGTCCCTGTCCCTCCATTCCCTGCTTACACAATGTCCCTGTCCCTCCATTATCTGCCCACACAATGTCCATGTCCCACTATTCTCTGCCTACACAATGTCCCTGTCCCTTCATTCACCACCTACACACTGCCCCTGTCCCTCCATTCTCTGCCTACACAATGCCCATGTCCCTGCATTCTCTGCCAGTTCATTGTCCCTGTCCCTCCATTCTCAGCCTACTCAATGTCCATGTCCTTACTTTCTCTTCACGCACAATGATCATGTCCCCCCATTCTGTGCTTAAACAATGTCGATGTCCCTCCATTCTCTGCTGACACAATGTCCATGTCCCCCCCATTCTGTGCTCACACAATGTCCATTTCCCTCCATTCTCTGCCTGCACAATGTCCATGTCGCCCATTCCATGCCTAAACAAATCCATGTCCCTCCATTCTCTGCTCACACAATGTCCATTTCCCTCCATTCGATGCCTACACATTGTCACTGTCCCTCCATTCTCCGCCTACACACTGCCCCTGTCCCTCCATTCTCAGCCTACACAATGCCCATGGCCCTCCATTCTCTGCCTGTACATTGTTTCTGTCCATCCATTCTGAGCCTACACAATGTCCCTGTCCCTCCATTCTCTGCCTACACATTGTCACTGTCCCTCCACTCTCTGCCTACACAATGTCCATGTCCCCCGTTCTATGCTTACACAATGTCCCTTTCCCTCCATTCTCTGCCTTCACAATGTCCATGTCCCTGCATTCTCTGCTTACACAACGTTCATGTCCCTCCATTTTATGCTTACACAATGTCCATGACCCTCCATTCTCTGCCCACACAATAGCCCTGTCCCCCCATTCTCTGCCATCACAATGTCCATGTTCCTCCATTCTCTGTGTACACAGTGACCCTGTCCCCCCATTCTCAGTGTACACAATGACCATGTCCCTGCATTCTCTGTGTACACAATGCCCCTGTCCCTCCAGTCTAGGCCTACACATTGTCCCTGTCCCTCATTTCTCTGACAAAACATTGTCCATGTCCCTCCAATCTCTTCATACACAATGTCCATGTCCCCCCATTCTGTGCTTACAAAATGTCCATGTCCCTGCATTCAATGACTTCACATTGTCCATGTCCCTCCATTCTCTGCTTACACAATGTCCATGTCCCCCCATTCTGTGCTTACACAATGTCCATGTCCCTCCATTACCTGCCTGCACAATGTCCATGTTGCCCATTCCATGCCTACACATTGTCCATGTCCCCCATTCTCTGCCTACTCAATGTCCCTGTCTCTCCATTCTCTGCTTACACAATGTCCCTGTCCCTCATTTCTCTGCCAACACATTGTCCATGTCCCTCCTTTCTCTGCCTACACAATTTCCATGTCCCCCATTCCAAGCCTACACAATGTCCATGTCCCTGCATTCTCTGCCTACACAATGTCCATGTTCCACCATTCTCTGCATACACAATGTTCATGTCCCCCCATTCTGTGCTTACACAATACCCACACCCCTCCATTCTCTGCTTACGCAATGTCCATGTCCCCCCATTCTGTGCTTACACAATGCCCATGTCCCTCCATGCTCTGCCTGTACATTGTTCCTGTCCCTCCATTCTCAGCCTACACAATGTCCCTGTCCCTCCATTCTCTGCCTACACATTGTCACTGTCCCTCCATTCTCTGCCTACACACTGTCCAAGTCCCCCATTCTCTGACTACACAATGTCCCTGTCCCTCCATTATCTGCCCACACAATGTCCATGTCCCACTATTCTCTGCCTACACAATGTCCCTGTCCCTCCATTCTACACCTACACACTGCCCCTGTCCCTCCATTCTCTGCCTACACAATGCCCATGTCCCTCCATTCTCTGCCAGTACATTGTCCCTGTCCCTCCATTCTCAGCCTACTCAATGTCCATGTCCTTACATTCTCTTCATCCACAATGATCATGTCCCCCCATTCTCTGCTTACACAATGTCTATGTCCCTCCATTCTCTGCTGACACAATGTCCATGTCCCCCATACTCTGCTTACACAATGTCTATGTCCCTCCATTCTCTGCTGACACAATGTCCATGTCCCCCATACTGTGCTTACACAATGCCCATGTCCCTCCATTCTCTGCCTTACGCAATGTCCATTTCCCTCAATCCCTGCCTACATGTTATCCATATCCCTCCATTCTCTGCCGTCACAATGTCCATGTCCCTCCATACTCTGCCTATACAATCTCCCTGTCCCTCCATTCTCTGCCTACACAAAGTCCATGTCCCTCCATTCTCTGCCCACACAATGTCCAATTCACTCCATTCTCTGCCTACAATTTGTCACTGTCCCTCCATTCTCACCTAGACACTGCCCCTGTCCCTCCATTCTCTGCATACACAATGCCATGTCGCTCCATTCTCTGCCTGTACATTGTTCCTGTCCCTCAATTCTCAGCCTACACAATGTCCCTGTCCCTCCATTCGCGGCCTACACATTGTCACTGTCCCTCCATTCTCTCCCTACACAATGTCCATGTCCCCCATTCTCTGACTACACAATGTCCCTGTCCCTCCATTCTCTGCTTACACATTGTCCCTGTCCCTCCATTATCTGCCCACAGAATGTCCATGTCCCACTATTCTCTGCCTACACAATGTCCCTGTCCCTCCATTCACCACCTACACACTGCCCCTGTCCCTCCATTCTCTGCCTAAACAATGCCCATGTCCCTCCATTCTCTGCCAGTACATTGTCCCTGTCCCTCCATTCTCAGCCTACTCAATGTTCATGTCCTTACATTCTATTCACGCACAATGATCATGTCCCCCCATTCTGTGCTTAAACAATGTCGATGTCCCTCCATTCTCTGCCTGCACAATGTCCAAGTCGCCCATTCCATTCCTAAACAATGTCCATTTCCCTCCATTCTCTGCCTGCACAATGTCCATGTCACCCATTCCATGCCTAAACAATGTCCATGTCCCTCCATTCTCTGCTCACACAATGTCCATTTCCCTCCATTCGATGCCTACACATTGTCACTGTCCCTCCATTCTCCACCTACACACTGCCCCTGTCCCTCCATTCTCAGCCTACACAATGCCCATGGCCCTCCATTCTCTGCCTGTACATTGTTTCTGTCCATCCATTCTGAGCCTACACAATGTCCCTGTCCCTCCATTCTCTGCCTACACATTGTCACTGTCCCTCCACTCTCTGCCTACACAATGTCCATGTCCCCCGTTCTATGCTTACACAATGTCCCTTTCCCTCCATTCTCTGCCTTCACAATGTCCATGTCCCTGCATTCTCTGCTTACACAACGTTCATGTCCCTCCATTTTCTGCTTACACAATGTCCATGACCCTCTATTCTCTGCCCACACAATAGCCCTGTCCCCCCATTCTCTGGCATCACAATGTCCATGTCCCTCCATTCTCTGCCTACACATTGTCCCTGTCCCTCAATTCTCTGACAAAACATTGTCCATGTCCCTCCAATCTCTTCATACATAATGTCCATGTCCCCCCATTCTGTGCTTACAAAATGTCCATGTCCCTGCATTCAGTGCCTTCACATTGTCCATGTCCCTCCATTCTCTGCTTACACAATGTCCATGTCCCCCCATTCTGTGCTTACACAATGTCCATGTCCCTCCATTCCCTGCCTGCACAATGTCCATGTTGCCCATTCCATGCCTACACAATGTCCATGTCCCCCATTCTCTGCCTACTCAATGTCCATGTCCCAGCATTCTCTGCCTACACAATGTCCATGTCCCGCCAGTCTCTGCTTACACAATGCTCATGTCCCCCCATTCTGTGCTTACACAATGCCCATGTCCCTCCATTCGCTGCTTACGCAATGTCCATGTCCCCCCATTCTGTGCTTACACAATGCCCATGTCCCTCCATTCTCTGCCTGTACATTGTTCCTGTCCCTCCATTCTCTGCCTACACATTGTCACTGACCCTCCATTCTCTGCCTACACAATGTCCATGTCCCCATTCTCTGACTACACAATGTCCCTGTCCCTCCATTATCTGCCCACACAATGTCCATGTCCCACTATTCTCTGCCTACACAATGTCCCTGTCCCTCCATTCTCAACCTACACACTGCCCCTGTCCCTCCATTCTCTGACTACTCAATGCCCATGTCCCTCATTTCTCTGACAAAACATTGTCCATGTGCCTCCAATCTCTTCATACACAATGTCCATGTCCCCCCATTCTGTGCTTACAAAATGTCCATGTCCCTGCATTCAATGCCTTCACATTGTCCATGTCCCTCCATTCTCTGCTTACACAATGTCCATGTCCCCCTATTCTGTGCTTACACAATGTCCATGTCCCTCCATTCCCTGCCTGCACAATGTCCATGTTGCCCATTCCATGCCTACACAATGTCCATGTCCCCCATTCTCTGCCTACTCAATGTCCATGTCCCGCCAGTCTCTGCTTACACAATGCTAATGTCCCCCCATTCTGTGCTTACACAATGCCCATGTCCCTCCATTCTCTGCTTACGCAATGTCCATGTCCCCCCATTCTGTGCTTACACAATGCCCATGTCCCTCCATTCTCTGCCTGTACATTGTTCCTGTCACTCCATTCTCAGCCTACACAATGTCCCTGTCCCTCCATTCTCTGCCTACACATTGTCACTGACCCTCCATTCTCTGCCTACACAATGTCCATGTCCCCATTCTCTGACTACACAATGTCCCTGTCCCTCCATTCTCTGCTTACACAATGTCACTGTCCCTCCATTATCTGCCCACACAATGTCCATGTCCCACTATTCTCTGCCTACACAATGTCCCTGTCCCTCCATTCTCCACCTACACACTGCCCCTGTCCCTCCATTCTCTGACTACACAATGCCCATGTCCCTCCATTCTCTGCCAGTACATTGTCCCTGTCCCTCCATTCTCAGCCTACTTAATGTCCATGTCCTTACATTCTCTTCATCCAGAATGATCATGTCCCCCCATTCTGTGCTTACACAATGTCGATGTCCGTCCATTCTCTGCTGACACAATGTCCATGTCCCCCCATTCTGTGCTTACACAATGTCCATTTCCCTCCATTCTCTGCCTGCACAATGTCCATGTCGCCCATTCCATTCCTAAACAACGTCCATGTCCCTCCATTCTCTGCCCACACAATGTCCATTTCCCTCCATTCCCTGCTACACATTGTCCATGTCCCTCCATTCTCTGCTTACACAATGTCCATGTCCCCCCATTCCATGCCTACACAATGTCCATGTCCCCCATTCTCTGCCTACTCAATGTCCCTGTCTCTCCATTCTCTGCTTACACATTGTCACTGTCCCTCCATTCTCCGCCTACACACTGCCCCTGTCCCTCCATTCTCAGCCTACACAATGCCCATGGCCCTCCATTCTCTGCCTGTACATTGTTTCTGTCCATCCATTCTGAGCCTACACATTGTCACTGTCCCTCCACTCTCTGCCTACACAATGTCCATGTCCCCCGTTCTATGCTTACACAATGTCCCTTTCCCTCCATTCTCTGCCTTCACAATGTCCATGTCCCTGCATTCTCTGCTTACACAACGTTCATGTCCCTCCATTTTCTGCTTACACAATGTCCATGACCCTCCATTCTCTGCCCACACAATAGCCCTGTCCCCCCATTCTCTGCCATCACAATGTCCATGTTCCTCCATTCTCTGTGTACACAGTGACCCTGTCCCCCCATTCTCAGTGTACACAATGACCATGTCCCTGCATTCTCTGTGTACACAATGCCCCTGTCCCTCCAGTCTAGGCCTACACATTGTCCCTGTCCCTCATTTCTCTGACAAAACATTGTCCATGTCCCTCCAATCTCTTCATACACAATGTCCATGTCCCCCCATTCTGTGCTTACAAAATGTCCATGTCCCTGCATTCAATGACTTCACATTGTCCATGTCCCTCCATTCTCTGCTTACACAATGTCCATGTCCCCCCATTCTGTGCTTAGACAATGTCCATGTCCCTCCATTCTCTGCCTACACAATGCCATGTCCCTCCAATCTCTGCCTGTACATTGTTCCTGTCCCTCAATTCTCAGCCTACACTATGTTCCTGTCCCTCCATTCGCGGCCTACACATTGTCACTGTCCCTCCTTTCTCTCCCTACACAATGTCCATGTCCCCCATTCTCTGACTACACAATGTCCCTGTCCCTCCATTCTCTGCTTACACAATGTCCCTGTCCCTCCATTATCTGCCCACACAATGTCCATGTCCTACTATTCTCTGCCTACACAATGTCCCTGTCCCTCCATTCACCACCTACACACTGCCCCTGTCCCTCCATTCTCTGCCAGTACATTGTCCATGTCCCTCCAGTTTTCTGCTTACACCATGTCCATGTCCCTCCATTCTCTGCGCACACAATGTCCTTTTCCCTCCATTCTCTGCCTACACAATGTCCATGTCCCCCATTCTCTGACAACACAATGTCCCTGTCCCTCCATTCTCTGCTAAGGCAATGTCCCTGTGCCTCCATTATCTGCCCACAAAATGTCCATGTCCTACCATTCTCTGCGTACACAATTTCCCTGTCCCACCATTCTCAGCCTACTCAATGTCTATGTCCTTACAATCTCTTTGTACACAATGTCCTAGTCCCCCCATTCTGTGCTTACACAATGTCCATGTCCCCCATTCCCTGCCTACACAATGTCTTTGTAACTCCATTCTCTGCTTACACAATGTCCATGACCCTCCATTTTCTGCTTACACCATGTCCATGTCCCTCCATTCTCTCCCCACACAATGTCCATTTCCCTCCATTCTCTTGCTACACAATGTCCATGTCCCCCATTCTCTGACAACACAATATCCCTGTCCCTCCATTCTCTGCTTACACAATATCCCTGTGCCTCCAATATCTGCCCACACAATGTCCATGTCCCACCTTTCTCTGCCTACACAATGTCCCTGTCCCTCCATTCTCCGCCTACACACTGCCCCTGGCACTCCATTCTCTGCCTGCACAATGTCCATGTCGCCCATTCCATTCCTAAACAATGTCCATGTCCCTCCATTCTCTGCCCACACAATGTCAATTTCCCTCCATTCCCTGCTACACATTGTCCATGTCCCTCCATTCTCTGCTTACACAATGTCCATGTCCCCCCATTCTGCGCTTACACAATGTCCATGTCCCTCCATTCCCTGCATGCACAATGTCCATGTTGCCCATTCCATGCCTACACAATGTCCATGTCCCCCATTCTCTGCCTACTCAATGTCCCTGTCTCTCCATTCTCTGCTTACACAATGTCCCTGTCCCTCATTTCTCTGCCAACACATTGTCCATGTCCCTCCTTTCTCTGCTTACACAATTTCCATGTCCCCCATTCCCTGCCTACACAATGTCCATGTCCCTGCATTCTCTGCCTACACAATGTCCATGTTCCTCCATTCTCTGCTTACACAATGTTCATGTCCCCCCATTCTGTGCTTACACAATGTCCCTGTCACTCCATTCTCTGCCTACACAATTTCCATGTCCCCCATTCCCTGCCTACACAATGTCCATGTCCCTGCATTCTCTGCCTACACACTGCCCCTGTCCCTCCATTCTCTGCCTACACAATGCCATGTCCCTCCATTCTCTGCCTGTACATTGTTCCTGTCCCTCAATTCTCAGCCTACACTATGTTCCTGTCCCTCCATTCGCGGCCTACACATTGTCACTGTCCCTCCATTCTCTCCCTACACAATGTCCATGACCCCATTCTCTGACTACACAATGTCCCTGTCCCTCCATTCTCTGCTTACACAATGTCCCTGTCCCTCCATTATCTGCCCAGACAATGTCCATGTCCCACTATTCTCTGCCTACACAATGTCCCTGTCCCTCCATTCACCACCTACACACTGCCCCTGTCCCTCCATTCTCTGCCTACACAATGCCCATGTCCCTCCATTCTCTGCCAGTACATTGTCCCTGTCCCTCCATTCTCAGCCTACTCAATGTCCATGTCCTTACATTCTCTTCACGCACAATGATCATGTCCCCCCATTCTGTGCTTAAACAATGTCGATGTCCCTCCATTCTCTGCTGACACAATGTCCATGTCCCCCCATTCTGTGCTTACACAATGTCCATTTCCCTCCATTCTCTGCCTGCACAATGTCCATGTCGCCCATTCCATGCCTAAACAATGTCCATGTCCCTCCATTCTCTGCTCACACAATGTCCATTTCCCTCCATTCGATGCCTACAGATTGTCACTGTCCCTCCATTCTCCACCTACACACTGCCCCTGTCCCTCCATTCTCAGCCTACACAATGCCCATGGCCCTCCATTCTCTGCCTGTACATTGTTTCTGTCCATCCATTCTGAGCCTACACAATGTCCCTGTCCCTCCATTCTCTGCCTACACATTGTCACTGTCCCTCGACTCTCTGCCTACACAATGTCCATGTCCCCCGTTCTATGCTTACACAATGTCCCTTTCCCTCCATTCTCTGCCTTCACAATGTCCATGTCCCTGCATTCTCTGCTTACACAACGTTCATGTCCCTCCATTTTATGCTTACACAATGTCCATGACCCTCCATTCTCTGCCCACACAATAGCCCTGTCCCCCCATTCTCTGCCATCACAATGTCCATGTCCCTCCATTCTCTGCGTACACAGTGACCATGTCCCCCCATTCTCAGTGTACACAATGACAATGTCCCTGCATTCTCTGTGTACACAATGCCCCTGTCCCTCCATTCTCTGCCTTCACATTGTCCCTGTCCCTCATTTCTCTGACAAAACATTGTCCATGTCCCTCCAATCTCTTCATACACAATGTCCATGTCCCCCCATTCTGTGCTTACAAAATGTCCATGTCCCTGCATTCAATGCCTTCACATTGTCCATGTCCCTCCATTCTCTGCTTCCACAATGTCCATGTCCCCCCATTCTGTGCTTACACAATGTCCATGTCCCTCCATTCCCTGCCTGCACAATGTCCATGTTGCCCATTCCATGCCTACACAATGTCCATGTCCCCCATTCTCTGCCTACTCAATGTCCATGTCCCAGCATTCTCTGCCTACACAATGTCCATGTCCCGCCAGTCTCTGCTTACACAATGCTCATGTCCCCCCATTCTGTGCTTACACAATGCCCATGTCCCTCCATTCTCTGCTTACGCAATGTCCATGTCCCCCCATTCTGTGCTTACACAATGCCCATGTCCCTCCATTCTCTGCCTGTACATTGTTCCTGTCACTCCATTCTCAGCCTACACAATGTCCCTGTCCCTCCATTCTCTGCCAACACATTGTCACTGACCCTCCATTCTCTGCCTACACAATGTCCATGTCCCCATTCTCTGACTACACAATGTCCCTGTCCCTCCATTCTCTGCTTACACAATGTCACTGTCCCTCCATTATCTGCCCACACAATGTCCATGTCCCACTATTCTCTGCCTACACAATGTCCCTGTCCCTCCATTCTCCACCTACACACTGCCCCTGTCCCTCCATTCTCTGACTACACAATGCCCATGTCCCTCATTTCTCTGACAAAACATTGTCCATGTGCCTCCAATCTTTTCATACACAATGTCCATGTCCCCCCATTCTGTGCTTACAAAATGTCCATGTCCCTGCATTCAATGCCTTCACATTGTCCATGACCCTCCATTCTCTGCTTACACAATGTCCATGTCCCCCCATTCTGTGCTTACACAATGTCCATGTCCCTCCATTCCCTGCCTGCACAATGTCCATGTTGCCCATTCCATGCCTACACAATGTCCATGTCCCCCATTCTCTGCCTACTCAATGTCCATGTCCCAGCATTCTCTGCCTACACAATGTCCATGTCCCGCCAGTCTCTGCTTACACAATGCTCATGTCCCCCCATTCTGTGCTTACACAATGCCCATGTCCCTCCATTCTCTGCTTACGCAATGTCCATGTCCCCCCATTCTGTGCTTACACACTGCCCGTCACTCCATTCTCTCCCTACACAATGTCCATGTCCCCCATTCTCTGACTACACAATGTCCCTGTCCCTCCATTCCCTGCTTACACAATGTCCCTGTCCCTCCATTATCTGCCCACACAATGTCCATGTCCCACTATTCTCTGCCTACACAATGTCCCTGTCCCTTCATTCACCACCTACACACTGCCCCTGTCCCTCCATTCTCTGCCTACACAATGCCCATGTCCCTGCATTCTCTGCCAGTACATTGTCCCTGTCCCTCCATTCTCAGCCTACTCAATGTCCATGTCCTTACATTCTCTTCATCCACAATGATCATGTCCCCCCATTCTCTGCTTACACAATGTCTATGTCCCTCCATTCTCTGCTGACACAATGTCCATGTCCCCCATACTCTGCTTACACAATGTCTATGTCCCTCCATTCTCTGCTGACACAATGTCCATGTCCCCCATACTGTGCTTACACAATGCCCATGTCCCTCCATTCTCTGCCTTACGCAATGTCCATTTCCCTCAATCCCTGCCTACATGTTATCCATATCCCTCCATTCTCTGCCGTCACAATGTCCATGTCCCTCCATACTCTGCCTATACAATCTCCCTGTCCCTCCATTCTCTGCCTACACAAAGTCCATGTACCTCCATTCTCTGCTAAGGCAATGTCCCTGTGCCTCCATTATCTGCCCACAAAATGTCCATGTCCTACCATTCTCTGCGTACACAATTTCCCTGTCCCACCATTCTCAGCCTACTCAATGTCTATGTCCTTACAATCTCTTTGTACACAATGTCCTAGTCCCCCCATTCTGTGCTTACACAATGTCCATGTCCCCCATTCCCTGCCTACACAATGTCTTTGTAACTCCATTCTCTGCTTACACAATGTCCATGACCCTCCATTTTCTGCTTACACCATGTCCATGTCCCTCCATTCTCTCCCCACACAATGTCCATTTCCCTCCATTCTCTTGCTACACAATGTCCATGTCCCCCATTCTCTGACAACACAATATCCCTGTCCCTCCATTCTCTGCTTACACAATATCCCTGTGCCTCCAATATCTGCCCACACAATGTCCATGTCCCACCTTTCTCTGCCTACACAATGTCCCTGTCCCTCCATTCTCCGCCTACACACTGCCCCTGGCACTCCATTCTCTGCCTGCACAATGTCCATGTCGCCCATTCCATTCCTAAACAATGTCCATGTCCCTCCATTCTCTGCCCACACAATGTCAATTTCCCTCCATTCCCTGCTACACATTGTCCATGTCCCTCCATTCTCTGCTTACACAATGTCCATGTCCCCCCATTCTGCGCTTACACAATGTCCATGTCCCTCCATTCCCTGCATGCACAATGTCCATGTTGCCCATTCCATGCCTACACAATGTCCATGTCCCCCATTCTCTGCCTACTCAATGTCCCTGTCTCTCCATTCTCTGCTTACACAATGTCCCTGTCCCTCATTTCTCTGCCAACACATTGTCCATGTCCCTCCTTTCTCTGCTTACACAATTTCCATGTCCCCCATTCCCTGCCTACACAATGTCCATGTCCCTGCATTCTCTGCCTACACAATGTCCATGTTCCTCCATTCTCTGCTTACACAATGTTCATGTCCCCCCATTCTGTGCTTACACAATGTCCCTGTCACTCCATTCTCTGCCTACACAATTTCCATGTCCCCCATTCCCTGCCTACACAATGTCCATGTCCCTGCATTCTCTGCCTACACACTGCCCCTGTCCCTCCATTCTCTGCCTACACAATGCCATGTCCCTCCATTCTCTGCCTGTACATTGTTCCTGTCCCTCAATTCTCAGCCTACACTATGTTCCTGTCCCTCCATTCGCGGCCTACACATTGTCACTGTCCCTCCATTCTCTCCCTACACAATGTCCATGACCCCATTCTCTGACTACACAATGTCCCTGTCCCTCCATTCTCTGCTTACACAATGTCCCTGTCCCTCCATTATCTGCCCAGACAATGTCCATGTCCCACTATTCTCTGCCTACACAATGTCCCTGTCCCTCCATTCACCACCTACACACTGCCCCTGTCCCTCCATTCTCTGCCTACACAATGCCCATGTCCCTCCATTCTCTGCCAGTACATTGTCCCTGTCCCTCCATTCTCAGCCTACTCAATGTCCATGTCCTTACATTCTCTTCACGCACAATGATCATGTCCCCCCATTCTGTGCTTAAACAATGTCGATGTCCCTCCATTCTCTGCTGACACAATGTCCATGTCCCCCCATTCTGTGCTTACACAATGTCCATTTCCCTCCATTCTCTGCCTGCACAATGTCCATGTCGCCCATTCCATGCCTAAACAATGTCCATGTCCCTCCATTCTCTGCTCACACAATGTCCATTTCCCTCCATTCGATGCCTACAGATTGTCACTGTCCCTCCATTCTCCACCTACACACTGCCCCTGTCCCTCCATTCTCAGCCTACACAATGCCCATGGCCCTCCATTCTCTGCCTGTACATTGTTTCTGTCCATCCATTCTGAGCCTACACAATGTCCCTGTCCCTCCATTCTCTGCCTACACATTGTCACTGTCCCTCCACTCTCTGCCTACACAATGTCCATGTCCCCCGTTCTATGCTTACACAATGTCCCTTTCCCTCCATTCTCTGCCTTCACAATGTCCATGTCCCTGCATTCTCTGCTTACACAACGTTCATGTCCCTCCATTTTATGCTTACACAATGTCCATGACCCTCCATTCTCTGCCCACACAATAGCCCTGTCCCCCCATTCTCTGCCATCACAATGTCCATGTCCCTCCATTCTCTGCGTACACAGTGACCATGTCCCCCCATTCTCAGTGTACACAATGACAATGTCCCTGCATTCTCTGTGTACACAATGCCCCTGTCCCTCCATTCTCTGCCTTCACATTGTCCCTGTCCCTCATTTCTCTGACAAAACATTGTCCATGTCCCTCCAATCTCTTCATACACAATGTCCATGTCCCCCCATTCTGTGCTTACAAAATGTCCATGTCCCTGCATTCAATGCCTTCACATTGTCCATGTCCCTCCATTCTCTGCTTCCACAATGTCCATGTCCCCCCATTCTGTGCTTACACAATGTCCATGTCCCTCCATTCCCTGCCTGCACAATGTCCATGTTGCCCATTCCATGCCTACACAATGTCCATGTCCCCCATTCTCTGCCTACTCAATGTCCATGTCCCAGCATTCTCTGCCTACACAATGTCCATGTCCCGCCAGTCTCTGCTTACACAATGCTCATGTCCCCCCATTCTGTGCTTACACAATGCCCATGTCCCTCCATTCTCTGCTTACGCAATGTCCATGTCCCCCCATTCTGTGCTTACACAATGCCCATGTCCCTCCATTCTCTGCCTGTACATTGTTCCTGTCACTCCATTCTCAGCCTACACAATGTCCCTGTCCCTCCATTCTCTGCCAACACATTGTCACTGACCCTCCATTCTCTGCCTACACAATGTCCATGTCCCCATTCTCTGACTACACAATGTCCCTGTCCCTCCATTCTCTGCTTACACAATGTCACTGTCCCTCCATTATCTGCCCACACAATGTCCATGTCCCACTATTCTCTGCCTACACAATGTCCCTGTCCCTCCATTCTCCACCTACACACTGCCCCTGTCCCTCCATTCTCTGACTACACAATGCCCATGTCCCTCATTTCTCTGACAAAACATTGTCCATGTGCCTCCAATCTTTTCATACACAATGTCCATGTCCCCCCATTCTGTGCTTACAAAATGTCCATGTCCCTGCATTCAATGCCTTCACATTGTCCATGACCCTCCATTCTCTGCTTACACAATGTCCATGTCCCCCCATTCTGTGCTTACACAATGTCCATGTCCCTCCATTCCCTGCCTGCACAATGTCCATGTTGCCCATTCCATGCCTACACAATGTCCATGTCCCCCATTCTCTGCCTACTCAATGTCCATGTCCCAGCATTCTCTGCCTACACAATGTCCATGTCCCGCCAGTCTCTGCTTACACAATGCTCATGTCCCCCCATTCTGTGCTTACACAATGCCCATGTCCCTCCATTCTCTGCTTACGCAATGTCCATGTCCCCCCATTCTGTGCTTACACACTGCCCGTCACTCCATTCTCTCCCTACACAATGTCCATGTCCCCCATTCTCTGACTACACAATGTCCCTGTCCCTCCATTCCCTGCTTACACAATGTCCCTGTCCCTCCATTATCTGCCCACACAATGTCCATGTCCCACTATTCTCTGCCTACACAATGTCCCTGTCCCTTCATTCACCACCTACACACTGCCCCTGTCCCTCCATTCTCTGCCTACACAATGCCCATGTCCCTGCATTCTCTGCCAGTACATTGTCCCTGTCCCTCCATTCTCAGCCTACTCAATGTCCATGTCCTTACATTCTCTTCATCCACAATGATCATGTCCCCCCATTCTCTGCTTACACAATGTCTATGTCCCTCCATTCTCTGCTGACACAATGTCCATGTCCCCCATACTCTGCTTACACAATGTCTATGTCCCTCCATTCTCTGCTGACACAATGTCCATGTCCCCCATACTGTGCTTACACAATGCCCATGTCCCTCCATTCTCTGCCTTACGCAATGTCCATTTCCCTCAATCCCTGCCTACATGTTATCCATATCCCTCCATTCTCTGCCGTCACAATGTCCATGTCCCTCCATACTCTGCCTATACAATCTCCCTGTCCCTCCATTCTCTGCCTACACAAAGTCCATGTCCCTCCATTCTCTGCCCACACAATGTCCAATTCACTCCATTCTCTGCCTACAATTTGTCACTGTCCCTCCATTCTCACCTAGACACTGCCCCTGTCCCTCCATTCTCTGCATACACAATGCCATGTCGCTCCATTCTCTGCCTGTACATTGTTCCTGTCCCTCAATTCTCAGCCTACACAATGTCCCTGTCCCTCCATTCGCGGCCTACACATTGTCACTGTCCCTCCATTCTCTCCCTACACAATGTCCATGTCCCCCATTCTCTGACTACACAATGTCCCTGTCCCTCCATTCTCTGCTTACACATTGTCCCTGTCCCTCCATTATCTGCCCACAGAATGTCCATGTCCCACTATTCTCTGCCTACACAATGTCCCTGTCCCTCCATTCACCACCTACACACTGCCCCTGTCCCTCCATTCTCTGCCTAAACAATGCCCATGTCCCTCCATTCTCTGCCAGTACATTGTCCCTGTCCCTCCATTCTCAGCCTACTCAATGTTCATGTCCTTACATTCTATTCACGCACAATGATCATGTCCCCCCATTCTGTGCTTAAACAATGTCGATGTCCCTCCATTCTCTGCCTGCACAATGTCCAAGTCGCCCATTCCATTCCTAAACAATGTCCATTTCCCTCCATTCTCTGCCTGCACAATGTCCATGTCGCCCATTCCATGCCTAAACAATGTCCATGTCCCTCCATTCTCTGCTCACACAATGTCCATTTCCCTCCATTCGATGCCTACACATTGTCACTGTCCCTCCATTCTCCACCTACACACTGCCCCTGTCCCTCCATTCTCAGCCTACACAATGCCCATGGCCCTCCATTCTCTGCCTGTACATTGTTTCTGTCCATCCATTCTGAGCCTACACAATGTCCCTGTCCCTCCATTCTCTGCCTACACATTGTCACTGTCCCTCCACTCTCTGCCTACACAATGTCCATGTCCCCCGTTCTATGCTTACACAATGTCCCTTTCCCTCCATTCTCTGCCTTCACAATGTCCATGTCCCTGCATTCTCTGCTTACACAACGTTCATGTCCCTCCATTTTCTGCTTACACAATGTCCATGACCCTCTATTCTCTGCCCACACAATAGCCCTGTCCCCCCATTCTCTGGCATCACAATGTCCATGTCCCTCCATTCTCTGCCTACACATTGTCCCTGTCCCTCAATTCTCTGACAAAACATTGTCCATGTCCCTCCAATCTCTTCATACATAATGTCCATGTCCCCCCATTCTGTGCTTACAAAATGTCCATGTCCCTGCATTCAGTGCCTTCACATTGTCCATGTCCCTCCATTCTCTGCTTACACAATGTCCATGTCCCCCCATTCTGTGCTTACACAATGTCCATGTCCCTCCATTCCCTGCCTGCACAATGTCCATGTTGCCCATTCCATGCCTACACAATGTCCATGTCCCCCATTCTCTGCCTACTCAATGTCCATGTCCCAGCATTCTCTGCCTACACAATGTCCATGTCCCGCCAGTCTCTGCTTACACAATGCTCATGTCCCCCCATTCTGTGCTTACACAATGCCCATGTCCCTCCATTCGCTGCTTACGCAATGTCCATGTCCCCCCATTCTGTGCTTACACAATGCCCATGTCCCTCCATTCTCTGCCTGTACATTGTTCCTGTCCCTCCATTCTCTGCCTACACATTGTCACTGACCCTCCATTCTCTGCCTACACAATGTCCATGTCCCCATTCTCTGACTACACAATGTCCCTGTCCCTCCATTATCTGCCCACACAATGTCCATGTCCCACTATTCTCTGCCTACACAATGTCCCTGTCCCTCCATTCTCAACCTACACACTGCCCCTGTCCCTCCATTCTCTGACTACACAATGCCCATGTCCCTCATTTCTCTGACAAAACATTGTCCATGTGCCTCCAATCTCTTCATACACAATGTCCATGTCCCCCCATTCTGTGCTTACAAAATGTCCATGTCCCTGCATTCAATGCCTTCACATTGTCCATGTCCCTCCATTCTCTGCTTACACAATGTCCATGTCCCCCTATTCTGTGCTTACACAATGTCCATGTCCCTCCATTCCCTGCCTGCACAATGTCCATGTTGCCCATTCCATGCCTACACAATGTCCATGTCCCCCATTCTCTGCCTACTCAATGTCCATGTCCCGCCAGTCTCTGCTTACACAATGCTAATGTCCCCCCATTCTGTGCTTACACAATGCCCATGTCCCTCCATTCTCTGCTTACGCAATGTCCATGTCCCCCCATTCTGTGCTTACACAATGCCCATGTCCCTCCATTCTCTGCCTGTACATTGTTCCTGTCACTCCATTCTCAGCCTACACAATGTCCCTGTCCCTCCATTCTCTGCCTACACATTGTCACTGACCCTCCATTCTCTGCCTACACAATGTCCATGTCCCCATTCTCTGACTACACAATGTCCCTGTCCCTCCATTCTCTGCTTACACAATGTCACTGTCCCTCCATTATCTGCCCACACAATGTCCATGTCCCACTATTCTCTGCCTACACAATGTCCCTGTCCCTCCATTCTCCACCTACACACTGCCCCTGTCCCTCCATTCTCTGACTACACAATGCCCATGTCCCTCCATTCTCTGCCAGTACATTGTCCCTGTCCCTCCATTCTCAGCCTACTTAATGTCCATGTCCTTACATTCTCTTCATCCAGAATGATCATGTCCCCCCATTCTGTGCTTACACAATGTCGATGTCCGTCCATTCTCTGCTGACACAATGTCCATGTCCCCCCATTCTGTGCTTACACAATGTCCATTTCCCTCCATTCTCTGCCTGCACAATGTCCATGTCGCCCATTCCATTCCTAAACAACGTCCATGTCCCTCCATTCTCTGCCCACACAATGTCCATTTCCCTCCATTCCCTGCTACACATTGTCCATGTCCCTCCATTCTCTGCTTACACAATGTCCATGTCCCCCCATTCCATGCCTACACAATGTCCATGTCCCCCATTCTCTGCCTACTCAATGTCCCTGTCTCTCCATTCTCTGCTTACACATTGTCACTGTCCCTCCATTCTCCGCCTACACACTGCCCCTGTCCCTCCATTCTCAGCCTACACAATGCCCATGGCCCTCCATTCTCTGCCTGTACATTGTTTCTGTCCATCCATTCTGAGCCTACACATTGTCACTGTCCCTCCACTCTCTGCCTACACAATGTCCATGTCCCCCGTTCTATGCTTACACAATGTCCCTTTCCCTCCATTCTCTGCCTTCACAATGTCCATGTCCCTGCATTCTCTGCTTACACAACGTTCATGTCCCTCCATTTTCTGCTTACACAATGTCCATGACCCTCCATTCTCTGCCCACACAATAGCCCTGTCCCCCCATTCTCTGCCATCACAATGTCCATGTTCCTCCATTCTCTGTGTACACAGTGACCCTGTCCCCCCATTCTCAGTGTACACAATGACCATGTCCCTGCATTCTCTGTGTACACAATGCCCCTGTCCCTCCAGTCTAGGCCTACACATTGTCCCTGTCCCTCATTTCTCTGACAAAACATTGTCCATGTCCCTCCAATCTCTTCATACACAATGTCCATGTCCCCCCATTCTGTGCTTACAAAATGTCCATGTCCCTGCATTCAATGACTTCACATTGTCCATGTCCCTCCATTCTCTGCTTACACAATGTCCATGTCCCCCCATTCTGTGCTTAGACAATGTCCATGTCCCTCCATTCTCTGCCTACACAATGCCATGTCCCTCCAATCTCTGCCTGTACATTGTTCCTGTCCCTCAATTCTCAGCCTACACTATGTTCCTGTCCCTCCATTCGCGGCCTACACATTGTCACTGTCCCTCCTTTCTCTCCCTACACAATGTCCATGTCCCCCATTCTCTGACTACACAATGTCCCTGTCTCTCCATTCTCTGCTTACACAATGTCCCTGTCCCTCCATTATCTGCCCACACAATGTCCATGTCCTACTATTCTCTGCCTACACAATGTCCCTGTCCCTCCATTCACCACCTACACACTGCCCCTGTCCCTCCATTCTCTGCCAGTACATTGTCCATGTCCCTCCAGTTTTCTGCTTACACCATGTCCATGTCCCTCCATTCTCTGCGCACACAATGTCCTTTTCCCTCCATTCTCTGCCTACACAATGTCCATGTCCCCCATTCTCTGACAACACAATGTCCCTGTCCCTCCATTCTCTGCTAAGGCAATGTCCCTGTGCCTCCATTATCTGCCCACAAAATGTCCATGTCCTACCATTCTCTGCGTACACAATTTCCCTGTCCCACCATTCTCAGCCTACTCAATGTCTATGTCCTTACAATCTCTTTGTACACAATGTCCTAGTCCCCCCATTCTGTGCTTACACAATGTCCATGTCCCCCATTCCCTGCCTACACAATGTCTTTGTAACTCCATTCTCTGCTTACACAATGTCCATGACCCTCCATTTTCTGCTTACACCATGTCCATGTCCCTCCATTCTCTCCCCACACAATGTCCATTTCCCTCCATTCTCTTGCTACACAATGTCCATGTCCCCCATTCTCTGACAACACAATATCCCTGTCCCTCCATTCTCTGCTTACACAATATCCCTGTGCCTCCAATATCTGCCCACACAATGTCCATGTCCCACCTTTCTCTGCCTACACAATGTCCCTGTCCCTCCATTCTCCGCCTACACACTGCCCCTGGCACTCCATTCTCTGCCTGCACAATGTCCATGTCGCCCATTCCATTCCTAAACAATGTCCATGTCCCTCCATTCTCTGCCCACACAATGTCAATTTCCCTCCATTCCCTGCTACACATTGTCCATGTCCCTCCATTCTCTGCTTACACAATGTCCATGTCCCCCCATTCTGCGCTTACACAATGTCCATGTCCCTCCATTCCCTGCATGCACAATGTCCATGTTGCCCATTCCATGCCTACACAATGTCCATGTCCCCCATTCTCTGCCTACTCAATGTCCCTGTCTCTCCATTCTCTGCTTACACAATGTCCCTGTCCCTCATTTCTCTGCCAACACATTGTCCATGTCCCCCATTCCCTGCCTACACAATGTCCATGTCCCTGCATTCTCTGCCTACACAATGTCCATGTTCCTCCATTCTCTGCTTACACAATGTTCATGTCCCCCCATTCTGTGCTTACACAATGTCCCTGTCACTCCATTCTCTGCCTACACAATTTCCATGTCCCCCATTCCCTGCCTACACAATGTCCATGTCCCTGCATTCTCTGCCTACACACTGCCCCTGTCCCTCCATTCTCTGCCTACACAATGCCATGTCCCTCCATTCTCTGCCTGTACATTGTTCCTGTCCCTCAATTCTCAGCCTACACTATGTTCCTGTCCCTCCATTCGCGGCCTACACATTGTCACTGTCCCTCCATTCTCTCCCTACACAATGTCCATGACCCCATTCTCTGACTACACAATGTCCCTGTCCCTCCATTCTCTGCTTACACAATGTCCCTGTCCCTCCATTATCTGCCCAGACAATGTCCATGTCCCACTATTCTCTGCCTACACAATGTCCCTGTCCCTCCATTCACCACCTACACACTGCCCCTGTCCCTCCATTCTCTGCCTACACAATGCCCATGTCCCTCCATTCTCTGCCAGTACATTGTCCCTGTCCCTCCATTCTCAGCCTACTCAATGTCCATGTCCTTACATTCTCTTCACGCACAATGATCATGTCCCCCCATTCTGTGCTTAAACAATGTCGATGTCCCTCCATTCTCTGCTGACACAATGTCCATGTCCCCCCATTCTGTGCTTACACAATGTCCATTTCCCTCCATTCTCTGCCTGCACAATGTCCATGTCGCCCATTCCATGCCTAAACAATGTCCATGTCCCTCCATTCTCTGCTCACACAATGTCCATTTCCCTCCATTCGATGCCTACAGATTGTCACTGTCCCTCCATTCTCCACCTACACACTGCCCCTGTCCCTCCATTCTCAGCCTACACAATGCCCATGGCCCTCCATTCTCTGCCTGTACATTGTTTCTGTCCATCCATTCTGAGCCTACACAATGTCCCTGTCCCTCCATTCTCTGCCCACACATTGTCACTGTCCCTCCACTCTCTGCCTACACAATGTCCATGTCCCCCGTTCTATGCTTACACAATGTCCCTTTCCCTCCATTCTCTGCCTTCACAATGTCCATGTCCCTGCATTCTCTGCTTACACAACGTTCATGTCCCTCCATTTTATGCTTACACAATGTCCATGACCCTCCATTCTCTGCCCACACAATAGCCCTGTCCCCCCATTCTCTGCCATCACAATGTCCATGTCCCTCCATTCTCTGCGTACACAGTGACCATGTCCCCCCATTCTCAGTGTACACAATGACAATGTCCCTGCATTCTCTGTGTACACAATGCCCCTGTCCCTCCATTCTCTGCCTTCACATTGTCCCTGTCCCTCATTTCTCTGACAAAACATTGTCCATGTCCCTCCAATCTCTTCATACACAATGTCCATGTCCCCCCATTCTGTGCTTACAAAATGTCCATGTCCCTGCATTCAATGCCTTCACATTGTCCATGTCCCTCCATTCTCTGCTTCCACAATGTCCATGTCCCCCCATTCTGTGCTTACACAATGTCCATGTCCCTCCATTCCCTGCCTGCACAATGTCCATGTTGCCCATTCCATGCCTACACAATGTCCATGTCCCCCATTCTCTGCCTACTCAATGTCCATGTCCCAGCATTCTCTGCCTACACAATGTCCATGTCCCGCCAGTCTCTGCTTACACAATGCTCATGTCCCCCCATTCTGTGCTTACACAATGCCCATGTCCCTCCATTCTCTGCTTACGCAATGTCCATGTCCCCCCATTCTGTGCTTACACAATGCCCATGTCCCTCCATTCTCTGCCTGTACATTGTTCCTGTCACTCCATTCTCAGCCTACACAATGTCCCTGTCCCTCCATTCTCTGCCAACACATTGTCACTGACCCTCCATTCTCTGCCTACACAATGTCCATGTCCCCATTCTCTGACTACACAATGTCCCTGTCCCTCCATTCTCTGCTTACACAATGTCACTGTCCCTCCATTATCTGCCCACACAATGTCCATGTCCCACTATTCTCTGCCTACACAATGTCCCTGTCCCTCCATTCTCCACCTACACACTGCCCCTGTCCCTCCATTCTCTGACTACACAATGCCCATGTCCCTCATTTCTCTGACAAAACATTGTCCATGTGCCTCCAATCTTTTCATACACAATGTCCATGTCCCCCCATTCTGTGCTTACAAAATGTCCATGTCCCTGCATTCAATGCCTTCACATTGTCCATGACCCTCCATTCTCTGCTTACACAATGTCCATGTCCCCCCATTCTGTGCTTACACAATGTCCATGTCCCTCCATTCCCTGCCTGCACAATGTCCATGTTGCCCATTCCATGCCTACACAATGTCCATGTCCCCCATTCTCTGCCTACTCAATGTCCATGTCCCAGCATTCTCTGCCTACACAATGTCCATGTCCCGCCAGTCTCTGCTTACACAATGCTCATGTCCCCCCATTCTGTGCTTACACAATGCCCATGTCCCTCCATTCTCTGCTTACGCAATGTCCATGTCCCCCCATTCTGTGCTTACACACTGCCCGTCACTCCATTCTCTCCCTACACAATGTCCATGTCCCCATTCTCTGACTACACAATGTCCCTGTCCCTCCATTCCCTGCTTACACAATGTCCCTGTCCCTCCATTATCTGCCCACACAATGTCCATGTCCCACTATTCTCTGCCTACACAATGTCCCTGTCCCTTCATTCACCACCTACACACTGCCCCTGTCCCTCCATTCTCTGCCTACACAATGCCCATGTCCCTGCATTCTCTGCCAGTACATTGTCCCTGTCCCTCCATTCTCAGCCTACTCAATGTCCATGTCCTTACTTTCTCTTCACGCACAATGATCATGTCCCCCCATTCTGTGCTTAAACAATGTCGATGTCCCTCCATTCTCTGCTGACACAATGTCCATGTCCCCCCCATTCTGTGCTCACACAATGTCCATTTCCCTCCATTCTCTGCCTGCACAATGTTCATGTCGCCCATTCCATGCCTAAACAAATCCATGTCCCTCCATTCTCTGCTCACACAATGTCCATTTCCCTCCATTCGATGCCTACACATTGTCACTGTCCCTCCATTCTCCGCCTACACACTGCCCCTGTCCCTCCATTCTCAGCCTACACAATGCCCATGGCCCTCCATTCTCTGCCTGTACATTGTTTCTGTCCATCCATTCTGAGCCTACACAATGTCCCTGTCCCTCCATTCTCTGCCTACACATTGTCACTGTCCCTCCACTCTCTGCCTACACAATGTCCATGTCCCCCGTTCTATGCTTACACAATGTCCCTTTCCCTCCATTCTCTGCCTTCACAATGTCCATGTCCCTGCATTCTCTGCTTACACAACGTTCATGTCCCTCCATTTTCTGCTTACACAATGTCCATGACCCTCCATTCTCTGCCCACACAATAGCCCTGTCCCCCCATTCTCTGCCATCACAATGACAATGTTCCTCCATTCTCTGTGTACACAGTGACCCTGTCCCCCCATTCTCAGTGTACACAATGACCATGTCCCTGCATTCTCTGTGTACACAATGCCCCTGTCCCTCCAGTCTAGGCCTACACATTGTCCCTGTCCCTCATTTCTCTGACAAAACATTGTCCATGTCCCTCCAATCTCTTCATACACAATGTCCATGTCCCCCCATTCTGTGCTTACAAAATGTCCATGTCCCTGCATTCAATGACTTCACATTGTCCATGTCCCTCCATTCTCTGCTTACACAATGTCCATGTCCCCCCATTCTGTGCTTACACAATGTCCATGTCCCTCCATTACCTGCCTGCACAATGTCCATGTTGCCCATTCCATGCCTACACATTGTCCATGTCCCCCATTCTCTGCCTACTCAATGTCCCTGTCTCTCCATTCTCTGCTTACACAATGTCCCTGTCCCTCATTTCTCTGCCAACACATTGTCCATGTCCCTCCTTTCTCTGCCTACACAATTTCCATGTCCCCCATTCCAAGCCTACACAATGTCCATGTCCCTGCATTCTCTGCCTACACAATGTCCATGTTCCACCATTCTCTGCTTACACAATGTTCATGTCCCCCCATTCTGTGCTTACACAATACCCACACCCCTCCATTCTCTGCTTACGCAATGTCCATGTCCCCCCATTCTGTGCTTACACAATGCCCATGTCCCTCCATGCTCTGCCTGTACATTGTTCCTGTCCCTCCATTCTCAGCCTACACAATGTCCCTGTCCCTCCATTCTCTGCCTACACATTGTCACTGTCCCTCCATTCTCTGCCTACACACTGTCCAAGTCCCCCATTCTCTGACTACACAATGTCCCTGTCCCTCCATTATCTGCCCACACAATGTCCATGTCCCACTATTCTCTGCCTACACAATGTCCCTGTCCCTCCATTCTACACCTACACACTGCCCCTGTCCCTCCATTCTCTGCCTACACAATGCCCATGTCCCTCCATTCTCTGCCAGTACATTGTCCCTGTCCCTCCATTCTCAGCCTACTCAATGTCCATGTCCTTACATTCTCTTCATCCACAATGATCATGTCCCCCCATTCTCTGCTTACACAATGTCCATGTCCCTCCATTCTCTGCTTACACAATGCCCATGTCCCTCCATTCTCTGCCTTACGCAATGTCCATTTCCCTCAATCCCTGCCTACATGTTATCCATATCCCTCCATTCTCTGCCGTCACAATGTCCATGTCCCTCCATACTCTGCCTATACAATCTCCCTGTCCCTCCATTCTCTGCCTACACAAAGTCCATGTCCCTCCATTCTCTGCCCACACAATGTCCAATTCACTCCATTCTCTGCCTACAATTTGTCACTGTCCCTCCATTCTCCGCCTACACACTGCCCCTGTCCCTCCATTCTCTGCATACACAATGCCATGTCGCCCCATTCTCTGCCTGTACATTGTTCCTGTCCCTCAATTCTCAGCCTACACAATGTCCCTGTCCCTCCATTCGCGGCCTACACATTGTCACTGTCCCTCCATTCTCTCCCTACACAATGTCCATGTCCCCCATTCTCTGACTACACAATGTCCCTGTCCCTCCATTCTCTGCTTACACATTGTCCCTGTCCCTCCATTATCTGCCCACAGAATGTCCATGTCCCACTATTCTCTGCCTACACAATGTCCCTGTCCCTCCATTCACCACCTACACACTGCCCCTGTCCCTCCATTCTCTGCCTAAACAATGCCCATGTCCCTCCATTCTCTGCCAGTACATTGTCCCTGTCCCTCCATTCTCAGCCTACTCAATGTTCATTCCTTACATTCTATTCACGCACAATGATCATGTCCCCCCATTCTGTGCTTAAACAATGTCGATGTCACTCCATTCTCTGCCTGCACAATGTCCAAGTCGCCCATTCCATTCCTAAACAATGTCCATTTCCCTCCATTCTCTGCCTGCACAATGTCCATGTCGCCCATTCCATGCCTAAACAATGTCCATGTCCCTCCATTCTCTGCTCACACAATGTCCATTTCCCTCCATTCGATGCCTACACATTGTCACTGTCCCTCCATTCTCCACCTACACACTGCCCCTGTCCCTCCATTCTCAGCCTACACAATGCCCATGGCCCTCCATTCTCTGCCTGTACATTGTTTCTGTCCATCCATTCTGAGCCTACACAATGTCCCTGTCCCTCCATTCTCTGCCTACACATTGTCACTGTCCCTCCACTCTCTGCCTACACAATGTCCATGTCCCCCGTTCTATGCTTACACAATGTCCCTTTCCCTCCATTCTCTGCCTTCACAATGTCCATGTCCCTGCATTCTCTGCTTACACAACGTTCATGTCCCTCCATTTTCTGCTTACACAATGTCCATGACCCTCCATTCTCTGCCCACACAATAGCCCTGTCCCCCCATTCTCTGGCATCACAATGTCCATGTCCCTCCATTCTCTGAGTACACAGTGACCATGTCCCCCCATTCTCAGTGTACACAATGACCATGTCCCTGCATTCTCTGTGTACACAATGCCCCTGTCCCTCCATTCTCTGCCTACACATTGTCCCTGTCCCTCAATTCTCTGACAAAACATTGTCCATGTCCCTCCAATCTCTTCATACATAATGTCCATGTCCCCCCATTCTGTGCTTACAAAATGTCCATGTCCCTGCATTCAGTGCCTTCACATTGTCCATGTCCCTCCATTCTCTGCTTACACAATGTCCATGTCCCCCCATTCTGTGCTTACACAATGTCCATGTCCCTCCATTCCCTGCCTGCACAATGTCCATGTTGCCCATTCCATGCCTACACAATGTCCATGTCCCCCATTCTCTGCCTACTCAATGTCCATGTCCCAGCATTCTCTGCCTACACAATGTCCATGTCCCGCCAGTCTCTGCTTACACAATGCTCATGTCCCCCCATTCTGTGCTTACACAATGCCCATGTCCCTCCATTCGCTGCTTACGCAATGTCCATGTCCCCCCATTCTGTGCTTACACAATGCCCATGTCCCTCCATTCTCTGCCTGTACATTGTTCCTGTCCCTCCATTCTCTGCCTACACATTGTCACTGACCCTCCATTCTCTGCCTACACAATGTCCATGTCCCCATTCTCTGACTACACAATGTCCCTGTCCCTCCATTATCTGCCCACACAATGTCCATGTCCCACTATTCTCTGCCTACACAATGTCCCTGTCCCTCCATTCTCAACCTACACACTGCCCCTGTCCCTCCATTCTCTGACTACACAATGCCCATGTCCCTCATTTCTCTGACAAAACATTGTCCATGTGCCTCCAATCTCTTCATACACAATGTCCATGTCCCCCCATTCTGTGCTTACAAAATGTCCATGTCCCTGCATTCAATGCCTTCACATTGTCCATGTCCCTCCATTCTCTGCTTACACAATGTCCATGTCCCCCTATTCTGTGCTTACACAATGTCCATGTCCCTCCATTCCCTGCCTGCACAATGTCCATGTTGCCCATTCCATGCCTACACAATGTCCATGTCCCCCATTCTCTGCCTACTCAATGTCCATGTCCCGCCAGTCTCTGCTTACACAATGCTAATGTCCCCCCATTCTGTGCTTACACAATGCCCATGTCCCTCCATTCTCTGCTTACGCAATGTCCATGTCCCCCCATTCTGTGCTTACACAATGCCCATGTCCCTCCATTCTCTGCCTGTACATTGTTCCTGTCACTCCATTCTCAGCCTACACAATGTCCCTGTCCCTCCATTCTCTGCCTACACATTGTCACTGACCCTCCATTCTCTGCCTACACAATGTCCATGTCCCCATTCTCTGACTACACAATGTCCCTGTCCCTCCATTCTCTGCTTACACAATGTCACTGTCCCTCCATTATCTGCCCACACAATGTCCATGTCCCACTATTCTCTGCCTACACAATGTCCCTGTCCCTCCATTCTCCACCTACACACTGCCCCTGTCCCTCCATTCTCTGACTACACAATGCCCATGTCCCTCCATTCTCTGCCAGTACATTGTCCCTATCCCTCCATTCTCAGCCTACTTAATGTCCATGTCCTTACATTCTCTTCATCCAGAATGATCATGTCCCCCCATTCTGTGCTTACACAATGTCGATGTCCGTCCATTCTCTGCTGACACAATGTCCATGTCCCCGCATTCTGTGCTTACACAATGTCCATTTCCCTCCATTCTCTGCCTGCACAATGTCCATGTCGCCCATTCCATTCCTAAACAACGTCCATGTCCCTCCATTCTCTGCCCACACAATGTCCATTTCCCTCCATTCCCTGCTACACATTGTCCATGTCCCTCCATTCTCTGCTTACACAATGTCCATATCCCCCCATTCCATGCCTACACAATGTCCATGTCCCCCATTCTCTGCCTACTCAATGTCCCTGTCTCTCCATTCTCTGCTTACACAATGTCCCTGTCCCTCATTTCTCTGCCAACACATTGTCCATGTCCCTGCTTTCTCTGCTTACACAATTTCCATGTCCCCCATTCCCTGCCTACACAATGTCCATGTCCCTGCATTCTCTGCCTACACAATGTCCATGTTCCTCCATTCTCTGCTTTCACAATGTTCATGTCCCCCCATTCTGTGCTTACACACTGCTCCTGTCCCTCCATTCGCTGCCTACACAATGCCATGTCCCTCCAATCTCTGCCTGTACATTGTTCCTGTCCCTCATTTCTCAGCCTACACTATGTTCCTGTCCCTCCATTCGCGGCCTACACATTGGCACTGTCCCTCCATTCTCTCCCTACACAATGTCCATGTCCCCCATTCTGTGACTACACAATGTCCCTGTCCCTCCATTCTCTGCTTACACAATGTCCCTGTCCCTCCATTATCTGCCCACACAATGTCCATGTCCCACTATTCTCTGCCTACACAATGTCCCTGTCCCTCCATTCACCACCTACACACTGCCCCTGTCCCTCCATTCTCTGCCAGTACATTGTCCATGTCCCTCCAGTTTTCTGCTTACACCATGTCCATGTCCCTCCATTCTCTGCGCACACAATGTCCTTTTCCCTCCATTCTCTGCCTACACAATGTCCATGTCCCCCATTCTCTGACAACACAATGTCCCTGTCCCTCCATTCTCTGCTTAGGCAATGTCCCTGTGCCTCCATTATCTGCCCACAAAATGTCCATGTCCTACCATTCTCTGCGTACACAATTTCCCTGTCCCACCATTCTCCACCTACACACTGCCCCTGTCCCTCCATTCTCTGCCTACACAATGCCCATGTCCCTCCATTCTCTGCCTGTACATTGTCCCTGTCCCTCCATTCTCAGCCTACTCAATGTCTATGTCCTTACAATCTCTTTGTACACAATGTCCTAGTCCCCCCATTCTGTGCTTACACAATGTCCATGTCCCCCATTCCCTGCCTACACAATGTCTTTGTAACTCCATTCTCTGCTTACACAATGTCCATGACCCTCCATTTTCTGCTTACACCATGTCCATGTCCCTCCATTCTCTCCCCACACAATGTCCATTTCCCTCCATTCTCTTGCTACACAATGTCCATGTCCCCCATTCTCTGACAACACAATATCCCTGTCCCTCCATTCTCTGCTTACACAATATCCCTGTGCCTCCATTCTCCGCCTACACACTGCCCCTGGCACTCCATTCTCTGCCTGCACAATGTCCATGTCGCCCATTCCATTCCTAAACAATGTCCATGTCCCTCCATTCTCTGCCCACACAATGTCAATTTCCCTCCATTCCCTGCTACACATTGTCCATGTCCCTCCATTCTCTGCTTACACAATGTCCATGTCCCCCCATTCTGCGCTTACACAATGTCCATGTCCCTCCATTCCCTGCATGCACAATGTCCATGTTGCCCATTCCATGCCTACACAATGTCCATGTCCCCCATTCTCTGCCTACTCAATGTCCCTGTCTCTCCATTCTCTGCTTACACAATGTCCCTGTCCCTCATTTCTCTGCCAACACATTGTCCATCTCCCTCCTTTCTCTGCTTACACAATTTCCATGTCCCCCATTCCCTGCCTACACAATGTCCATGTCCCTGCATTCTCTGCCTACACAATGTCCATGTTCCTCCATTCTCTGCTTACACAATGTTCATGTCCCCCCATTCTGTGCTTACACAATGTCCCTGTCACTCCATTCTCTGCCTACACAATTTCCATGTCCCCCATTCCCTGCCTACACAATGTCCATGTCCCTGCATTCTCTGCCTACACACTGCCCCTGTCCCTCCATTCTCTGCCTACACAATGCCATGTCCCTCCATTCTCTGCCTGTACATTGTTCCTGTCCCTCAATTCTCAGCCTACACTATGTTCCTGTCCCTCCATTCGCGGCCTACACATTGTCACTGTCCCTCCATTCTCTCCCTACACAATGTCCATGACCCCATTCTCTGACTACACAATGTCCCTGTCCCTCCATTCTCTGCTTACACAATGTCCCTGTCCCTCCATTATCTGCCCAGACAATGTCCATGTCCCACTATTCTCTGCCTACACAATGTCCCTGTCCCTCCATTCACCACCTACACACTGCCCCTGTCCCTCCATTCTCTGCCTACACAATGCCCATGTCCCTCCATTCTCTGCCAGTACATTGTCCCTGTCCCTCCATTCTCAGCCTACTCAATGTCCATGTCCTTACATTCTCTTCACGCACAATGATCATGTCCCCCCATTCTGTGCTTAAACAATGTCGATGTCCCTCCATTCACTGCTGACACAATGTCCATGTCCCCCCATTCTGTGCTTACACAATGTCCATTTCCCTCCATTCTCTGCCTGCACAATGTCCATGTCGCCCATTCCATGCCTAAACAATGTCCATGTCCCTCCATTCTCTGCTCACACAATGTCCATTTCCCTCCATTCGATGCCTACACATTGTCACTGTCCCTCCATTCTCCACCTACACACTGCCCCTGTCCCTCCATTCTCAGCCTACACAATGCCCATGGCCCTCCATTCTCTGCCTGTACATTGTTTCTGTCCATCCATTCTGAGCCTACACAATGTCCCTGTCCCTCCATTCTCTGCCTACACATTGTCACTGTCCCTCCACTCTCTGCCTACACAATGTCCATGTCCCCCGTTCTATGCTTACACAATGTCCCTTTCCCTCCATTCTCTGCCTTCACAATGTCCATGTCCCTGCATTCTCTGCTTACACAACGTTCATGTCCCTCCATTTTATGCTTACACAATGTCCATGACCCTCCATTCTCTGCCCACACAATAGCCCTGTCCCCCCATTCTCTGCCATCACAATGTCCATGTCCCTCCATTCTCTGCATACACAGTGACCATGTCCCCCCATTCTCAGTGTACACAATGACAATGTCCCTGCATTCTCTGTGTACACAATGCCCCTGTCCCTCCATTCTCTGCCTTCACATTGTCCCTGTCCCTCATTTCTCTGACAAAACATTGTCCATGTCCCTCCAATCTCTTCATACACAATGTCCATGTCCCCCCATTCTGTGCTTACAAAATGTCCATGTCCCTGCATTCAATGCCTTCACATTGTCCATGTCCCTCCATTCTCTGCTTCCACAATGTCCATGTCCCCCCATTCTGTGCTTACACAATGTCCATGTCCCTCCATTCCCTGCCTGCACAATGTCCATGTTGCCCATTCCATGCCTACACAATGTCCATGTCCCCCATTCTCTGCCTACTCAATGTCCATGTCCCAGCATTCTCTGCCTACACAATGTCCATGTCCCGCCAGTCTCTGCTTACACAATGCTCATGTCCCCCCATTCTGTGCTTACACAATGCCCATGTCCCTCCATTCTCTGCTTACGCAATGTCCATGTCCCCCCATTCTGTGCTTACACAATGCCCATGTCCCTCCATTCTCTGCCTGTACATTGTTCCTGTCACTCCATTCTCAGCCTACACAATGTCCCTGTCCCTCCATTCTATGCCAACACATTGTCACTGACCCTCCATTCTCTGCCTACACAATGTCCATGTCCCCATTCTCTGACTACACAATGTCCCTGTCCCTCCATTCTCTGCTTACACAATGTCACTGTCCCTCCATTATCTGCCCACACAATGTCCATGTCCCACTATTCTCTGCCTACACAATGTCCCTGTCCCTCCATTCTCCACCTACACACTGCCCCTGTCCCTCCATTCTCTGACTACACAATGCCCATGTCCCTCATTTCTCTGACAAAAAATTGTCCATGTGCCTCCAATCTTTTCATACACAATGTCCATGTCCCCCCATTCTGTGCTTACAAAATGTCCATGTCCCTGCATTCAATGCCTTCACATTGTCCATGACCCTCCATTCTCTGCTTACACAATGTCCATGTCCCCCCATTCTGTGCTTACACAATGTCCATGTCCCTCCATTCCCTGCCTGCACAATGTCCATGTTGCCCATTCCATGCCTACACAATGTCCATGTCCCCCATTCTCTGCCTACTCAATGTCCATGTCCCAGCATTCTCTGCCTACACAATGTCCATGTCCCGCCAGTCTCTGCTTACACAATGCTCATGTCCCCCCATTCTGTGCTTACACAATGCCCATGTCCCTCCATTCTCTGCTTACGCAATGTCCATGTCCCCCCATTCTGTGCTTACACACTGCCCGTCACTCCATTCTCTGCCTACACAATGCCATGTCCCTCCATTCTCTGCCTGTACATTGTTCCTGTCCCTCAGTTCTCAGCCTCCACAATGTCCCTGTCCCTCCATTCGCGGCCTACACATTGTCACTGTCCCTCCATTCTTTCCCTACACAATGTCCATGTCCCCCATTCTCTGACTACACAATGTCCCTGTCCCTCCATTCCCTGCTTACACAATGTCCCTGTCCCTCCATTATCTGCCCACACAATGTCCATGTCCCACTATTCTCTGCCTACACAATGTCCCTGTCCCTTCATTCACCACCTACACACTGCCCCTGTCCCTCCATTCTCTGCCTACACAATGCCCATGTCCCTCCATTCTCTGCCAGTACATTGTCCCTGTCCCTCCATTCTCAGCCTACTCAATGTCCATGTCCTTACTTTCTCTTCACGCACAATGATCATGTCCCCCCATTCTGTGCTTAAACAATGTCGATGTCCCTCCATTCTCTGCTGACACAATGTCCATGTCCCCCCCATTCTGTGCTCACACAATGTCCATTTCCCTCCATTCTCTGCCTGCACAATGTCCATGTCGCCCATTCCATGCCTAAACAAATCCATGTCCCTCCATTCTCTGCTCACACAATGTCCATTTCCCTCCATTCGATGCCTACACATTGTCACTGTCCCTCCATTCTCCGCCTACACACTGCCCCTGTCCCTCCATTCTCAGCCTACACAATGCCCATGGCCCTCCATTCTCTGCCTGTACATTGTTTCTGTCCATCCATTCTGAGCCTACACATTGTCACTGTCCCTCCACTCTCTGCCTACACAATGTCCATGTCCCCCGTTCTATGCTTACACAATGTCCCTTTCCCTCCATTCTCTGCCTTCACAATGTCCATGTCCCTGCATTCTCTGCTTACACAACGTTCATGTCCCTCCATTTTCTGCTTACACAATGTCCATGACCCTCCATTCTCTGCCCACACAATAGCCCTGTCCCCCCATTCTCTGCCATCACAATGTCCATGTTCCTCCATTCTCTGTGTACACAGTGACCCTGTCCCCCCATTCTCAGTGTACACAATGACCATGTCCCTGCATTCTCTGTGTACACAATGCCCCTGTCCCTCCAGTCTAGGCCTACACATTGTCCCTGTCCCTCATTTCTCTGACAAAACATTGTCCATGTCCCTCCAATCTCTTCATACACAATGTCCATGTCCCCCCATTCTGTGCTTACAAAATGTCCATGTCCCTGCATTCAATGACTTCACATTGTCCATGTCCCTCCATTCTCTGCTTACACAATGTCCATGTCCCCCCATTCTGTGCTTACACAATGTCCATGTCCCTCCATTACCTGCCTGCACAATGTCCATGTTGCCCATTCCATGCCTACACATTGTCCATGTCCCCCATTCTCTGCCTACTCAATGTCCCTGTCTCTCCATTCTCTGCTTACACAATGTCCCTGTCCCTCATTTCTCTGCTAACACATTGTCCATGTCCCTGCTTTCTCTGCTTACACAATTTCCATGTCCCCCATTCCCTGCCTACACAATGTCCATGTCCCTGCATTCTCTGCCTGCACAATGTCCATGTTCCTCCATTCTCTGCTTTCACAATGTTCATGTCCCCCCATTCTGTGCTTACACACTGCCCCTGTCCCTCCATTCGCTGCCTACACAATGCCATGTCCCTCCAATCTCTGCCTGTACATTGTTCCTGTCCCTCATTTCTCAGCCTACACTATGTTCCTGTCCCTCCATTCGCGGCCTACACATTGGCACTGTCCCTCCATTCTCTCCCTACACAATGTCCATGTCCCCCATTCTCTGACTACACAATGTCCCTGTCCCTCCATTCTCTGCTTACACAATGTCCCTGTCCCTCCATTATCTGCCCACACAATGTCCATGTCCCACTATTCTCTGCCTACACAATGTCCCTGTCCCTCCATTCACCACCTACACACTGCCCCTGTCCCTCCATTCTCTGCCAGTACATTGTCCATGTCCCTCCAGTTTTCTGCTTACACCATGTCCATGTCCCTCCATTCTCTGCGCACACAATGTCCTTTTCCCTCCATTCTCTGCCTACACAATGTCCATGTCCCCCATTCTCTGACAACACAATGTCCCTGTCCCTCCATTCTCTGCTTAGGCAATGTCCCTGTGCCTCCATTATCTGCCCACAAAATGTCCATGTCCTACCATTCTCTGCGTACACAATTTCCCTGTCCCACCATTCTCCACCTACACACTGCCCCTGTCCCTCCATTCTCTGCCTACACAATGCCCATGTCCCTCCATTCTCTGCCTGTACATTGTCCCTGTCCCTCCATTCTCAGCCTACTCAATGTCTATGTCCTTACAATCTCTTTGTACACAATGTCCTAGTCCCCCCATTCTGTGCTTACACAATGTCCATGTCCCCCATTCCCTGCCTACACAATGTCTTTGTAACTCCATTCTCTGCTTACACAATGTCCATGACCCTCCATTTTCTGCTTACACCATGTCCATGTCCCTCCATTCTCTCCCCACACAATGTCCATTTCCCTCCATTCTCTTGCTACACAATGTCCATGTCCCCCATTCTCTGACAACACAATATCCCTGTCCCTCCATTCTCTGCTTACACAATATCCCTGTGCCTCCATTCTCCGCCTACACACTGCCCCTGGCACTCCATTCTCTGCCTGCACAATGTCCATGTCGCCCATTCCATTCCTAAACAATGTCCATGTCCCTCCATTCTCTGCCCACACAATGTCAATTTCCCTCCATTCCCTGCTACACATTGTCCATGTCCCTCCATTCTCTGCTTACACAATGTCCATGTCCCCCCATTCTGCGCTTACACAATGTCCATGTCCCTCCATTCCCTGCATGCACAATGTCCATGTTGCCCATTCCATGCCTACACAATGTCCATGTCCCCCATTCTCTGCCTACTCAATGTCCCTGTCTCTCCATTCTCTGCTTACACAATGTCCCTGTCCCTCATTTCTCTGCCAACACATTGTCCATGTCCCTCCTTTCTCTGCTTACACAATTTCCATGTCCCCCATTCCCTGCCTACACAATGTCCATGTCCCTGCATTCTCTGCCTACACAATGTCCATGTTCCTCCATTCTCTGCTTACACAATGTTCATGTCCCCCCATTCTGTGCTTACACAATGTCCCTGTCACTCCATTCTCTGCCTACACAATTTCCATGTCCCCCATTCCCTGCCTACACAATGTCCATGTCCCTGCATTCTCTGCCTACACACTGCCCCTGTCCCTCCATTCTCTGCCTACACAATGCCATGTCCCTCCATTCTCTGCCTGTACATTGTTCCTGTCCCTCAATTCTCAGCCTACACTATGTTCCTGTCCCTCCATTCGCGGCCTACACATTGTCACTGTCCCTCCATTCTCTCCCTACACAATGTCCATGACCCCATTCTCTGACTACACAATGTCCCTGTCCCTCCATTCTCTGCTTACACAATGTCCCTGTCCCTCCATTATCTGCCCAGACAATGTCCATGTCCCACTATTCTCTGCCTACACAATGTCCCTGTCCCTCCATTCACCACCTACACACTGCCCCTGTCCCTCCATTCTCTGCCTACACAATGCCCATGTCCCTCCATTCTCTGCCAGTACATTGTCCCTGTCCCTCCATTCTCAGCCTACTCAATGTCCATGTCCTTACATTCTCTTCACGCACAATGATCATGTCCCCCCATTCTGTGCTTAAACAATGTCGATGTCCCTCCATTCTCTGCTGACACAATGTCCATGTCCCCCCATTCTGTGCTTACACAATGTCCATTTCCCTCCATTCTCTGCCTGCACAATGTCCATGTCGCCCATTCCATGCCTAAACAATGTCCATGTCCCTCCATTCTCTGCTCACACAATGTCCATTTCCCTCCATTCGATGCCTACACATTGTCACTGTCCCTCCATTCTCCACCTACACACTGCCCCTGTCCCTCCATTCTCAGCCTACACAATGCCCATGGCCCTCCATTCTCTGCCTGTACATTGTTTCTGTCCATCCATTCTGAGCCTACACAATGTCCCTGTCCCTCCATTCTCTGCCTACACATTGTCACTGTCCCTCCACTCTCTGCCTACACAATGTCCATGTCCCCCGTTCTATGCTTACACAATGTCCCTTTCCCTCCATTCTCTGCCTTCACAATGTCCAAGTCCCTGCATTCTCTGCTTACACAACGTTCATGTCCCTCCATTTTATGCTTACACAATGTCCATGACCCTCCATTCTCTGCCCACACAATAGCCCTGTCCCCCCATTCTCTGCCATCACAATGTCCATGTCCCTCCATTCTCTGCGTACACAGTGACCATGTCCCCCCATTCTCAGTGTACACAATGACAATGTCCCTGCATTCTCTGTGTACACAATGCCCCTGTCCCTCCATTCTCTGCCTTCACATTGTCCCTGTCCCTCATTTCTCTGACAAAACATTGTCCATGTCCCTCCAATCTCTTCATACACAATGTCCATGTCCCCCCATTCTGTGCTTACAAAATGTCCATGTCCCTGCATTCAATGCCTTCACATTGTCCATGTCCCTCCATTCTCTGCTTCCACAATGTCCATGTCCCCCCATTCTGTGCTTACACAATGTCCATGTCCCTCCATTCCCTGCCTGCACAATGTCCATGTTGCCCATTCCATGCCTACACAATGTCCATGTCCCCCATTCTCTGCCTACTCAATGTCCATGTCCCAGCATTCTCTGCCTACACAATGTCCATGTCCCGCCAGTCTCTGCTTACACAATGCTCATGTCCCCCCATTCTGTGCTTACACAATGCCCATGTCCCTCCATTCTCTGCTTACGCAATGTCCATGTCCCCCCATTCTGTGCTTACACAATGCCCATGTCCCTCCATTCTCTGCCTGTACATTGTTCCTGTCACTCCATTCTCAGCCTACACAATGTCCCTGTCCCTCCATTCTCTGCCAACACATTGTCACTGACCCTCCATTCTCTGCCTACACAATGTCCATGTCCCCATTCTCTGACTACACAATGTCCCTGTCCCTCCATTCTCTGCTTACACAATGTCACTGTCCCTCCATTATCTGCCCACACAATGTCCATGTCCCACTATTCTCTGCCTACACAATGTCCCTGTCCCTCCATTCTCCACCTACACACTGCCCCTGTCCCTCCATTCTCTGACTACACAATGACCATGTCCCTCATTTCTCTGACAAAACATTGTCCATGTGCCTCCAATCTTTTCATACACAATGTCCATGTCCCCCCATTCTGTGCTTACAAAATGTCCATGTCCCTGCATTCAATGCCTTCACATTGTCCATGACCCTCCATTCTCTGCTTACACAATGTCCATGTCCCCCCATTCTGTGCTTACACAATGTCCATGTCCCTCCATTCCCTGCCTGCACAATGTCCATGTTGCCCATTCCATGCCTACACAATGTCCATGTCCCCCATTCTCTGCCTACTCAATGTCCATGTCCCAGCATTCTCTGCCTACACAATGTCCATGTCCCGCCAGTCTCTGCTTACACAATGCTCATGTCCCCCCATTCTGTGCTTACACAATGTCCCTGTCACTCCATTCTCTGCCTACACAATTTCCATGTCCCCCATTCCCTGCCTACACAATGTCCATGTCCCTGCATTCTCTGCCTACACACTGCCCCTGTCCCTCCATTCTCTGCCTACACAATGCCATGTCCCTCCATTCTCTGCCTGTACATTGTTCCTGTCCCTCAATTCTCAGCCTACACTATGTTCCTGTCCCTCCATTCGCGGCCTACACATTGTCACTGTCCCTCCATTCTCTCCCTACACAATGTCCATGACCCCATTCTCTGACTACACAATGTCCCTGTCCCTCCATTCTCTGCTTACACAATGTCCCTGTCCCTCCATTATCTGCCCAGACAATGTCCATGTCCCACTATTCTCTGCCTACACAATGTCCCTGTCCCTCCATTCACCACCTACACACTGCCCCTGTCCCTCCATTCTCTGCCTACACAATGCCCATGTCCCTCCATTCTCTGCCAGTACATTGTCCCTGTCCCTCCATTCTCAGCCTACTCAATGTCCATGTCCTTACATTCTCTTCACGCACAATGATCATGTCCCCCCATTCTGTGCTTAAACAATGTCGATGTCCCTCCATTCTCTGCTGACACAATGTCCATGTCCCCCCATTCTGTGCTTACACAATGTCCATGTCCCTCCATTCCCTGCCTGCACAATGTCCATGTTGCCCATTCCATGCCTACACAATGTCCATGTCCCCCATTCTCTGCCTACTCAATGTCCATGTCCCAGCATTCTCTGCCTACACAATGTCCATGTCCCGCCAGTCTCTGCTTACACAATGCTCATGTCCCCCCATTCTGTGCTTACACAATGCCCATGTCCCTCCATTCTCTGCTTACGCAATGTCCATGTCCCCCCATTCTGTGCTTACACACTGCCCGTCACTCCATTCTCTGCCTACACAATGCCATGTCCCTCCATTCTCTGCCTGTACATTGTTCCTGTCCCTCAGTTCTCAGCCTCCACAATGTCCCTGTCCCTCCATTCGCGGCCTACACATTGTCACTGTCCCTCCATTCTCTCCCTACACAATGTCCATGTCCCCCATTCTCTGACTACACAATGTCCCTGTCCCTCCATTCCCTGCTTACACAATGTCCCTGTCCCTCCATTATCTGCCCACACAATGTCCATGTCCCACTATTCTCTGCCTACACAATGTCCCTGTCCCTTCATTCACCACCTACACACTGCCCCTGTCCCTCCATTCTCTGCCTACACAATGCCCATGTCCCTGCATTCTCTGCCAGTACATTGTCCCTGTCCCTCCATTCTCAGCCTACTCAATGTCCATGTCCTTACTTTCTCTTCACGCACAATGATCATGTCCCCCCATTCTGTGCTTAAACAATGTCGATGTCCCTCCATTCTCTGCTGACACAATGTCCATGTCCCCCCCATTCTGTGCTCACACAATGTCCATTTCCCTCCATTCTCTGCCTGCACAATGTCCATGTCGCCCATTCCATGCCTAAACAAATCCATGTCCCTCCATTCTCTGCTCACACAATGTCCATTTCCCTCCATTCGATGCCTACACATTGTCACTGTCCCTCCATTCTCCGCCTACACACTGCCCCTGTCCCTCCATTCTCAGCCTACACAATGCCCATGGCCCTCCATTCTCTGCCTGTACATTGTTTCTGTCCATCCATTCTGAGCCTACACAATGTCCCTCTCCCTCCATTCTCTGCCTACACATTGTCACTGTCCCTCCACTCTCTGCCTACACAATGTCCATGTCCCCCGTTCTATGCTTACACAATGTCCCTTTCCCTCCATTCTCTGCCTTCACAATGTCCATGTCCCTGCATTCTCTGCTTACACAACGTTCATGTCCCTCCATTTTCTGCTTACACAATGTCCATGACCCTCCATTCTCTGCCCACACAATAGCCCTGTCCCCCCATTCTCTGCCATCACAATGTCCATGTTCCTCCATTCTCTGTGTACACAGTGACCCTGTCCCCCCATTCTCAGTGTACACAATGACCATGTCCCTGCATTCTCTGTGTACACAATGCCCCTGTCCCTCCAGTCTAGGCCTACACATTTTCCCTGTCCCTCATTTCTCTGACAAAACATTGTCCATGTCCCTCCAATCTCTTCATACGCAATGTCCATGTCCCCCCATTCTGTGCTTACAAAATGTCCATGTCCCTGCATTCAATGACTTCACATTGTCCATGTCCCTCCATTCTCTGCTTACACAATGTCCATGTCCCCCCATTCTGTGCTTACACAATGTCCATGTCCCTCCATTACCTGCCTGCACAATGTCCATGTTCCCATTCCATGCCTACACATTGTCCATGTCCCCCATTCTCTGCCTACTCAATGTCCCTGTCTCTCCATTCTCTGCTTACACAATGTCCCTGTCCCTCATTTCTCTGCGAACACATTGTCCATGTCCCTCCTTTCTCTGCCTACACAATTTCCATGTCCCCCATTCCAAGCCTACACAATGTCCATGTCCCTGCATTCTCTGCCTACACAATGTCCATGTTCCACCATTCTCTGCTTACACAATGTTCATGTCCCCCCATTCTGTGCTTACACAATACCCACACCCCTCCATTCTCTGCTTACGCAATGTCCATGTCCCCCCATTCTGTGCTTACACAATGCCCATGTCCCTCCATGCTCTGCCTGTACATTGTTCCTGTCCCTCCATTCTCAGCCTACACAATGTCCCTGTCCCTCCATTCTCTGCCTACACATTGTCACTGTCCCTCCATTCTCTGCCTACACACTGTCCAAGTCCCCCATTCTCTGACTACACAATGTCCCTGTCCCTCCATTATCTGCCCACACAATGTCCATGTCCCACTATTCTCTGCCTACACAATGTCCCTGTCCCTCCATTCTACACCTACACACTGCCCCTGTCCCTCCATTCTCTGCCTACACAATGCCCATGTCCCTCCATTCTCTGCCAGTACATTGTCCCTGTCCCTCCATTCTCAGCCTACTCAATGTCCATGTCCTTACATTCTCTTCATCCACAATGATCATGTCCCCCCATTCTCTGCTTACACAATGTCTATGTCCCTCCATTCTCTGCTGACACAATGTCCATGTCCCCCATACTGTGCTTACACAATGCCCATGTCCCTCCATTCTCTGCCTTACGCAATGTCCATTTCCCTCAATCCCTGCCTACATGTTATCCATATCCCTCCATTCTCTGCCGTCACAATGTCCATGTCCCTCCATACTCTGCCTATACAATGTCCATTTCCCTCCATTCCCTGCTACACATTGTCCATGTCCCTCCATTCTCTCCTTACACAATGTCCATGTCCCCCCATTCCATGCCTACACAATGTCCATGTCCCCCATTCTCTGCCTACTCAATGTCCCTGTCTCTCCATTCTCTGCTTACACAATGTCCCTGTCCCTCATTTCTCTGCCAACACATTGTCCATGTCCCTGCTTTCTCTGCTTACACAATTTCCATGTCCCCCATTCCCTGCCTACACAATGTCCATGTCCCTGCATTCTCTGCCTACACAATGTCCATGTTCCTCCATTCTCTGCTTTCACAATGTTCATGTCCCCCCATTCTGTGCTTACACACTGCCCCTGTCCCTCCATTCTCTGCCTACACAATGCCATGTCCCTCCAATCTCTGCCTGTACATTGTTCCTGTCCCTCAATTCTCAGCCTACACTATGTTCCTGTCCCTCCATTCGCGGCCTACACATTGTCACTGTCCCTCCATTCTCTCCCTACACAATGTCCATGTCCCCCATTCTCTGACTACACAATGTCCCTGTCCCTCCATTCTCTGCTTACACAATGTCCCTGTCCCTCCATTATCTGCCCACACAATGTCCATGTCCCACTATTCTCTGCCTACACAATGTCCCTGTCCCTCCATTCACCACCTACACACTGCCCCTGTCCCTCCATTCTCTGCCAGTACATTGTCCATGTCCCTCCAGTTTTCTGCTTACACCATGTCCATGTCCCTCCATTCTCTGCGCACACAATGTCCTTTTCCCTCCATTCTCTGCCTACACAATGTTCATGTCCCCCATTCTCTGACAACACAATGTCCCTGTCCCTCCATTCTCTGCTTAGGCAATATCCCTGTGCCTCCATTATCTGCCCACAAAATGTCCATGTCCTACCATTCTCTGCGTACACAATTTCCCTGTCCCACCATTCTCCACCTACACACTGCCCCTGTCCCTTCATTCTCTACCTATACAATGCCCATGTCCCTCCATTCTCTGCCTGTACATTGTCCCTGTCCCTCCATTCTCAGCCTACTCAATGTCTATGTCCTTACAATCTCTTTGTACACAATGTCCTAGTCCCCCCATTCTGTGCTTACACAATGTCCATGTCCCCCATTCCCTGCCTACACAATGTCTTTGTAACTCCATTCTCTGCTTACACAATGTCCATGACCCTCCATTTTCTGCTTACACCATGTCCATGTCCCTCCATTCTCTCCCCACACAATGTCCATTTCCCTCCATTCTCTTGCTACACAATGTCCATGTCCCCCATTCTCTGACAACACAATATCCCTGTCCCTCCATTCTCTGCTTACACAATATCCCTGTGCCTCCAATATCTGCCCACACAATGTCCATGTCCCACCTTTCTCTGCCTACACAATGTCCCTGTCCCTCCATTCTCCGCCTACACACTGCCCCTGGCACTCCATTCTCTGCCTGCACAATGTCCATGTCGCCCATTCCATTCCTAAACAATGTCCATTTCCCTCCATTCTCTGCCCACACAATGTCAATTTCCCTCCATTCCCTGCTACACATTGTCCATGTCCCTCCATTCTCTGCTTACACAATGTCCATGTCCCCCCATTCTGCGCTTACACAATGTCCATGTCCCTCCATTGCCTGCATGCACAATGTCCATGTTGCCCATTCCATGCCTACACAATGTCCATGTCCCCCATTCTCTGCCTACTCAATGTCCCTGTCTCTCCATTCTCTGCTTACACAATGTCCCTGTCCCTCATTTCTCTGCCAACACATTGTCCATGTCCCTCCTTTCTCTGCTTACACAATTTCCATGTCCCCCATTCCCTGCCTACACAATGTCCATGTCCCTGCATTCTCTGCCTACACAATGTCCATGTTCCTCCATTCTCTGCTTACACAATGTTCATGTCCCCCCATTCTGTGCTTACACAATGTCCCTGTCACTCCATTCTCTGCCTACACAATTTCCATGTCCCCCATTCCCTGCCTACACAATGTCCATGTCCCTGCATTCTCTGCCTACACACTGCCCCTGTCCCTCCATTCTCTGCCTACACAATGCCATGTCCCTCCATTCTCTGCCTGTACATTGTTCCTGTCCCTCAATTCTCAGCCTACACTATGTTCCTGTCCCTCCATTCGCGGCCTACACATTGTCACTGTCCCTCCATTCTCTCCCTACACAATGTACATGACCCCATTCTCTGACTACACAATGTCCCTGTCCCTCCATTCTCTGCTTACACAATGTCCCTGTCCCTCCATTATCTGCCCAGACAATGTCCATGTCCCACTATTCTCTGCCGACACAATGTCCCTGTCCCTCCATTCACCACCTACACACTGCCCCTGTCCCTCCATTCTCTGCCTACACAATGCCCATGTCCCTCCATACTCTGCCAGTACATTGTCCCTGTCCCTCCATTCTCAGCCTACTCAATGTCCATGTCCTTACATTCTCTTTACGCACAATGATCATGTCCCCCCATTCTGTGCTTAAACAATGTCGATGTCCCTCCATTCTCTGCTGACACAATGTCCATGTCCCCCCATTCTGTGCTTACACAATGTCCATTTCCCTCCATTCTCTGCCTGCACAATGTCCATGTCGCCCATTCCATGCCTAAACAATGTCCATGTCCCTCCATTCTCTGCTCACACAATGTCCATTTCCCTCCATTCGATGCCTACACATTGTCACTGTCCCTCCATTCTCCACCTACACACTGCCCCTGTCCCTCCATTCTCAGCCTACACAATGCCCATGGCCCTCCATTCTCTGCCTGTACATTGTTTCTGTCCATCCATTCTGAGCCTACACAATGTCCCTGTCCCTCCATTCTCTGCCTACACATTGTCACTGTCCCTCCACTCTCTGCCTACACAATGTCCATGTCCCCCGTTCTATGCTTACACAATGTCCCTTTCCCTCCATTCTCTGCCTTCACAATGCCCATGTCCCTGCATTCTCTGCTTACACAACGTTCATGTCCCTCCATTTTATGCTTACACAATGTCCATGACCCTCCATTCTCTGCCCACACAATAGCCCTGTCCCCCCATTCTCTGCCATCACAATGTCCATGTCCCTCCATTCTCTGCGTACACAGTGACCATGTCCCCCCATTCTCAGTGTACACAATGACAATGTCCCTGCATTCTCTGTGTACACAATGCCCCTGTCCCTCCATTCTCTGCCTTCACATTGTCCCTGTCCCTCATTTCTCTGACAAAACATTGTCCATGTCCCTCCAATCTCTTCATACACAATGTCCATGTCCCCCCATTCTGTGCTTACAAAATGTCCATGTCCCTGCATTCAATGCCTTCACATTGTCCATGTCCCTCCATTCTCTGCTTCCACAATGTCCATGTCCCCCCATTCTGTGCTTACACAATGTCCATGTCCCTCCATTCCCTGCCTGCACAATGTCCATGTTGCCCATTCCATGCCTACACAATGTCCATGTCCCCCATTCTCTGCCTACTCAATGTCCATGTCCCAGCATTCTCTGCCTACACAATGTCCATGTCCCGCCAGTCTCTGCTTACACAATGCTCATGTCCCCCCATTCTGTGCTTACACAATGCCCATGTCCCTCCATTCTCTGCTTACGCAATGTCCATGTCCCCCCATTCTGTGCTTACACAATGCCCATGTCCCTCCATTCTCTGCCTGTACATTGTTCCTGTCACTCCATTCTCAGCCTACACAATGTCCCTGTCCCTCCATTCTCTGCCAACACATTGTCACTGACCCTCCATTCTCTGCCTACACAATGTCCATGTCCCCATTCTCTGACTACACAATGTCCCTGTCCCTCCATTCTCTGCCTACACAATTTCCATGTCCCCCATTCCCTGCCTACACAATGTCCATGTCCCTGCATTCTCTGCCTACACACTGCCCCTGTCCCTCCATTCTCTGCCTACACAATGCCATGTCCCTCCATTCTCTGCCTGTACATTGTTCCTGTCCCTCAATTCTCAGCCTACACTATGTTCCTGTCCCTCCATTCGCGGCCTACACATTGTCACTGTCCCTCCATTCTCTCCCTACACAATGTACATGACCCCATTCTCTGACTACACAATGTCCCTGTCCCTCCATTCTCTGCTTACACAATGTCCCTGTCCCTCCATTATCTGCCCAGACAATGTCCATGTCCCACTATTCTCTGCCGACACAATGTCCCTGTCCCTCCATTCACCACCTACACACTGCCCCTGTCCCTCCATTCTCTGCCTACACAATGCCCATGTCCCTCCATACTCTGCCAGTACATTGTCCCTGTCCCTCCATTCTCAGCCTACTCAATGTCCATGTCCTTACATTCTCTTTACGCACAATGTTCATGTCCCCCCATTCTGTGCTTAAACAATGTCGATGTCCCTCCATTCTCTGCTGACACAATGTCCATGTCCCCCCATTCTGTGCTTACACAATGTCCATTTCCCTCCATTCTCTGCCTGCACAATGTCCATGTCGCCCATTCCATGCCTAAACAATGTCCATGTCCCTCCATTCTCTGCTCACACAATGTCCATTTCCCTCCATTCGATGCCTACACATTGTCACTGTCCCTCCATTCTCCACCTACACACTGCCCCTGTCCCTCCATTCTCAGCCTACACAATGCCCATGGCCCTCCATTCTCTGCCTGTACATTGTTTCTGTCCATCCATTCTGAGCCTACACAATGTCCCTGTCCCTCCATTCTCTGCCTACACATTGTCACTGTCCCTCCACTCTCTGCCTACACAATGTCCATGTCCCCCGTTCTATGCTTACACAATGTCCCTTTCCCTCCATTCTCTGCCTTCACAATGCCCATGTCCCTGCATTCTCTGCTTACACAACGTTCATGTCCCTCCATTTTATGCTTACACAATGTCCATGACCCTCCATTCTCTGCCCACACAATAGCCCTGTCCCCCCATTCTCTGCCATCACAATGTCCATGTCCCTCCATTCTCTGCGTACACAGTGACCATGTCCCCCCATTCTCAGTGTACACAATGACAATGTCCCTGCATTCTCTGTGTACACAATGCCCCTGTCCCTCCATTCTCTGCCTTCACATTGTCCCTGTCCCTCATTTCTCTGACAAAACATTGTCCATGTCCCTCCAATCTCTTCATACACAATGTCCATGTCCCCCCATTCTGTGCTTACAAAATGTCCATGTCCCTGCATTCAATGCCTTCACATTGTCCATGTCCCTCCATTCTCTGCTTCCACAATGTCCATGTCCCCCCATTCTGTGCTTACACAATGTCCATGTCCCTCCATTCCCTGCCTGCACAATGTCCATGTTGCCCATTCCATGCCTACACAATGTCCATGTCCCCCATTCTCTGCCTACTCAATGTCCATGTCCCAGCATTCTCTGCCTACACAATGTCCATGTCCCGCCAGTCTCTGCTTACACAATGCTCATGTCCCCCCATTCTGTGCTTACACAATGCCCATGTCCCTCCATTCTCTGCTTACGCAATGTCCATGTCCCCCCATTCTGTGCTTACACAATGCCCATGTCCCTCCATTCTCTGCCTGTACATTGTTCCTGTCACTCCATTCTCAGCCTACACAATGTCCCTGTCCCTCCATTCTCTGCCAACACATTGTCACTGACCCTCCATTCTCTGCCTACACAATGTCCATGTCCCCATTCTCTGACTACACAATGTCCCTGTCCCTCCATTCTCTGCTTACACAATGTCACTGTCCCTCCATTATCTGCCCACACAATGTCCATGTCCCACTATTCTCTGCCTACACAATGTCCCTGTCCCTCCATTCTCCACCTACACACTGCCCCTGTCCCTCCATTCTCTGACTACACAATGCCCATGTCCCTCATTTCTCTGACAAAACATTGTCCATGTGCCTCCAATCTTTTCATACACAATGTCCATGTCCCCCCATTCTGTGCTTACAAAATGTCCATGTCCCTGCATTCAATGCCTTCACATTGTCCATGACCCTCCATTCTCTGCTTACACAATGTCCATGTCCCCCCATTCTGTGCTTACACAATGTCCATGTCCCTCCATTCCCTGCCTGCACAATGTCCATGTTGCCCATTCCATGCCTACACAATGTCCATGTCCCCCATTCTCTGCCTACTCAATGTCCATGTCCCAGCATTCTCTGCCTACACAATGTCCATGTCCCGCCAGTCTCTGCGTACACAATGCTCATGTCCCCCCATTCTGTGCTTACACAATGCCCATGTCCCTCCATTCTCTGCTTACGCAATGTCCATGTCCCCCCATTCTGTGCTTACACACTGCCCGTCACTCCATTCTCTGCCTACACAATGCCATGTCCCTCCATTCTCTGCCTGTACATTGTTCCTGTCCCTCAGTTCTCAGCCTCCACAATGTCCCTGTCCCTCCATTCGCGGCCTACACATTGTCACTGTCCCTCCATTCTCTCCCTACACAATGTCCATGTCCCCCATTCTCTGACTACACAATGTCCCTGTCCCTCCATTCCCTGCTTACACAATGTCCCTGTCCCTCCATTATCTGCCCACACAATGTCCATGTCCCACTATTCTCTGCCTACACAATGTCCCTGTCCCTTCATTCACCACCTACACACTGCCCCTGTCCCTCCATTCTCTGCCTACACAATGCCCATGTCCCTGCATTCTCTGCCAGTACATTGTCCCTGTCCCTCCATTCTCAGCCTACTCAATGTCCATGTCCTTACTTTCTCTTCACGCACAATGATCATGTCCCCCCATTCTGTGCTTAAACAATGTCGATGTCCCTCCATTCTCTGCTGACACAATGTCCATGTCCCCCCCATTCTGTGCTCACACAATGTCCATTTCCCTCCATTCTCTGCCTGCACAATGTCCATGTCGCCCATTCCATGCCTAAACAAATCCATGTCCCTCCATTCTCTGCTCACACAATGTCCATTTCCCTCCATTCGATGCCTACACATTGTCACTGTCCCTCCATTCTCCGCCTACACACTGCCCCTGTCCCTCCATTCTCAGCCTACACAATGCCCATGGCCCTCCATTCTCTGCCTGTACATTGTTTCTGTCCATCCATTCTGAGCCTACACAATGTCCCTGTCCCTCCATTCTCTGCCTACACATTGTCACTGTCCCTCCACTCTCTGCCTACACAATGTCCATGTCCCCCGTTCTATGCTTACACAATGTCCCTTTCCCTCCATTCTCTGCCTTCACAATGTCCATGTCCCTGCATTCTCTGCTTACACAACGTTCATGTCCCTCCATTTTCTGCTTACACAATGTCCATGACCCTCCATTCTCTGCCCACACAATAGCCCTGTCCCCCCATTCTCTGCCATCACAATGTCCATGTTCCTCCATTCTCTGTGTACACAGTGACCCTGTCCCCCCATTCTCAGTGTACACAATGACCATGTCCCTGCATTCTCTGTGTACACAATGCCCCTGTCCCTCCAGTCTAGGCCTACACATTGTCCCTGTCCCTCATTTCTCTGACAAAACATTGTCCATGTCCCTCCAATCTCTTCATACACAATGTCCATGTCCCCCCATTCTGTGCTTACAAAATGTCCATGTCCCTGCATTCAATGACTTCACATTGTCCATGTCCCTCCATTCTCTGCTTACACAATGTCCATGTCCCCCCATTCTGTGCTTACACAATGTCCATGTCCCTCCATTACCTGCCTGCACAATGTCCATGTTGCCCATTCCATGCCTACACATTGTCCATGTCCCCCATTCTCTGCCTACTCAATGTCCCTGTCTCTCCATTCTCTGCTTACACAATGTCCCTGTCCCTCATTTCTCTGCCAACACATTGTCCATGTCCCTCCTTTCTCTGCCTACACAATTTCCATGTCCCCCATTCCAAGCCTACACAATGTCCATGTCCCTGCATTCTCTGCCTACACAATGTCCATGTTCCACCATTCTCTGCTTACACAATGTTCATGTCCCCCCATTCTGTGCTTACACAATACCCACACCCCTCCATTCTCTGCTTACGCAATGTCCATGTCCCCCCATTCTGTGCTTACACAATGCCCATGTCCCTCCATGCTCTGCCTGTACATTGTTCCTGTCCCTCCATTCTCAGCCTACACAATGTCCCTGTCCCTCCATTCTCTGCCTACACATTGTCACTGTCCCTCCATTCTCTGCCTACACACTGTCCAAGTCCCCCATTCTGTGCTTACACAATGTCCATGTTGCCCATTCCATGCCTACACAATGTCCATGTCCCCCATTCTCTGCCTACTCAATGTCCATGTCCCAGCATTCTCTGCCTACACAATGTCCATGTCCCGCCAGTCTCTGCTTACACAGTTCATGTCCCCCCATTCTGTGCTTACACAATGCCCATGTCCCTGCATTCTCTGCTTACGCAATGTCCATGTCCCCCCATTCTGTGCTTACACAATGCCCATGTCCCTCCATTCTCTGCCTGTACATTGTTCCTGTCACTCCATTCTCAGCCTACACAATGTCCCTGTCCCTCCATTCTCTGCCTACACATTGTCACTGACCCTCCATTCTCTGCCTACACAATGTCCATGTCCCCATTCTCTGACTACACAATGTCCCTGTCCCTCCATTCTCTGCTTACACAATGTCACTGTCCCTCCATTATCTGCCCACACAATGTCCATGTCCCACTATTCTCTGCCTACACAATGTCCCTGTCCCTCCATTCTCCACCTACACACTGCCCCTGTCCCTCCATTCTCTGACTACACAATGCCCATGTCGCTCCATTCTCTGCCACTACATTGTCCCTGTCCCTCCATTCTCAGCCTACTTAATGTCCATGTCCTTACATTCTCTTCATCCAGAATGATCATGTCCCCCCATTCTGTGCTTACACAATGTCGATGTCCGTCCATTCTCTGCTGACACAATGTCCATGTCCCCCCATTCTGTGCTTACACAATGTCCAATTCCCTCCATTCTCTGCCTGCACAATGTAAATGTCGCCCATTCCATTCCTAAACAATGTCAATTTCCCTCCATTCCCTGCTACACATTGTCCATGTCCCTCCATTCTCTGCTTACACAATGTCCATGTCCCCCCATTCTGTGCTTACACAATGTCCATGTCCCTCCATTCCCTGCATGCACAATGTCCATGTTGCCCATTCCATGCCTACACAATGGCCATGTCCCCCATTCTCTGCCTACTCAATGTCCCTGTCTCTCCATTCTCTGCTTACACAATGTCCCTGTCCCTCATTTCTCTGCCAACACATTGTCCATGTCCCTCCTTTCTCTGCTTACACAATTTCCATGTCCCCCATTCCCTGCCTACACAATGTCCATGTCCCTGCATTCTCTGCCTACACAATGTCCATGTTCCTCCATTCTCTGCTTACACAATGTTCATGTCCCCCCATTCTGTGCTTACACACTGCCCCTGTCCCTCCATTCTCTGCCTACACAATGCCATGTCCCTCCATTCTCTGCCTGTACATTGTTCCTGTCCCTCAATTCTCAGCCTACACTATGTTCCTGTCCCTCCATTCGCGGCCTACACATTGTCACTGTCCCTCCATTCTCTCCCTACACAATGTCCATGTCCCCCATTCTCTGACTACACAATGTCCCTGTCCCTCCATTCTCTGCTTACACAATGTCCCTGTCCCTCCATTATCTGCCCACACAATGTCCATGTCCCAATATTCTCTGCCTACACAATGTCCCTGTCCCTCCATTCACCACCTACACACTGCCACTGTCCCTCCATTCTCTGCCTACACAATGCCCATGTCCCTCCATTCTCTGCCAGTACATTGTCCCTGTCCCTCCATTCTCAGCCTACTCAATGTCCATGTCCTTACATTCTCTTCACGCACAATGATCATGTTCCCCCATTCTGGGCTTAAACAATGTCGATGTCCCTCCATTCTCTGTTGACACAATGTCCATGTCCCCCCATTCTGTGCTTACACAATGTCCATTTCCCTCCATTCTCTGCCTGCACAATGTCCATGTCGCCCATTCCATGCCTAAACAATGTCCATGTCCCTCCATTCTCTGCTCACACAATGTCCATTTCCCTCCATTTGATGCCTACACATTGTCACTGTCCCTCCATTCTCCACCTACACACTACCCCTGTCCCTCCATTCTCAGCCTACACAATGCCCATGGCCCTCCATTCTCTGCCTGTACATTGTTTCTGTCCATCCATTCTGAGCCTACACAATGTCCCTGTCCCTACATTCTCTGCCTACACATTGTCACTGTCCCTCCACTCTCTGCCTACACAATGTCCATGTCCCCGTTCTATGCTTGCACAATGTCCCTTTCCCTCCATTCTCTGCCTTCACAATGTCCATGTCCCTGCATTCTCTGCTTACACAACGTTCATGTCCCTCCATTTTCTGCTTACACAATGTCCATGACCCTCCATTCTCTGCCCACACAATAGCCCTGTCCCCCCATTCTCTGCCATCACAATGTCCATGTCCCTCCATTCTCTGAGTACACAGTGACCATGTCCTCCCATTCTCATTGTACACAATGACCATGTCCCTGCATTCTCTGTGTACACAATGCCCCTGTCCCTCCATTCTCTGCCTACACATTGTCCCTGTCCCTCATTTCTCTGACAAAACATTGTCCATGTCCCTCCAATCTCTTCATACACAATGTCCATGTCCCCCCATTCTGTGCTTACAAAATGTCCATGTCCCTGCATTCAGTGCCTTCACATTGTCCATGTCCCTCCATTCTCTGCTTACACAATGTCCATGTCCCCCCATTCTGTGCTTACACAATGTCCATGTCCCTCCATTCCCTGCCTGCACAATGTCCATGTTGCCCATTCCATGCCTACACAATGTCCATATCCCCCATTCTCTGCCTACTCAATGTCCATGTCCCAGCATTCTCTGCCTACACAATGTCCATGTCCCGCAAGTCTCTGCTTACACAATGCTCATGTCCCCCCATTCTGTGCTTACACAATGCCCATGTCCCTCCATTCGCTGCTTACGCAATGTCCATGACCCCCATTCTGTGCTTACACAATGCCCATGTCCCTCCATTCTCTGCCTGTACATTGTTCCTGTCCCTCCATTCTCTGCCTACACATTGTCACTGACCTTCCATTCTCTGCCTACACAATGTCCATGTCCCCATTCTCTGACTACACAATGTCCCTGTCCCTCCAATCTCTGCTTACACAATGTCACTGTCCCTCCATTATCTGCCCACACAATGTCCATGTCCCACTATTGTCTGCCTACACAATGTCCCTGTCCCTCCATTCTCCACCTACACACTGCCCCTGTCCCTCCATTCTCTGACTACACAATGCCCATGTCCCTCATTTCTCTGACAAAACATTGTCCATGTGCCTCCAATCTCTTCATACACAATGTCCATGTCCCCCCACTCTGTGCTTACAAAATGTCCATGTCCCTGCATTCAATGCCTTCACATTGTCCATGTCCCTCCATTCTCTGCTTACACAATGTCCATGTCCCCCCATTCTGTGCTTACACAATGTCCATGTCCCTCCATTCCCTGCCTGCACAATGTCCATGTTGCCCATTCCATGCCTACACAATGTCCATGTCCACCATTCTCTGCCTACTCAATGTCCATGTCCCAGCATTCTCTGCCTACACAATGTCCATGTCCCGCCAGTCTCTGCTTACACAATGTTAATGTCCCCCCATTCTGTGCTTACACAATGCCCATGTCCCTCCATTCTCTGCTTACGCAATGTCCATGTCCCCCCATTCTGTGCTTACACAATGCCCATGTCCCTCCATTCTCTGCCTGTACATTGTTCCTGTCACTCCATTCTCAGCCTACACAATGTCCCTGTCCCTCCATTCTCTGCCTACACATTGTCACTGACCCTCCATTCTCTGCCTACACAATGTCCATGTCCCCATTCTCTGACTACACAATGTCCCTGTCCCTCCATTCTCTGCTTACACAATGTCACTGTCCCTCCATTATCTGCCCACACAATGTCCATGTCCCACTATTCTCTGCCTACACAATGTCCCTGTCCCTCCATTCTCCACCTACACACTGCCCCTGTCCCTCCATTCTCTGACTACACAATGCCCATGTCCCTCCATTCTCTGCCAGTACATTGTCCCTGTCCCTCCATTCTCAGCCTACTTAATGTCCATGTCCTTACATTCTCTTCATCCAGAATGATCATGTCCCCCCATTCTGTGCTTACACAATGTCGATGTCCGTCCATTCTCTGCTGACACAATGTCCATGTCCCCGCATTCTGTGCTTACACAATGTCCATTTCCCTCCTTTCTCTGCCTGCACAATGTCCATGTCGCCCATTCCATTCCTAAACAACGTCCATGTCCCTCCATTCTCTGCCCACACAATGTCCATTTCCCTCCATTCCCTGCTACACATTGTCCATGTCCCTCCATTCTCTGCTTACACAATGTACATGTCCCCCCATTCCATGCCTACACAATGTCCATGTCCCCCATTCACTGCCTACTCAATGTCCCTGTCTCTCCATTCTCTGCTTACACAATGTCCCTGTCCCTCATTTCTCTGCCAACACATTGTCCATGTCCCTGCTTTCTCTGCTTACACAATTTCCATGTCCCCCATTCCCTGCCTACACAATGTCCATGTCCCTGCATTCTCTGCCTACACAATGTCCATGTTCCTCCATTCTCTGCTTACACAATGTTCATGTCCCCCCATTCTGTGCTTACACACTGCCCCTGTCCCTCCATTCTCTGCCTACACAATGCCATGTCCCTCCAATCTCTGCCTGTACATTGTTCCTGTCCCTCAATTCTCAGCCTACACTATGTTCCTGTCCCTCCATTCGCGGCCTACGCATTGTCACTGTCCCTCCATTCTCTCCCTACACAATGTCCATGTCGCCCATTCTCTGACTACACAATGTCCCTGTCCCTCCATTCTCTGCTTACACAATGTCCCTGTCCCTCCATTATCTGCCCACACAATGTCCATGTCCCACTATTCTCTGTCTACACAATGTCCCTGTCCCTCCATTCACCACCTACACACTGCCCCTGTCCCTCCATTCTCTGCCAGTACATTGTCCATTTCCCTCCAGTTTTCTGCTTACACCATGTCCATGTCCCTCCATTCTCTGCGCACACAATGTCCTTTTCCCTCCATTCTCTGCCTACACAATGTCCATGTCCCCCATTCTCTGACAACACAATGTCCCTGTCCCTCCATTCTCTGCTTAGGCAATGTCCCTGTGCCTCCATTATCTGCCCACAAAATGTCCATGTCCTACCATTCTCTGCGTACACAATTTCCCTGTCCCACCATTCTCCACCTACACACTGCCCCTGTCCCTCCATTCTCTGCCTACACAATGCCCATGTCCCTCCATTCTCTGCTTACACCATGTCCATGTCCCTCCATTCTCTCCCCACACAATGTCCATTTCCCTCCATTCTCTTGCTACACAATGTCCATGTTCCCCATTCTCTGACAACACAATGTCCCTGTCCCTCCATTATCTGCCTACACAATGTCCCTGTCCCTCCATTCTCTGCCTACACATTGTCCCTGTCCCTCATTTCTCTGCCAACACATTGACCATGTCCCTCCAATCTCTTCATACACAATGTCCATGTCCCCCATTCTGTGCTTACACAATGTCCACGTCCCTCCTTTCTATGCCTACACAATGTCCATGTCCCCCATTCCCTGCCTACACAATGTCCATGTCCCTGCATTCTCTGCCTACGCAATGTCCATATCCCTCCATTATCTGCCTACACAATGTCCCTGTCCCTCCATTCTCTGCCTACACATTGTCCCTGTCCCTCATTTCTCTGCCAACACATTGACCATGTCCCTCCAATCTCTTCATACACAATGTCCATGTCCCCCATTCTGTGCTTACACAATGTCCACGTCCCTCCTTTCTATGCCTACACAATGTCCATGTCCCCCATTCCATGCCTACACAATGTCCATGTCCCCCCATCCTGTTCTTACTCAATGTCCATGTCCCCCCATTCTGTGCTTACTCAATGTCCATGTCCCTCCATTCTCTGTCTACACAATGTCCATGTCCCTCCTTTCTCTGCCTACTCAATGTCCATGTCCCCCATTCCCTGCCTACACAATGTCCTTGTAACTCCATTCTCTGCTTACACAATGTCCATGTCCACCATTCTCTGCCTACTCAATGTCCATGTCCCAGCATTCTCTGCCTACACAATGTCCATGTCCCGCCAGTCTCTGCTTACACAATGTTAATGTCCCCCCATTCTGTGCTTACACAATGCCCATGTCCCTCCATTCTCTGCTTACGCAATGTCCATGTCCCCCCATTCTGTGCTTACACAATGCCCATGTCCCTCCATTCTCTGCCTGTACATTGTTCCTGTCACTCCATTCTCAGCCTACACAATGTCCCTGTCCCTCCATTCTCTGCCTACACATTGTCACTGACCCTCCATTCTCTGCCTACACAATGTCCATGTCCCCATTCTCTGACTACACAATGTCCCTGTCCCTCCATTCTCTGCTTACACAATGTCACTGTCCCTCCATTATCTGCCCACACAATGTCCATGTCCCACTATTCTCTGCCTACACAATGTCCCTGTCCCTCCATTCTCCACCTACACACTGCCCCTGTCCCTCCATTCTCTGACTACACAATGCCCATGTCCCTCCATTCTCTGCCAGTACATTGTCCCTGTCCCTCCATTCTCAGCCTACTTAATGTCCATGTCCTTACATTCTCTTCATCCAGAATGATCATGTCCCCCCATTCTGTGCTTACACAATGTCGATGTCCGTCCATTCTCTGCTGACACAATGTCCATGTCCCCGCATTCTGTGCTTACACAATGTCCATTTCCCTCCTTTCTCTGCCTGCACAATGTCCATGTCGCCCATTCCATTCCTAAACAACGTCCATGTCCCTCCATTCTCTGCCCACACAATGTCCATTTCCCTCCATTCCCTGCTACACATTGTCCATGTCCCTCCATTCTCTGCTTACACAATGTACATGTCCCCCCATTCCATGCCTACACAATGTCCATGTCCCCCATTCACTGCCTACTCAATGTCCCTGTCTCTCCATTCTCTGCTTACACAATGTCCCTGTCCCTCATTTCTCTGCCAACACATTGTCCATGTCCCTGCTTTCTCTGCTTACACAATTTCCATGTCCCCCATTCCCTGCCTACACAATGTCCATGTCCCTGCATTCTCTGCCTACACAATGTCCATGTTCCTCCATTCTCTGCTTACACAATGTTCATGTCCCCCCATTCTGTGCTTACACACTGCCCCTGTCCCTCCATTCTCTGCCTACACAATGCCATGTCCCTCCAATCTCTGCCTGTACATTGTTCCTGTCCCTCAATTCTCAGCCTACACTATGTTCCTGTCCCTCCATTCGCGGCCTACGCATTGTCACTGTCCCTCCATTCTCTCCCTACACAATGTCCATGTCGCCCATTCTCTGACTACACAATGTCCCTGTCCCTCCATTCTCTGCTTACACAATGTCCCTGTCCCTCCATTATCTGCCCACACAATGTCCATGTCCCACTATTCTCTGTCTACACAATGTCCCTGTCCCTCCATTCACCACCTACACACTGCCCCTGTCCCTCCATTCTCTGCCAGTACATTGTCCATTTCCCTCCAGTTTTCTGCTTACACCATGTCCATGTCCCTCCATTCTCTGCGCACACAATGTCCTTTTCCCTCCATTCTCTGCCTACACAATGTCCATGTCCCCCATTCTCTGACAACACAATGTCCCTGTCCCTCCATTCTCTGCTTAGGCAATGTCCCTGTGCCTCCATTATCTGCCCACAAAATGTCCATGTCCTACCATTCTCTGCGTACACAATTTCCCTGTCCCACCATTCTCCACCTACACACTGCCCCTGTCCCTCCATTCTCTGCCTACACAATGCCCATGTCCCTCCATTCTCTGCTTACACCATGTCCATGTCCCTCCATTCTCTCCCCACACAATGTCCATTTCCCTCCATTCTCTTGCTACACAATGTCCATGTTCCCCATTCTCTGACAACACAATGTCCCTGTCCCTCCATTATCTGCCTACACAATGTCCCTGTCCCTCCATTCTCTGCCTACACATTGTCCCTGTCCCTCATTTCTCTGCCAACACATTGACCATGTCCCTCCAATCTCTTCATACACAATGTCCATGTCCCCCATTCTGTGCTTACACAATGTCCACGTCCCTCCTTTCTATGCCTACACAATGTCCATGTCCCCCATTCCCTGCCTACACAATGTCCATGTCCCTGCATTCTCTGCCTACGCAATGTCCATATCCCTCCATTATCTGCCTACACAATGTCCCTGTCCCTCCATTCTCTGCCTACACATTGTCCCTGTCCCTCATTTCTCTGCCAACACATTGACCATGTCCCTCCAATCTCTTCATACACAATGTCCATGTCCCCCATTCTGTGCTTACACAATGTCCACGTCCCTCCTTTCTATGCCTACACAATGTCCATGTCCCCCATTCCATGCCTACACAATGTCCATGTCCCCCCATCCTGTTCTTACTCAATGTCCATGTCCCCCCATTCTGTGCTTACTCAATGTCCATGTCCCTCCATTCTCTGTCTACACAATGTCCATGTCCCTCCTTTCTCTGCCTACTCAATGTCCATGTCCCCCATTCCCTGCCTACACAATGTCCTTGTAACTCCATTCTCTGCTTACACAATGTCCATGTCCCTCCATTTTCTGCTTACACCATGTCCATGTCCCTCCATTCTCTCCCCACACAATGTCCATGTCCCCCATTCTCTGACAACACAATGTCCCTGTCCCTCCATTCTCTGCTTAGGCAATGTCCCTGTGCCTCCATTATCTGCCCACAAAATGTCCATGTCCTACCATTCTCTGCGTACACAATTTCCCTGTCCCACCATTCTCCACCTACACACTGCCCCTGTCCCTCCATTCTCTGCCTACACAATGCCCATGTCCCTCCATTCTCTGCTTACACCATGTCCATGTCCCTCCATTCTCTCCCCACACAATGTCCATTTCCCTCCATTCTCTTGCTACACAATGTCCATGTTCCCCATTCTCTGACAACACAATGTCCCTGTCCCTCCATTATCTGCCTACACAATGTCCCTGTCCCTCCATTCTCTGCCTACACATTGTCCCTGTCCCTCATTTCTCTGCCAACACATTGACCATGTCCCTCCAATCTCTTCATACACAATGTCCATGTCCCCCATTCTGTGCTTACACAATGTCCACGTCCATCCTTTCTATGCCTACACAATGTCCATGTCCCCCATTCCCTGCCTACACAATGTCCATGTCCCTGCATTCTCTGCCTACGCAATGTCCATATCCCTCCATTATCTGCCTACACAATGTCCCTGTCCCTCCATTCTCTGCCTACACATTGTCCCTGTCCCTCATTTCTCTGCCAACACATTGACCATGTCCCTCCAATCTCTTCATACACAATGTCCATGTCCCCCATTCTGTGCTTACACAATGTCCACGTCCCTCCTTTCTATGCCTACACAATGTCCATGTCCCCCATTCCATGCCTACACAATGTCCATGTCCCCCCATCCTGTTCTTACTCAATGTCCATGTCCCCCCATTCTGTGCTTACTCAATGTCCATGTCCCTCCATTCTCTGTCTACACAATGTCCATGTCCCTCCTTTCTCTGCCTACTCAATGTCCATGTCCCCCATTCCCTGCCTACACAATGTCCTTGTAACTCCATTCTCTGCTTACACAATGTCCATGTCCACCATTCTCTGCCTACTCAATGTCCATGTCCCAGCATTCTCTGCCTACACAATGTCCATGTCCCGCCAGTCTCTGCTTACACAATGTTAATGTCCCCCCATTCTGTGCTTACACAATGCCCATGTCCCTCCATTCTCTGCTTACGCAATGTCCATGTCCCCCCATTCTGTGCTTACACAATGCCCATGTCCCTCCATTCTCTGCCTGTACATTGTTCCTGTCACTCCATTCTCAGCCTACACAATGTCCCTGTCCCTCCATTCTCTGCCTACACATTGTCACTGACCCTCCATTCTCTGCCTACACAATGTCCATGTCCCCATTCTCTGACTACACAATGTCCCTGTCCCTCCATTCTCTGCTTACACAATGTCACTGTCCCTCCATTATCTGCCCACACAATGTCCATGTCCCACTATTCTCTGCCTACACAATGTCCCTGTCCCTCCATTCTCCACCTACACACTGCCCCTGTCCCTCCATTCTCTGACTACACAATGCCCATGTCCCTCCATTCTCTGCCAGTACATTGTCCCTGTCCCTCCATTCTCAGCCTACTTAATGTCCATGTCCTTACATTCTCTTCATCCAGAATGATCATGTCCCCCCATTCTGTGCTTACACAATGTCGATGTCCGTCCATTCTCTGCTGACACAATGTCCATGTCCCCGCATTCTGTGCTTACACAATGTCCATTTCCCTCCTTTCTCTGCCTGCACAATGTCCATGTCGCCCATTCCATTCCTAAACAACGTCCATGTCCCTCCATTCTCTGCCCACACAATGTCCATTTCCCTCCATTCCCTGCTACACATTGTCCATGTCCCTCCATTCTCTGCTTACACAATGTACATGTCCCCCCATTCCATGCCTACACAATGTCCATGTCCCCCATTCACTGCCTACTCAATGTCCCTGTCTCTCCATTCTCTGCTTACACAATGTCCCTGTCCCTCATTTCTCTGCCAACACATTGTCCATGTCCCTGCTTTCTCTGCTTACACAATTTCCATGTCCCCCATTCCCTGCCTACACAATGTCCATGTCCCTGCATTCTCTGCCTACACAATGTCCATGTTCCTCCATTCTCTGCTTACACAATGTTCATGTCCCCCCATTCTGTGCTTACACACTGCCCCTGTCCCTCCATTCTCTGCCTACACAATGCCATGTCCCTCCAATCTCTGCCTGTACATTGTTCCTGTCCCTCAATTCTTAGCCTACACTATGTTCCTGTCCCTCCATTCGCGGCCTACGCATTGTCACTGTCCCTCCATTCTCTCCCTACACAATGTCCATGTCGCCCATTCTCTGACTACACAATGTCCCTGTCCCTCCATTCTCTGCTTACACAATGTCCCTGTCCCTCCATTATCTGCCCACACAATGTCCATGTCCCACTATTCTCTGTCTACACAATGTCCCTGTCCCTCCATTCACCACCTACACACTGCCCCTGTCCCTCCATTCTCTGCCAGTACATTGTCCATTTCCCTCCAGTTTTCTGCTTACACCATGTCCATGTCCCTCCATTCTCTGCGCACACAATGTCCTTTTCCCTCCATTCTCTGCCTACACAATGTCCATGTCCCCCATTCTCTGACAACACAATGTCCCTGTCCCTCCATTCTCTGCTTAGGCAATGTCCCTGTGCCTCCATTATCTGCCCACAAAATGTCCATGTCCTACCATTCTCTGCGTACACAATTTCCCTGTCCCACCATTCTCCACCTACACACTGCCCCTGTCCCTCCATTCTCTGCCTACACAATGCCCATGTCCCTCCATTCTCTGCTTACACCATGTCCATGTCCCTCCATTCTCTCCCCACACAATGTCCATTTCCCTCCATTCTCTTGCTACACAATGTCCATGTTCCCCATTCTCTGACAACACAATGTCCCTGTCCCTCCATTATCTGCCTACACAATGTCCCTGTCCCTCCATTCTCTGCCTACACATTGTCCCTGTCCCTCATTTCTCTGCCAACACATTGACCATGTCCCTCCAATCTCTTCATACACAATGTCCATGTCCCCCATTCTGTGCTTACACAATGTCCACGTCCCTCCTTTCTATGCCTACACAATGTCCATGTCCCCCATTCCCTGCCTACACAATGTCCATGTCCCTGCATTCTCTGCCTACGCAATGTCCATATCCCTCCATTATCTGCCTACACAATGTCCCTGTCCCTCCATTCTCTGCCTACACATTGTCCCTGTCCCTCATTTCTCTGCCAACACATTGACCATGTCCCTCCAATCTCTTCATACACAATGTCCATGTCCCCCATTCTGTGCTTACACAATGTCCACGTCCCTCCTTTCTATGCCTACACAATGTCCATGTCCCCCATTCCATGCCTACACAATGTCCATGTCCCCCCATCCTGTTCTTACTCAATGTCCATGTCCCCCCATTCTGTGCTTACTCAATGTCCATGTCCCTCCATTCTCTGTCTACACAATGTCCATGTCCCTCCTTTCTCTGCCTACTCAATGTCCATGTCCCCCATTCCCTGCCTACACAATGTCCTTGTAACTCCATTCTCTGCTTACACAATGTCCATGTCCCTCCATTTTCTGCTTACACCATGTCCATGTCCCTCCATTCTCTCCCCACACAATGTCCATTTTCCCCCATTCTCTGACAACACAATGTCCCTGTCCCTCCATTCTCTGCTTACACAATGTCCCTGTGCCTCCATTATCTGCCCACACAATGTCCATGTCCCACCATTCTCTGCCTACACAAGTCCCTGTCCCTCCATTCTCCCCCTACACACTGCCCCTGCCCCTCCATTCTCTGCCTCCACAATGTCCCTGTCACTCCATTCTCTGCCTACACATTGTCCCTGTCCCTCATTTCTCTGCCAACACATTGTCCATGTCCCTCCAATCTCTTCATACACAATGTCCATTTTCCCCCATTCTCTGACAACACAATGTCCCTGTCCCTCCATTCTCTGCTTACACAATGTCCCTGTGCCTCCATTATCTGCCCACACAATGTCCATGTCCCACCATTCTCTGCCTACACAAGTCCCTGTCCCTCCATTCTCCCCCTACACACTGCCCCTGCCCCTCCATTCTCTGCCTCCACAATGTCCCTGTCACTCCATTCTCTGCCTACACATTGTCCCTGTCCCTCATTTCTCTGCCAACACATTGTCCATGTCCCTCCAATCTCTTCATACACAATGTCCATTTTCCCCCATTCTCTGACAACACAATGTCCCTGTCCCTCCATTCTCTGCTTACACAATATCCCGGTGCCTCCAATATCTGCCCACACAATGTCCATGTCCCACCTTTCTCCACCTACACACTGCCCCTGTCCCTCCATTCTCTGCCTACACAATGCCCATGTCCCTCCATTCTCTGCCTGTACATTGTCCCTGTCCCTCCATTCTCAGCCTACTCAATGTCTATGTCCTTACATTCTCTTTGTACACAATGTCCTAGTCCCCCCATTCTGTGCTTACACAATGTCCATGTCCCCCATTCCCTGCCTACACAATGTCTTTGTAACTCCATTCTCTGCTTACACAATGTCCATGACCCTCCATTCTCTGCCCACACAATGTCAATTTCCCTCCATTCCCTGCTACACATTGTCCATGTCCCTCCATTCTCTGCTTACACAATGTCCATGTCCCCCCATTCTGTGCTTACACAATGTCCATGTCCCTCCATTCCCTGCATGCACAATGTCCTTGTTGCCCATTCCATGCCTACACAATGTCCATGTCCCCCATTCTCTGCCTACTCAATGTCCCTGTCTCTCCATTCTCTGCTTACACAATGTCCCTGTCCCTCATTTCTCTGCCAACACATTGTCCATGTCCCTCCTTTCTCTGCTTACACAATTTCCATGTCCCCCATTCCCTGCCTACACAATGTCCATGTCCCTGCATTCTCTGCCTACACAATGTCCATGTTCCTCCATTCTCTGCTTACACAATGTTCATGTCCCCCCATTCTGTGCTTACACAATGTCCCTGTCACTCCATTCTCTGCCTACACAATTTCCATGTCCCCCATTCCCTGCCTACACAATGTCCATGTTCCTGCATTCTCTGCCTACACACTGCCCCTGTCCCTCCATTCTCTGCCTACACAATGCCATGTCCCTCCATTCTCTGCCTGTACATTGTTCCTGTCCCTCAGTTCTCAGCCTACACTATGTTCCTGTCCCTCCATTCGCGGCCTACACATTGTCACTGTCCCTCCATTCTCTCCCTACACAATGTCCATGTCCCCCATTCTCTGACTACACAATGTCCCTGTCCCTCCATTCTCTGCTTACACAATGTCCCTGTCCCTCCATTATCTGCCCACACAATGTCCATGTCCCACTATTCCCTGCCTACACAATGTCCCTGTCCCTCCATTCACCACCTACACACTGCCCCTGTCCCTCCATTCTCTGCCTACACAATGCCCATGTCCCTCCATTCTCTGCCAGTACATTGTCCCTGTCCCTCCATTCTCAGCCTACTCAATGTCCATGTCCTTACATTCTCTTCACGCACAATGATCATGTCCCCCCATTCTGTGCTTAAACAATGTCGATGTCCCTCCATTCTCTGCTGACACAATGTCCATGTCCCCCCATTCTGTGCTTACACAATGTCCATTTCCCTCCATTCTCTGCCTGCACAATGTCCATGTCGCCCTTTCCATGCCTAAACAATGTCCATGTCCCCCCATTCTCTGAGTACACAATGTCCATTTCTCCCCTTAAACAGCTGACACTATGATAATGTCGCCCGATTCTCTGCTTACACTATGTCCCTGTCCCTCCATTCTCTGCCTACAGAATGTCCCTGCCCCTCCATTCTCTGCCTACACAATGTCCATGTCCCCCCATTCTGTGCTTACACAATGTCCATGTCCCTCCTTTGTCTGCCTGCACAATGTCCATGTCCCCCATTCCCTGCCTACACAATGTCCATGTCCCTGCATTCTCTGCCTACGCAATGTCCATATCCCTCCATTATCTGCCTACACAATGTCCCTGTCCCTCCATTATCTGCCTACACATTGTCCCTGTCCCTCATTTCTCTGCCAATACAATGTCCACATCCCTCCTTTCTCTGACTACACAATGTCCATGTCCCCCATTCCCTGCCTACACAATGTCCATGTCCCCCCATTCTGTTCTTACTCAATGTCCATGTCCCCCCATTCTGTGCTTACTCAATGTCCATGTCCCTCCATTCTCTGTCTACACAATGTCCATGTCCCTCCTTTCTCTGCCTACTCAATGTCCATGTCCCCCATTCGCTGCCTACACAATGTCCTTGTGACTCCATTCTCTGCTTACACAATGTCCATGTCCCTCCATTTTCTGCTTACACCATGTCCATGTCCCTCCATTCTCTCCCCACACAATGTCCATTTTCCCCCATTCTCTGACAACACAAAGTCCCTGTGCCTCCATTATCTGCCCACACAATGTCCATGTCCCACCATTCTCTGCCTACACAAGTCCCTGTCCCTCCATTCTCCCCCTAAACACTGACCCTGCCCCTCCATTCTCTGCCTCCACAATGTCCCTGTCACTCCATTCTCTGCCTACACAAGTCCCTGTCCCTCCATTCTCCCCCTAAACACTGACCCTGCCCCTCCATTCTCTGCCTCCACAATGTCCCTGTCACTCCATTCTCTGCCTACACATTGTCCCTGTCCCTCATTTCTCTGCCAACACATTGTCCATGTCCCTCCAATCTCTTCATACACAATGTCCATGTCCCCCATTCTGTGCTTACACAATGTCCATGCCCCACCTTTCTGTGCCTACACAATGTCCATGTCCCCCCTTTCTGTGCTTACTCAATGTCCATGTCCCTGCATTCTCTGCCTACACAATGTCCATGTCCCTCCATTCTATGCTTACACAATGTCCATGTCCCCCATTCTGTGCTTACTCAATGTCCATGTCCCTCCATTCTCTGCCTACACAATGTCCATGTCACCCATTCCATGCCTACACAGTGTCCATGTCCCTCCTTTCTCTGCCTACACAATGTCCATTTCCCCCATTCCCTGCCTACACAATGTCCTTGTAACTCCATTCTCTGCTTACACAATGTCCATGTCCCTCCATTTTCTGCTTAAACCATGTCCTTTTCCCTGCATTCTCTCCTACACAATGTCCATGTCCCCCATTCTCTGACAACACAATGTCCCTGTCCCTCCATTCTCTGCTTAGGCAATGTCCCTGTGCCTCCGTTATCTGCCCACACAATGTCCATGTCCCCCATTCTCTGTCTATGCAATGACCCTGACTCTCCATTCTTTCCTTACACAACATCCCTGTCCCTCCATTCTATGCTTACACGATGTCCCTGTCCCTCCATTCTCTGCCTACACATTGTCCCTGCCCCTCATTTCTCTGCCAACACATTGTCCATGTCCCTCCAATCTCTTCATACACAATATCCATGTCCCCCCATTCTGTGCTTACACAAAGTCCATGTCCCTCCTTTCTCTGCCTACACAATGTCCATGTCCCCCCATTCTGTACTTACTCAATGTCCATGTCCCTCCATTCTCTGCCCACACAATCTCCATGTCCCTCCATTCTCTGCCCACACAATCTCCATGTCCCTCCATTCTATGCTTACACAATGTCCATGTCCCCCATTCTGTGCTTACTCAATGTCCATGTCCCTCCATTCTCTGCCTACACAATGTCCATGTCGCCCATTCCATGCCTACACAATGTCCATGTCCCTCCTTTCTCTGCCTACACAATGTCCATGTCCCTCCATTCTATGCTTACACAATGTACATGTCCCTCCATTTTCTGCTTACACCATGTCCTATTCCCTTCATTCTCTCCCTACACAATGTCCATGTCCCCCATTCTCTGCTTACACTATGTCCCTGTCCCTCCATTCTCTGCCTACAGAATGTCCCTGCCCCTCCATTCTCTGCCTACACAATGTCCCTGTCCGTCTATTCTCTGCCTACACATTGTCCCTGCCCCTCATTTCTCTGCCAACACATTGTCCATGTCCCTCCAATCTCTTCATACACAATATCCATGTCCCCCCATTCTGTGCTTACACAAAGTCCATGTCCCTCCTTTCTCTGCCTACACAATGTCCATGTCCCCCATTCCCTGCCTACACAATGTCCATGTCCCCCCATTCTGTACTTACTCAATGTCCATGTCCCTCCATTCTCTGCCCACACAATCTCCATGTCCCTCCATTCTCTGCCCACACAATCTCCAGTTCCCTCCATTCCTTGCCTACACAATGTCCCTGTCCCTCCATTCTCTGCCTACACAATGTCCATGTCCCTCCATTCTCTACCTACACAATGTCCATTTCCCCCCATTCTCTGCGTGCACAATGTCCATGTCCCCCCATTCTGTGCTTACACAATGTCCATGTCCCTCCTTTGACTGCCTGCACAATGTCCATGTCCCTCCATTCTCTACCTACACAATGTCCATTTCCCCCCATTCTCTGCTTGCACAATGTCCATGTCCCCCATTCCCTGCCTACACAATGTCCATGTCCCTGCATTCTCTGCCTACGCAATGTCCATGTCCCTCCATTATCTGCCTACACAATGTCCCTGTCCCTCCATTCTCTGCCTACACATTGTCCCTGTCCCTCATTTCTCTGCCAACACATTGACCATGTCCCTCCAATCTCTTCATACACAATGTCCATGTCCCCCATTCTGTGCTTACACAATGTCCACGTCCCTCCTTTCTCTGCCTACACAATGTCCATGTCCCCCATTCCCTGCCTACACAATGTCCATGTCCCACCATTCTGTTCTTACTCAATGTCCATGTCCCTCCATTCTGTGCTTACTCAATGTCCATGTCCCACCATTCTCTGCCCACACAATCTCCATGTCCCTCCATTCCTTGCCTACACAATGTCCCTGTCCCTCCATTCTCTGCCTAAACAATGTCCATGTCCCTCCATTCTCTCCCTGCACAATGTCCATGTCGCCCATTCCATGCCTATACAATGACCCTGTCCCTCCATTCTCTGCCTACACATTGTCTCTGTCACTCCATTCGCTGCCTACACAATGTCCATGTCCCCATTCTCTGTCTATGCAATGTCCTTGTCTCTCCATTCTTTCCTTACACAATGTCCCTGTCCCTCCATTCTATACTTACACGATGTCCCTGTCCCTACATTCACTGCTTTCACAATGTCCAAGTCCCTGCTTTCTCAGCCTTAAAAATGTCAATTTTCCGCATTCCCTGCCTACACAATGTCCATATTCCCCCATTCTGTGTTACTCAATGTCCATGTCCCTCCATTTTCTGCTTACACAATGTCCTTGTCCCTCCATTCTCTGCCCACACAATCTCCATGTCCCTCCATTCCTTGCCTACACAATGTCCCTGTCCCTCCATTCTCTGCCTACACAATGTCCATGTCCCTCCATTCTCTACCTACACAATGTCCATTTCCACCCATTCTCTGCGTACACAATGCCCATGTCCCCCCGTTCTCTGCTTACACAATGTCCATGTCCCTCCTTTGTCTGCCTGCACAATGTCCATGTCCCCCATTCTCTGCGTACACAATGTCCATTTCTCCCCTTTAACTGCTTACACTATGATAATGTCCCCCCATTCTCTGCTTACAATATGTCCCTGTCCCTCCATTCTCTGCCTACAGAATGTCTCTGCCCCTCCATTCTCTGCCTACGCAATGTCCCTGTCCCTCCATTCTCTGCCTACACATTGTCCCTGTCCCTCATTTCTCTGCAAACACATTGTCCATGTCCCTCCAATCTCTTCATACACAATGTCCATGTCCCCCCATTCTGTGCTTATACAATGTCCATGTCACTCCATTTTCTACCTAGGCAATGTCCATGTCCCCAATCCTTGACTACACAATGTACATGTCCCTCCATTCTCTGCCCACACAATGTCCTTGTCGCTCCATTCTCCGCCTACACATTGCCCCGTCCCTCCATTCTCTGCCTACACAATGCCAATATCCCTCCATTCTCTGCCCGTACATTGTACCTGTCGCTCCATTCTCAGCCTACACAATGTCCCTGTCCCTCCTTTCTCTGCCTACACATTGTCCCTGTCCCTCATTTCTCCGCCAACACATTGTCCATGCCCCTACATTCTCATCGTACACAATGTCCTAGTCCCTCCATTCTCTGCCCACACAATCTCCATGTCCCTCCATTCTTTGCGTACAAAATGTCCCTGTCCCTCCATTCTCTGCCTACACAATGTCCATGTCCCTCCATTCTATGCTTACTCAATGTCCATGTCCCTCCATTCTGTGCCTACACAATGTCCATGTCACCCATTCCATGCCTACACAATGTCCATGTCCCTCCTTTCTCTGCCTACACAATGTCCATTTCCCCCATTCCCTGCCTACACAATGTCTTGTAACTCCATTCTCTGCTTACACAATGTCCATGTCCTTTTCCCTCCATTCTCTCCCTACACCATGTCCCTGTCCCTCCATTCTCTGCTTAGGCAATGTCACTGTGCCTCCGTTATCTGCCCACACAATGTCCATGTCCCCCATTCTCTGTCTATGCAATGACCCTGTCTCTCCATTCTTTCCTTACACAACATCCCTGTCCCTCCATTCTATGCTTACACGATGTCCCTGTCCCTCCATTCTCGGCCTTCACACTGTCCATTTCCCGCATTCCCTGCCTACACAATGTCCATGTCCCTCCATTCTCTGCCTACACAATGTCCTTGTGACTCCATTCTCTGCTTACACAATGTCCATGTCCCTCCATTTTCTGCTTACACCATGTCCATGTCCCTCCATTCTCTCCCCACACAATGTCCATTTTCCCCCATTCTCTGACAACACAATGTCCCTGTGCCTCCATTATCTGCCCACACAATGTCCATGTCCCACCATTCTCTGCCTACACAAGTCCCTGTCCCTCCATTCTCCCCCTAAACACTGACCCTGCCCCTCCATTCTCTGCCTCCACAATGTCCCTGTCACTCCATTCTCTGCCTACACATTGTCCCTGTCCCTCATTTCTCTGCCAACACATTGTCCATGTCCCTCCAATCTCTTCGTACACAATGTCCATGTCCCCCATTCTGTGCTTACACAATGTCCATGTCCCACCTTTCTGTGCCTACACAATGTCCATGTCCCCCCTTTCTGTGCTTACTCAATGTCCATGTCCCTGCATTCTCTGCCTACACAATGTCCATGTCCCTCCATTCTATGCTTACACAATGTCCATGTCCCCCATTCTGTGCTTACTCAATGTCCATGTCCCTCCATTCTCTGCCTACACAATGTCCATGTCACCCATTCCATGCCTACACAATGTCCATGTCCCTCCTTTCTCTGCCTACACAATGTCCATTTCCCCCATTCCCTGCCTACACAATGTCCTTGTAACTCCATTCTCTGCTTACACAATGTCCATGTCCCTCCATTTTCTGCTTAAACCATGTCCTTTTCCCTGCATTCTCTCCCTACACAATGTCCATGTCCGCCATTCTCTGACAACACAATGTCCCTGTCCCTCCATTCTCTGCCTACACAATGTCCATGTCCCTCCATTCTCTACCTACACAATGTCCATTTCCCCCCATTCTCTGCGTGCACAATGTCCATGTCCCCCCATTCTGTGCTTACACAATGTCCATGTCCCTCCTTTGACTGCCTGCACAATGTCCATGTCCCTCCATTCTCTACCTACACAATGTCCATTTCCCCCCATTCTGTGCTTACACAATGTCCATGTCCCTCCTTTGACTGCCCACACAATGTCCATGTCCCCCATTCTCTGTCTATGCAAGGACCCTGTCTCTCCAGTCTTTCCTTACAGAACATCCCTGTCCCTCCATTCTATGCTTACACGATGTCCCTGTCCCTCCATTCTCTGCCTTCACACTGTCCATTTCCCGCATTCCCTGCCTACACAATGTCCATGTCCCTCCATTCTCTGCCAACACAATGTCCATGTAACTCCATTCTCTGCTTACACAATGTTCATGTCCCTCCATTTTCTGCTTACACAATGTCCATGACCCTCCAATCACTGCCCACACAATGTCCATGTACCTCCATTCTCTGCCTACACTATGTCCATTTCCCCCCATTCTCTGAGTACACAATGTCCATTTCTCCCATTCAACTGCTGACACTATGATAATGTCGCCCCATTCTCTGCTTACACTATGTCCATGTCCCTCCATTCTCTACCTATACAATGTCCATTTCCACCCATTCTCTGCGTTCACAATGCCAATGTCCCCCCATTCTGTGCTTACACAATGTCCATGTCCCTCATTTCTCTGCCTACACAATGTCCATGTCCCCCATTCCCTGCCTAAACAATGTCCATGTCCCTCCATTCTCTCCCTGCACAATGTCCATGTCGCCCATTCCATGCCTATACAATGACCCTGTCCCTCCATTCACTGCCTACACATTGTCTCTGTCCCTCCATTCGCTGCCTACACAATGTCCATGTCCCCATTCTCTGTCTATGCAATGTCCTTGTCTCTCCATTCTTTCCTTACACAATGTCCCTGTCCCTCCATTCTATACTTACACGATGTCCCTGTCCCTACATTCACTGCTTTCACAATGTCCAAGTCCCTGCTTTCTCAGCCTTAAAAATGTCCATTTTCCCTATTCTCTGCGTACACAATGTCCATTTCTCCCCTTTAACTGCTTACACTATGATAATGTCCCCCCATTCTCTGCTTACAATATGTCCCTGTCCCTCCATTCTCTGCCTACAGAATGTCTCTGCCCCTCCATTCTCTGCCTACACATTGTCCCTGTCCCTCATTTCTCTGCAAACACATTGTCCATGTCCCTCCAATCTCTTCATACACAATGTCCATGTCCCCCCATTCTGTGCTTATACAATGTCCATGTCACTCCATTCTCTGCCTAGGCAATGTCCATGTCCCCAATCCTTGACTACACAATGTACATGTCCCTCCATTCTCTGCCCACACAATGTCCTTGTCGCTCCATTCTCCGCCTACACATTGCCCCGTCCCTCCATTCTCTGCCTACACAATGCCAATATCCCTCCATTCTCTGCCCGTACATTGTACCTGTCGCTCCATTCTCAGCCTACACAATGTCCCTGTCCCTCCTTTCTCTGCCTACACATTGTCCCTGTCCCTCATTTCTCCGCCAACACATTGTCCATGCCCCTACATTCTCATCGTACACAATGTCCTAGTCCCTCCATTCTCTGCCCACACAATCTCCATGTCCCTCCATTCTCTGCCCACACAATCTCCATGTCCCTCCATTCCTTGCGTACAAAATGTCCCTGTCCCTCCATTCTCTGCCTACACAATGTCCATGTCCCTCCATTCTATGCTTACACAATGTCCATGTCCCCCATTCTGTGCTTACTCAATGTCCATGTCCCTCCATTCTGTGCCTACACAATGTCCATGTCACCCATTCCATGCCTACACAATGTCCATGTCCCTCCTTTCTCTGCCTACACAATGTCCATTTCCCCCATTCCCTGCCTACACAATGTCCTTGTAACTCCATTCTCTGCTTACACAATGTCCAAGTCCTTTTCCCTCCATTCTCTCCCTACACCATTTCCATGTCCCCCATTCACTGACAACACAATGTCCCTGTCCCTCCATTCTCTGATTAGGCAATGTCACTGTGCCTCCGTTATCTGCCCACACAATGTCCATGTCCCCCATTCTCTGTCTATGCAATGACCCTGTCTCTCCATTCTTTCCTTACACAACATCCCTGTCCCTCCATTCTATGCTTACACGATGTCCCTGTCCCTCCATTCTCGGCCTTCACACTGTCCATTTCCCGCATTCCCTGCCTACACAATGTCCATGTCCCTCCATTCTCTGCCAACACAATGTCCAT